>NC_139997.1:7464183-7724260 GCF_964263955.1 Coregonus lavaretus
ATTTAACTGGGGTTCTGTAAAGTATCCTGACATTGAGGGGAAAGTGTTGAAAAAGATAGTTCATTAATATACAGGTACATACAGTAAAAAATATCTCTGTACACATTACTGTGGTAACATAAACCCAGTGAAAAGGGGACCATCACGCTCTCCCAGAAGCCTGGCTGCTGCGTAAAACCCGTGAATTGAGACAACTAAAAGGTGTGATGGGTCCGCACTCAAACACAACATAAACCTAGGCCTATTCCATGCAGGTTTGACTTGCGGCGTCATGTTCGATCTGGTTTAACTTTAACATGGTCTTTAATGAGGTGGGTTGAGTCTCTGGGAGAAAGATTATTTCAAGGTCTTTGAGGTAGAGTTATAATTAGAAAACTCAGTTAGTTTGAGTGCTAGTGCAATTATCATGCCACTGCTATCCTTGTCCCACAGATGTTGGCTACAGCTTACTACTTACTTACAGTCATAGCTAGCTACGCTTTCTAGAAACGCTGTTAGCTGATGCTAAAGGAAGAGCAACAAAATGCCACACAATTCAGTTACTTTCTTTGGCAGTAAGTACCATAAATAATTTAGTTCCACAGTTGGTAACTACTTGTTCTTAATGGAAATCAATTACTTATTTTGGTTGGTTGTAGCTGATACAACATAACACTTAACCAGAATATTTTGTTACTTACAGTATATTCTAGTAAAGTTATAGAAAACACAGAACCTGACTTGTCCCATTGTGAAGGCAAAACAAAAAATATTAAAGGCATGCTCTTAAAGTGAAAAAGACAACAACAAAAATACTGACAATCTGAACCGCTGGACTTTAATGGCTAAGTAGAGCTGCAGTGGAGTGAGCAGAGCAGGGAGATGCATGTGGAGGCAGGGGGGAGCAGGGAGGAAGCAGGGGAAAGCAGGGGGAAAGCAGGGGAAAGCAGGGGGAAAGCAGGGAGGAAGCAGGGGAAAGCAGGGGAAAGCAGGGGAAAGCAGGGGAAAGCAGGGGGAAAGCAGGGAGGAAGCAGGGGAAAGCAGGGGAAAGCAGGGGGAAGCAGGGGAAAGCAGGGGGAAAGCAGGGAGGAAGCAGGGGAAAGCAGGGAGGAAGCAGGGGAAAGCAGGGGAAAGCAGGGGAAAGCAGGGGGAAGCAGGGGGAAGCAGGGAGGAAGCAGGGGAAAGCAGGGGAAAGCAGGGGAAAGCAGGGGAAAGCAGGGGAAAGCAGGGAGGAAGCAGGGGAAAGCAGGGGAAAGCAGGGGAAAGAAGGGGGAAGCAGGGGAAAGCATGGGAGGAAGCAGGGGAAAGCAGGGGAAAGCAGGGAGGAAGCAGGGGAAAGCAGGGAGGAAGCAGGGGAAAGCAGGGGGAAGCAGGGGAAAGCAGGGGGGAGCAGGGGGAAGCAAGGGGGGGACAGGGGGAAGCAAGGGGAAGCAGGGGGAAGAGGCTGTGTGTGTCTGACCATGCTGCAAATAGCCACTTTGACATTTGAATTAGCTTGAAACAACCTGGTTCTCTTGAGAACAGACAGTTGAAGTTGAAGTTTGGTGCTGCAGATATTCTCCCCAGTGAGAAAACAGCCAGGGAAACAGCCAGAGGGCAGGGGATCTGGACTCAAGGATTTGATTTCAACAGTGGTGGAAAAAGTACCCAATTGTCATACTTGAGTAAAAGTAAAGATACCTTAAAAGAAAATTACTCAAGTAAACGTCACCCAGTAAAATACTACTTGAGTAAAAGTCTAAAAGTATTTGGTTAATATAGGTGGTCAATCTGGCCTTAAATCAACATAAAACTCCACATGTGTATTTCTTTTTTTAAATAGCTAAATTGAAATGGCTTGCTTTGGAAAACAAGTAGGGCTTTCTAAAGTAAAAGTGGGAGACAGATACAACGGCATGGTCAGGACTCAGGAGTGGACCCCCTGCATCACAAAAACTTGGAAAAACAAAGGATAGAAAAAAAAAACGAAATAGACTGACACAATAAAACGGCAATTAGCATTCATGACAATAAAAATATAGTCTAGACAGTATAATAATAAATAAAAGGGGTATTTTATGTGTGTATAATTGTCCGTAGAAGCAAAACAATGTCTGCCAGAGACCGACGGCTTAAAGTATCTTGTTTTTTATAAAAGGTGTAGTAACCCTCTGCAGTTGTTTGCTGATACGAGGGGAAAGTACACTTCTGTTTGATGAAATCTGGGTCAAACTGCCATGTTGGAAAAAGCTCATGGGTTTCATTATTGAGCTTACTGTGTTTTTTTATTGTCACTGAAGTGGCTGTTAACATAAGTGAGCCATAATGTAGCTCTACAACCATGGTGTTGAAAATCACAACCCATTCTCTCTGAGCAATGCTGTGGGGGTTTTCAACACAGTGACTGACTGGCATCGTCACTGTCTCTTACCACAGGGGCATAAACCCTTGAAGTGTTAGAGAGAGGTCGAATGTCAGCAATTGCAGAATGTCAGTGAATGTATTGCCTGAAATCCAGTTGTTCATTTGTGAATAATTTACAACTCAGAGTTCCTACTACTGAGGTACCACATAGTTCTAGAAACCTGTAGGAATTCTGTGCGGGAATTAAGTTACGTCTCTTATATAGACTATAGCAGTATATTCTGTCTGTGTAAAGAAGCCTTTAGATTGCTGAGTGAACAAAGTCGCAAAGTAGCTTGGCTAGCCAGAGTTAATTTGTGGAAACTCCTATAAAGGAAGCAGCAGCCATTATTTCTGTGATAGCAGTGGAAAAGACGTGTACCCACAGCGTGTTCTACAACACGAAGAAAAGAAACATTCTCAAATGTGAGTGAGGGGTTTATAGATTAGTGCTTTTAAGTTTCTAACTTTACTTTATGAGACAATCATTTGTCTGATTTAAAACTTAGGCATCTTTACCACAGACTTTAAATTGATATTTTTGTTTGTTTTTACTTTCAAATAATATTTTGCTCATTCCAGGTACTTTTGAACCTTCATAGCATAAATACCTGACATAGTCAGGGGACAGTGTGGTTGTTTTCTTTCTCTCTGGACCAGCTTTCTTCTTTTGCCCAATGAATGGTGTGCTTGATAGAGAGGCTAGTTAATATTACAAACAGGACATAGTTCAAAAATAGGACTTCTTTTTTACTTACCAGTGGTCTTAATAACTCAGTGAAGTCAGTGTCAAATTTACACAAGGTGATGGTAAGCATTAATCTTTAGAGAGACTAGGGACTACTTCGGTAATATCTTGCATGCTTTGACACATCTTTATTTGAGGTTATCAACAAATTATATTATTTTAACATAATAATCAATAGGCAACATTACTTAATGGTAGTCATGACTGTTAGGCTTATATCTGAGGTAGACTGTCCTCATGGAGCCTCTAACTTCACGTGGGACAGGGCAGATATACTGTAGACAACCAAGGTCCAAAATAACTGGATATAATTTCAACCGAACAAGCAGTTCATTATAGCACACAGAGAAGACGCTGACTGCTGATATTTCTGTTTGTTTAAACTTTTACTCACAGTGAGACAACATGAATTATGGTTTGTGGGATGTTGGTGGTTTGGGGATTGTGGAGTCCATGTTAAAGGGCCAGTGCTGTCAAGAACATGATTTTCCTGTGTTTAATATACACTGAGTGTACAAAACATTAAAGACACCTGCTCTTTCCATGACATAGACTGACCAGGTGAATCCAGGTGAAAACTATGATCCCTTATTGATTTCACTTGTTAAATCCACTTCAATCAGTGTAGATGAAGGGGAGGAGACAGGTTAAATAATGATTTTCAAGCCTTGAGACAATTGAGACATGGATTGTGTATGTGTGCCTTTCAGAGGGTGAATGGACAAAACAAAACATTTAATTAAGTGCCTTTGAAGGGGGTATGGTAGTAGGTGTCAGGCGCACCAGTTTGTGTCAAGAACTGCAACGCTGCTGGGTTTTTCACGCTCAGCAGTTTCCCGTGTGTATCAAAAATGGGGGGGGGGGGGGGGGGTTGCAACTCAATATTAGGAAGGTGTCCTTAATGTTTTAACAATGGTTAGATGTACATATACAGTGCATTCGGAAATTCTCCAGAGATGTTAAATCGGATTCAAATCCGGGCTCTGGCTGGGCCACTCAAGGACATTCAGAGACTTGTCCCGAGGCCACTACTGTGTTGTCTTGGCTGTGTGCTTAGGGTCATTGTCCTGTTGGAAGGTGAACCTTCGCCCCAGTCTGAGGTCCAGAGCACTCTGGAGCAGGTTTACATCAAGGATCTCTCTGTACTTTGCTCCGTTCATCTTTCCCTCGATCCTGACTAGTCTCTCAGTACCTGCCACTGAAAAATATCCCCACAGCATGATGCTGCCACCACCATGCTTCACCGTAGGGATGGTGCCAGGTTTCCTCCAGATGTGACGCTTGGCATTCAGGCAAAATAGTTCAATCTTGATTTTATCAGACCAGAGAATCTTGTTTCTCATGGTCTGAGAGTCCTTTAGGTGCCTTTTGGCAAACTCCAAGCGTGCTGTCATGTGCCTTTTACTGAGGAGTGGCTTCTGTCTGGCCACTCCACCATAAAGGCCTGATTGGTGGAGTGCTGCAGAGATGGTTGTCCTTCTGGAAGGTTCTTCCATCTCCACAGAGATACTCTGGAGCTTTGTCAGAGTGACCATCGGGTTCTTGGTCACCTCCCTGAACAAGGCCCTTCTCCCCTGATTGCTCAGTTTGGCTGGGCGGCCAGCTCTAGGAAGAGTCTTGGTGGTTCCTAACTTCTTCCAATTAAGAATGATGGAGGCCACTGTGTTCTTGGGGACCTTCAATGCTGCAGAAATGTTTTGGTAGCCTTCCCCAGATCTCTGCCTCGACACAATACTGTCTCTGAGCTCTACGGACAATTTCTTCGACCTCATGGCTTGGTTTTTGCTCTGACATGCACTGTCAGCTGTGGGACCTTATATAGACAGGTGTGTGCCTTTTCAAATAATGTCCAATCAATTGAATTTAGCACAGGTGGACTCCAATAAAGTTGTAGAAACGTCTCAAGGATGATCAATGGAAACAGGATGCACCTGAGCTCAATTTCGAGTCTCATAGCAAAGGGTCTGAATACTTACGTAAATAAGGTATTTCCGTTTTTTTATTTTTAATAATAATACATTTGCAAAAATGTTTATGGTGTATTGTGTGTAGTTTGATGAGGGAAATGTTTTATTTAATCAATTTTAGAATCAGGCTGTAACGTAACAAAATATGGAAAAAGTCAAGGGGTCTGAATACTTTCCGATTGGTCTGTATTTGACCCTTGATAAAGATGAGCAAAAACAGACTGTATAAAATAAATAATACAAATACTGAGCTATATTGTGTGAAAAAGAAAGGAAAATTATATTATTTTATACTAATACAATTGCTCGGAGAAAGATATTTTGTTTAACAAGTAATAAAAAAATCTAAAAAAGATAAGGGTCAAAATCATAGTCTTTTTTGCTCATCTTCATCAAGGGTGTCAATAATTTTGGTCGTGACTGTATATAATGGTAAATTGATGTTCAACTTTGAAATGGAAAAATTATACAATTGGTAAGATAACACAACATCATATTCCTCGGTAGTCCTTATAAATGGAAATCATCAAAACATTTATACAGAAGATCCAAAGACAGTTCAGGCTCCTGGTTGAAGAATCATTGAATAGGAGAGAGAATGTGAGAGTCCCATTTCCAGCTAGTGTTCCCACCAGTCCCAAAATAGTCCCTGAGGACTGTTCAGTTATATGGACCATTCCATACTATGAAGGGGGCAATCATAAAACCAGAGTGTTTACTTGCCCTGAATCTTATGTTCCTTTGATGGAGTCGAGGAGAAGAAGAAAGCTTGCCATGGATGTGATGCGAGTTTGAAAAGACAAGGAGAAATACAGTACAACACAGTAGGAAACACTGTACAATGACATCTGTAATTGTCCACCATCTTTGACATGAAGCATAAGAAACAAAGCTTTAGGTCCACCGCTGCTTTAGTTCAAACTATAAACCAGAATTATAGAGTACTCCAAGTTCAGCTCGTGATGGAACAGTAGAGATGTGGCTCAGTTGGTAGACCATGGACCTTGCAACACCAGGGTTGTTGGTACGCTTCCCATGGGGGGACCAGCACGAAAAAGTATGAAAATGTATACATTCACTACAGTAAATCGCTATGGATAAGAACGTCTGCTAAATTTAAAAAAATTCAAATTTAAATACACCGTAAAACTTCAATTAATAGCCTGGGCGTTTATTTGCTAAAATAACTTAACACAACAGGCGCTTATTAGAGACAGGCTTCTTTTTGAGCCAGGCGTCTATTATCTTTTGCTCATTTGCATAGTTAATTGCTTAATTCCAGCATTCACTTCCAGCATTTTAATCAATTTCTTCATTTCTTGCACTGTGTTATCATTTACACACTGTGTCACGTTTCTTTTCTCTTAGTATGCCTCTATTTAAATAAAACAAATCCTTGACAGAATAATTATTCACCTCTTTGACTGCGCATTTTAGGCAGTTCATACTTTCACCACTAGAAGGCGATCAGACAATTTCTGGGGGTCTGTACTCCTGAAGCTGTTGATTGTTATTGTGCTTGCCAGTTAGCTAGAAGTTCTAAGCTGTTAGCAGCCAATGGCTAGCAGTATTTCACTGGCGATAAAAATTGAGGATTGGCATAATTTTTTCGAGTCATTAATGAATTATTTAATGTAACAAATCAAACATTAAACCTCGTAAACAATTCAAAGTAATTCATGGTAACCTCTTAAGCAATTCATTTAGACCCGCCGTTTATTTGCTGAAATGTGTGCTGTTGCCCGGCTATTAAAAGGGATAGGAGGCTATTTCAGACTGCGTTTAATTTAAGTTTTACAGTAGATAGGTCAAACTAAAAAGAGGCCAAGGCTTTGCCTTAAGTCTCAAACATTGTATCTTCAGAAATATGATTAATTTAGCATCATGCTAGCACAAAGATGGTTAAATATGATGATTCAGAATGTCTTTAATGTACAACGTTGTAAAATAAATTAGTATTTTGTTCAGTGTTAGGCAGGTGTAAGAAGAGGTACACCATGTGATTTGAAAACAAAGCTTCATCTTAAAGGGTGGCGTCAGAGCATTCCCTCGCTGTCATCATGGAAAAACGAAGACAGACAACACCTGACTGCAAAATGATCACGCAAGGGGTTACACCGTGTGTGTGTGTGTGTGTGTGTGTGTGTGTGTGTGTGTGTGTGTGTGTAATTACACTTTTGACTGTAGCATAGTGGGGTGGGGCTTTAGAGGTGGGAGGAAAACTGCATACAGTACCATTTTCCCCATGATTCATAGCCATGCTGTGCTGCTAGATACAGTGGGGGAAAAAAGTATTTAGTCAGCCACCAATTGTGCAAGTTCTCCCACTTAAAAAGATGAGAGAGGCCTGTAATTTTCATCATAGGTACACGTCAACTATGACAGACAAATTGAGGAAAAAAAATCCAGAAAATCACATTGTAGGATTTTTTATGAATTTAATTGCAAATTATGGTGGAAAATAAGTATTTGGTCACCTACAAACAAGCAAGATTTCTGGCTCTCACAGACCTGTAACTTCTTCTTTAAGAGGCTCCTCTGTCCTCCACTCGTTACCTGTATTAATGGCACCTGTTTGAACTTGTTATCAGTATAAAAGACACCTGTCCACAACCTCAAACAGTCACACTCCAAACTCCACTATGGCCAAGACCAAAGAGCTGTCAAAGGACACCAGAAACAAAATTGTAGACCTGCACCAGGCTGGGAAGACTGAATCTGCAATAGGTAAGCAGCTTGGTTTGAAGAAATCAACTGTGGGAGCAATTATTAGGAAATGGAAGACATACAAGACCACTGATAATCTCCCTCGATCTGGGGCTCCACGCAAGATCTCACCCCATGGGGTCAAAATGATCACAAGAACGGTGAGCAAAAATCCCAGAACCACACAGGGGGACCTAGTGAATGACCTGCAGAGAGCTGGGACCAAAGTAACAAAGCCTACCATCAGTAACACACTACGCCGCCAGGGACTCAAGTCCTGCAGTGCCAGACATGTCCCCCCTGCTTAAGCCAGTACATGTCCAGGCCCGTCTGAAGTTTGCTAGAGTGCATTTGGATGATCCAGAAGAGGATTGGGAGAATGTCATATGGTCAGATGAAACCAAAATATAACTTTTTGGTAAAAACTCAACTCATCGTGTTTGGAGGACAAAGAATGCTGAGTTGCATCCAAAGAACACCATACCTACTGTGAAGCATGGGGGTGGAAACATCATGCTTTGGGGCTGTTTTTCTGCAAAGGGACCAGGACGACTGATCCGTGTAAAGGAAAGAATGAATGGGGCCATGTATCGTGAGATTTTGAGTGAAAACCTCCTTCCATCAGCAAGGGCATTGAAGATGAAACGTGGCTGGGTCTTTCAGCATGACAATGATCCCAAACACACCGCCCGGGCAACGAAGGAGTGGCTTCGTAAGAAGCATTTCAAGGTTCTGGAGTGGCCTAGCCAGTCTCCAGATCTCAACCCCATAGAAAATCTTTGGAGGGAGTTGAAAGTCCGTGTTGCCCAGCGACAGCCCCAAAACATCACTGCTCTAGAGGAGATCTGCATGGAGGAATGGGCCAAAATACCAGCAACCGTGTGTGAAAACCTTGTGAAGACTTACAGAAAACGTTTGACCTGTGTCATTGCCAACAAAGGGTATATAACAAAGTATTGAGAAACTTTTGTTATTGACCAAATACTTATTTTCCACCATCATTTGCAAATAAATTCATAAAAAATCCTACAATGTGATTTCTGGAGAAAAAAAATCTCATTTTGTCTGTCATAGTTGACGTGTACCTATGATGAAAATTACAGGCCTCTCTCATCTTTTTAAGTGGGAGAACCTGCACAATTGGTGGCTGACTAAATACTTTTCCCCCCCACTTTACCTGCAGGACCAGATCATTAAAAGCTCTCTCATTGTCTCACGTCAGGCGGCATCACTCCCTTGAGATGCTCGAATATGTTCCGGGATTCTTCCGATAGCATTGAGGAGTACACCACATCAGTCACTGGCTTCATCAATAAGTGCTTCAATGACGTCGTCCCCACAGTGACCATACGTACATACCCCAACCAGAAGCCATGGATTATGGGCAACATCCGCACTCTGCTGGCCGTGTGGTGCCAGGATAACAACCTCTCCCTCAATGTGCTCAAGACAAAGGAGATGATTGTGGACTACAGGGGAAAAAAGAGGACTGAGCACGCCCCCATTCTCATCGACGGGGCTGTAGTGGAACAGGTTGAGAGCTTCAAGTTCCTTGGTGTCCACATCACCAACAAACTATCATGGTCCAAACACACCAAGACAGTCGTGAAGAGGGAACGACAAAGCCTATTCCCCCTCAGGAGACTGAAAATATGTGGCATGGGTCCTCAGATCCTCAAAAAGTTCAACAGCTGCACCATCGAGAGCATCCTGACTGGTTGCATCACCGCCTGGTATGGCAACTGCTCGGCCTCCGACCACAAGGCACTACAGACGGTAGTGCGTACGGCCCAGTACATCACTGGGGCCAAGCTTCCTGCCATCCAGGACCTTTATACCAGGCGGTGTCAGAGGAAGGCCCTAAAAATTGTCAAAGACTCCAGCCACCCTAGTCATAGACTGTTCTCTCTGCTAACGCATGGCAAGCGGTACCGGAGCGCCAAGTCTAGGTCCAAAAGGCTTCTTAACAGCTTCTACCCCCAAGCCATAAGACTCCTGAACAGCTAATCATGGCTACACTGACTATTTGCATTGGTTATGTGCTTGTAAGTGAGCATTTTACTGTAATGTCTACACCTGTTGTATTCGGCGCATGTGGCAAATCAAATTTGATTTGATTTGTATCTGTAGTAACATAATGCTCTCAACGGCCCACACGGTACAGTAATGGTAATGTGTTGTCTAACTCAGGGTTTCCCAAACTCGGTCCTGGGGCCCCCTCTGGGTGCACATTTAGTTTTTTGCCCTATCACTACACATCTGATTCAAATAATCAAAGCTTGATGATGAGTTGATTATTTGAATCAGCTGTGTAGTGCTAGGGCAAAAACCAAAACGTGCACTCAAGGGGCCCCCAAGGACCGAGTTTAGGAAACCCTGGTCTAACTAATTGAATAGTAGTGTGAGCCTTAATATTAGAAGGTAATACCATATACTATAGCCAAGGGTTACTCCAAGTTAAAGTTCAGAAGTACAAGTAAAGAATACATTTAAATCTTCTAAAAGGCAAGGCTTTGATACAGTATAAATGATTAATGCGTTATTTTAAGGGTAACTTTGATTTGTTGATCTTTTATTAAGCAGGTCAGCGGCAGGATTAACGGCCCTGCAGGTCTATGTCTCATGGCTGGGTGCTATGAGGATTATATACGTCCCAAATGGCACCCTATTCCCTGTATAGTGCACAATGTTTGACCATGGCCTATAGGGCTCTGGTCAAAAGTAGTGTGGTATGAAGGGAATAAGGTACCATTTGGAACGCAAACTAAGTATTTTAACGAGCTCATGGGAGTAATCAAGATAGGTGGTAAATTAATTCTAATGAATATTTTAAAGCCAGGCATATATTAACATTATCAAAGGGGACTAATTGCTGTGTATCCACAAAAGTTGTTTTTCAAACGTGCTTGAACTATGGATCAGAACAGACAAATCAGAGATTTAAAGTTGATCTGATTCACAAAAATACAGTTGAAGTCGGAAGTTTACATACACTTAGGTTGGAGTCATTAAAACTCGTTTTTCAACCACTCCACACATTTCTTGTTAACAAACTATAGTTTTGGCAAGTCGGTTAGGACATCTACTTTGTGCATGACACAAGTAATTTTTCAAACAATTGTTTACAGACAGATTATTTCACTTATAATTCACTGTATCACAATTCCAGTGTGGCAGAAGTTTACATACACTAAGTTGACTGTGCCTTTAAACAGCTTGGAAAATTCCAGAAAATGATGTCATGGCTTTAGAAGCTTCTGCTAATTGACAACATTTGAGTCAATTGAAGGTGTACCTGTGGATGTATTTCAAGTCGTACCTTCAAACTCAGTGCCTCTTTGCTTGACATCATGGGAAAATCAAAAGAAATCAGCCAAGACCTCCACAAGTCTGGTTCATCCTTGGGAGCAATTTCCAAACACCTGAAGGTACCACGTTCATCTGTACAAACAATAGTACGCAAGTATAAACACCATGGGACCACGCAGCCATCATACCACTCAGGAAGGAGAAGCGTTCTGTCTCCTAGAGATGAACATACTTTGGTGCGAAAAGTGCAAATCAATCCCAGAACAACAGCATAGGACCTTGTGAAGATGCTGGAGGAAACAGGTACAAAAGTATCTATATCCACAGTAAAATGAGTCCTATATCGACATAACCTGAAAGGCCGCTCAGCAAGGAAGAAGCCACTGCTCCAAAACTGCCATAAAAAAGCCAGACTACGGTTTGCAACTGCACATGGGGACAAAGATCGTACTTTTTGGAGAAATGTCCTCTGGTCTGATGAAACCAAAATAGAACTGTTTGGCCATAATGACCATCGTTATATTTGGAGGAAAAAGGGGGTGCTTGCAAGCCGAAGAACACCATCCCAACCGTGAATCATGGGGGTGGCAGCATCATGCTGTGGGGGTGCTTTGCTGCAGGAGGGACTGGTGCACTTCACAAAATAGATGGCATCATGAGGAAGGACAATGATGTGGATACATTGAAGCAACATCTCAAGACATCAGTCAGGAAGTTAAAGCTTGGTCGCAAATGGGTCTTCCAAATGGACAATGACCCCAAGCATACTTCCAAAGTTGTGGCAAAATGGCTTAAGGACAACAAAGTCAAGGTATTGGAGTGGCCATCACAAAGCCCTGACCTCAATCCTATAGAAAATGTGTGGGCAGAACTGAAAAAGCGTGTGCGAGCAAGGAGGCCTACAAACCTGACTCAGTTACACCAGCTCTGTCAGGAAGAATGGGCCAAAATTCACCCAACTTATTGTGGGAAGCTTGTGGAAGGCTACCCAACACGTTTGACCCAAGTTAAACAATTTAAAGGCAATGCTACCAAATACTAATTGAGTGTATGTAAACTTCTGACCCACTGGGAATGTGATGAAAGAAATAAAAGCTGAAGTAAATCATTCTCTCTACTATTATTCTGACATTTCACATTCTTCAAATAAAGTGGTGATCCTAACTGACCTAAAACAGGAATTTTTACTAGGATTATATGTCAGGAATTGTGAAAAACTGAGTTTAAATGTATTTGGCTAAGGTAAACTTCCAACTTCAACTGTATAATGGTTTCTTTCCATGAATTAGGCCAGTGAACTAGAGTCGTACAGTATCTTGATTCCAGAGAGATAGATATGTACTGTATCTACATTACACCATCAGGTCATCAATGAGCTTCAAACACTTTTCCCCTCTTTTCGTCGGTCGCTATTGAAACATGAACACTGCAACCAGTGCCCTCTATAAAACAGAACATGACACAGGCTTTGGAATTCATTAGTCTGATCAAGCTGATCGTTTCTGTTTGACGACCATGAAAAATACTTTGCCTTCAATACTGACTGTGCAGAGGTTTCCACCGAGGTCAAAATCTAATGTCCTAGGTAAGCAGGACAGATGTCAAATAACGATTATTCATGTTGATCATGACATGAGTTGACGAAATCAGCCCTTTACACTGCTGGAATAGGGAGACCTCATACAGCAGATATGCAGTGCATTTGGAAAGTATTCAGACTTTTTCTACATTTTGTTGAGTTACAGCCTTATTCTAAAATGGATTAAATAAAAACTGTCCGTCATCAATCTACACACAATTCCCCATAATGAAAAAGCTAAAACAGGTTTTTAGGAATTTGTGCAAATTAATAAAAAATTAAAAACCCTTTACTCAGTACTTTGTTGAAGCACCTTTGGTAGCGATTATAGCCTTGTTGGGTATGATGCTACAAGCTTGGCACACCTGTATTTGGGGAGTTTCTCCCATTCTTCTCTGCAGATCCTCTCAAGCTCTGTCAGGATGGATGGGGAGCGTCGCTGCACAGCCATTTTTAGGTCTCTCCAGAGATGTTAAATCGGATTCAAATCCGGGCTCTGGCTGGGCCACTCAAGGACATTCAGAGACTTGTCCCGAGGCCACTACTGCGTTGTCTTGGCTGTGTGCTTAGGGTCGTTGTCCTGTTGGAAGGTGAACCTTCGCCCCAGTCTGAGGTCCTGAGCGCTCTGGAGCAGGTTTTCGTCAAGGATCTCTCTGTAATTTGCTCCGTTCATTTTTCCCTCGATCCTGACTAGTCTCCCAGTCCCTGCCGCTGAAAAACATCCCCACAGCAAGATGCTGCAACCACCATGCTTCACCGTAGGGATGGTGCCAGGTTTCTTCCAGACGTGACGCTTGGCATTCAAGCCAAATAGTTAAATCTTGGTTTCATCAGACCAGATAATCTTGTTTCTCATGGTCTGAGAGTATTTAGGTGCCTTTTGGCAAACTCCAAACGGGCTGTCATGTGCCTTTTACTGAGGAGTTGCTTCCATTTGGCCACTCTACCATAAAGACCTGATTGGTGGAGTGCTGCAGAGATGGTTGTCCTTCTGAAAGGTTCTCCCATCTCCACAGAGGAACTCTGGAGCTCTGTCAGAGTGACCATCGAGTTCTTGGTCACCTCCCTGACCAAGGCCCTTCTCTCCCGATTGCTCAGTTTGGCCGGGCGGCCAGCTCGAGGAAGTGTCTTGGTGGTTCCAAACTTCTTCCATTTAAGAATGATGGAGGCCAATGTGTTCTTGGGGACCTTCAATGCTGAAATTGTTTTGGGGTACCCTTCCCCAGATCTGTGCCTCGACACAATCCTGTCTCGAAGCTCTACGGACAATTCCTTCGACGTCATGGCTTGGTTTTTGCTCTGACATGCACTGTCAACTGTGGGACCTTATATAGACAGGTGTGTACCTTTCCAAATCATGTCCAATTAATTGAATTTACCACAGGTGGACTCCAATCAAGTTGTAGAAAAATCTCAAGGATGATAAATGGAAACAGGATGCACTTGAGCTCAATTTTGAGTCTCATAGCAAAGGGTCTCAATACTTAAATAAGGTATTTCAGTTTTTAATTTTTAATACATTTGCAAAAAAAACATTTAAAACCTGTTTTGGCTTTGTCATTATGGGGTACTGTGTGTAGATTGATGAGGAACATCTTTTATTTAATCCATTTTAGAATAAGGCTGTAACATAACAAAATTTGGAAAAAGTCAAGGGGTCTGAATACTTTTCGAATACACTGTAATTGAGGTTACATTGAGGTTTTTGGGAAAGCCTTTCCATCTACCAGAAGATTTTTAATTAGCATTATTGCTAATGCCTACACAAAGTGGTAGCTGTGCACACAACATATACACAGATGGGGGGAATTCTTGTTGCCTCTTCAGAAAGTTGCAGGAAATACGAATCACTGATGCATTCTGTTCACGTCTTATGATCAACTTGGGCAAATTCATTACTTTTCAATACATTGAATTGATTCCCTACACTTTTTGAATTTTGTTGAATTCCGTTTTATTGTCTGGATTCCGTGATTCCATCCGCGTTCTCCGTATCATGGATTTTATAGGGCCTTAGACACTGCCCCCGGCCCCTTTGGGATCCGACCTTGTCTCACAAACACCCCTCTAGCTCAGCCCCGTTAATCACACAGACTGATACCAACGGAGACAGAAGGTGCTATATAGAACCTAAAAGGGTTCTTTGGCTGTCCCCATAGGAGAACCCTATGAAGAACCCTTTTTGGTTCACGGTAGAACCCTTTTGGTTCCAGGTAGAACCATTTTGATTTCCATGTAGAACCCTCTGTGTAAAGGGTTCTACCTGGAACCAAAAGGGGTTCTATCGGGAACCAAACAGGGTTCTCCTATGGGGACAGCCGAAGAACCCTTTTGTGATACTTTTTTCTAAGAGTGTAGATTAATCCAATGGTACAACCCAGAAGTCTGTAGCTCAAACACACAATGTTTAAAAGTGGTTGGAAGTCCAAAATCACAGCAACATGGTACCCAGATCTCTCTCTCTCTCTCTCTCTCTCTCTCTCTCTCTCTCTCTCTCTCTCTCTCTCTCTCTCTCTCTCTCTCTCTCTCTCTCTCTCTCTCTCTCTCTCTCTCTCTCTCTCTCTCTCTCTCTCTCTCTCTCTCTCTCTCTCTCTCTCTCTCTCTCTCTCTCTCTCTCTCTCTCTCTCTCTCTCTCTCTCTCTCTCTCTCTCTCTCTCTCTCTCTCTCTCTCTCTCTCTCTCTCTCAATTAGTGTTACTGCATGGATCAACTCCAGCTTTATGGGACTGGCTAAGGCTAAGTGATGATGAGTGATATGAAAATGACACAGGAATCACTCTCATACCAGAAACATGCCAGAGAGAGAAGGAGAGAGAGAGAGAGAAGAAGCGAGAGCAGGAGAGAGAGAAGAAGAGAGAGAGAGAGAGCGAGAGAGAGAGAGATTTACTCATCAGAGGTAAAGGACTGGCACCCAGTCAGGTATACTGTGAGAGGAGCCACATCAACAGATTTAACCCTCCAAAACATCATAGGGGAAGACTGGAGTTGCGTACCAAACGGCAGCCTATTCCCTACATAATGCACTGCTTTTCACCAGAGCCATATGGATCCCGGTCAAATGTAGTTCACTATATTGGGAATAGGGTGCCATTTGGGACACAGCCTGGAATCCAGAAGACAGCATAATATTGCTGTAACCAAAGCAAAGAGAGAAACAATGTGTTGATGGGTGTAAAGACTATCATCTACTATATAAAAAATGTAACTATAATTTGGCAATGACTTTGTATGGAAAGAGAAGAGCATTAATGTTCATAAAAGAAGAATGCCATGCCAAGACACACCGTGGCCTGTCCTCCAGTTGGACAGGGATATAGACTGTCACAAAGTCACTATAAAACCAAACATTACATTATTATGACACAGCCCGTCACTATAAAACAAAAGCTGACGATAAACATCAAATCAAAGCATCATGGTTGCTACCAGGATCAGGTAGTTTGACAAAGATCAATGACACTCACATGGTCAGCATGTATTCTACATAGAGCACACTGTTGATTAAACAATTTCAGTGATCTCAAACTCAAATGTTTTGATATTAAGAAAGAAAAAAAACGGAGTGTCAGTGGTAAGCTGTTTTTAGACTGACGGCCCGGGTCCACTTGTAGGCTACATAAACCTTATTGTCATTATATACTGCCGGTTGGTCTATGATAGGTTAGTACTATCCAAACCTTAACTCTAACCCCTACCCTTACCTTAACCATTTAAAATGTAAACTTCAATGTGGTAGGGATGTCCCAGGGATTCCGGATAGCAAGGACCGTCTGTGATATAACAACACTTCAAATTATTTTGGACTATAACATCAGAAATACTAGGTCTACTTACCCATTTCTAATCAAAGCGTTTCCCTCATAGTGTGCAGTTGTAGGCTACTACATTTTGATCTAACACTATTGGCTGAGGATGATCAAAGAGCATGCCTACACATCACAAATGTTTTGATATGTCTTCAGACAGTGATGTGAGAGGAGCAGTAATTCACTTTCCTCTCCTCCACTCCCACTGGGTTTGTGAAAACATTTCTGGGTGCCAGGGAGGATGGGATGGGAGGTTGGGTGTCTGACTGGAGCTAAGCTGGCGTTGGTCTGTCTGACAGGTAGTTCTTCTGACTGTCACAGGTGATGCGGTACAAACTGCTCATCTGTCATCGTCGATGTGATCAAAACCTGTAGATTCAGGCTGAAGGGCCCTTTAAGCTCTTATTGTATCTGGAGGATGATTTGACATCTGTTGCACAAGGTAGCCTGGGTCTACTGTCAGCTGATAGAAACTGGGGTTTTGACATGGAGAAAGTGAATGTGAGAGATTTGTCAAAAATGTTGCCGCTTCAGGTGATTGTGCAATACATATCATGGTTGCACAATCAAAAGCATTTAGCATACAGTAATGTTGGTTCGTTACACCTTCAAATGGAGAAAAAAAACCTTATCATGTAAAACGTATAATTAGAGATAGCGTTACATGACTCATGGCTGCACACAGACACAGAGAGAAAAAACGATCTGTGCGTCGCAATGTAGCATTCCACCTGAACCAACACAAGGTGCGGCTCCCAGCTCATTGGCAGGTTGGTTCTACCTCCGAGGCCTTTGTACCGTGACAATCCAAGTGGCAGCAGGACAAGGGTCTTCCCTCAGACGGCCTCCCGTCGCCAAGACAACCTCATTCCAGATTCTACAAACATCAGGGCAGGCTGGAGCTTAACATTCCAGAGGAACTCCCGGGAGGCAGGGTTCTCTCTCCTTGTTGTTATTGTTTGTTGTTGCTAAGGAAGTGCAAAGCTGGCAGGTCTACTTCTTCCACCTACTGTATGGAGGCTAGGCCTTATTTATTAAAGCTGTTATTGCTGCCGTTAACAGTGACGTACATGTACATGCAGAGCTAACCACTATGGGAAAGATGTGTGTTCTTTCTAAGGGTAGTCCTTGAGGGAGTTTTGCAGAGCGAGGCGTTGTGTGACAACAGTTAGTCTTAACAGTTAGTCTTAACAGTGCCATTTAATAAAAGCACAACCCAGAACTCTCTGTGGAGTTAGCTGACCCGACCCGGGCCTGCTGAGGTAGAGTAGTCTGGTGTGTGTGTGTGTGTGTTTCGTTATGATCACTCGGGAGGCGTGAGCGTCACAGCCGTTTTGCACAAACACAAACCAGGACCATATGCAGCTCTGGCTCTGGTCCAAGAACAATAATAAGACCTGTACACTTCTCCTTCTTCTGTCCTCAATAACACACACACACACACACACACACTACATGCCTGTGATGTCATGGATCTGGGTGTAAATGTAAATGGCTGCCTGCCTCTCTGTGTTTAAACGTCCATCTAGCTACAATGTCTAAAGTTCAGGAACCAGAACCATGTAATTATGTACTCATTTACGCTCTGGGTGAGCTTTATGACTATAGTGACTTATTCAGCTGGTAGAGAGGCCATTTATAACCATTACGATTATAGTTCTGGTATGGACAAGAAACAACATTCACACAGAGAGGTAAAGTATTAATGTTACCTCTCCTCACCAGCTACAGTTAAAGCATTTACCTCCCCAATAGCTTAATTTAGCAAGTCCACCTTGTTGATTATGTAGTGTTAAAGTAATGTTGTTGAGAGGAGCAATAGGAGCATTAAGCACTATCCAGAGAGTTATAATAGTATGAGGCAGCAGCGGGTCTGAGTGAAAAATACCACAGTCCCAGACAGAGTTCCCATCCGGTTCGCATGCTGCAATGTTTTTCACAGAACATTTGAAATTCATACAAACCACAGAGCCAGGGCACAGTTTCTGTCACATACCTCTGGCACTGCACGGCCTGATCTGTACAATGTAGAGCAGGAGACTGTCTGTGTCTGTGTGTGTGTGTGTGTGTGTGTGTGTGTGTGTGTGTGTGTGTGTGTGTGTGTGTGTGTGTGTGTGTGTGTGTGTGTGTGTCTGTGTGTGTGTGTGTCTGTGTGTGTGTGTGTGTGTGTGTGTGTGTGTGTGTGTGTGTGTGTGTGTGTGTGTGTGTGTGTGTGTGTGTGTGTGTGTGTGTGTGTGTGTGTGTGTGTGTGTGTGTGGGTCGGTGTGTGTGCCTATCAACGCACACTCAAGGGTCTCCAAAAGGGTCATTTGGTTTCAATTGTATCTGGCGTGTCGTGTCGACTTCATAGCTGTTAATGAAATAAGATAAATGACCTACACCAGGTTACCATGACACCTAATGGACTTCTGATGTTCCCACTATGTCATGTTAAAACCTGGGAGCGGGCCTCGCGGCTGAGCGGTTGGCAGTTTAACTGGTATGCTGGGATCCAGAGAGGGCTATTGGGCTCAGATTTTAAGGAACATTTGGCAGGGTTTTTTGTTTTTTCACAATAGAACCTACACATAAAGTCAACGGAATTTTCATAAGCAAGCTGCTTAAGGGATTTGATAGAGTAAGAAAAAGATTTCAGGGATAAGTTGTATCTAGGCTGTATTCCCCGATCTCAACTAAAAATGCCGTTCACAGTCCTTTGTGGACCATAGCCTTCCTTCGGACCGCCTCGCCATCCAGCAGTAAGTCTGGAAAAGAGGGGTCCTCCCTGGCTCTGGCCTTAGACAATAGATGCGGTAAAGAGGACAATGGAACTCGACCAAAACAATGGAAATGCCATGGAAACGCGTGAGAGAAAGGTGCAGTGGGGGTGAGATCCCTAATCTCCCCATTGTCCCCCAGCAAAATTAGCCTCCATTTAGGCTATTATTTCTGTGTGTATTTCACTCTATGTTGAGGTAAAAGTCGGAGTATAATGCTTGTATGGATGTCAGGCCCTATACATGTTCATGTCATCGTCACCAATCAACTGCATTGCAGTTAAAAACGACTTTGACTACCACCACCGATTTCTGTATGCTAGCTATGTTACCAGTTTCTACGAACGGGAGTTAGCATTTAACAGTCACTCCTTCTAAACCTGAAAAGGAACAACTTCTAAATGTTATGCAGCGAAGACAGCCAAATATATCAAAATCTGACTTTAGTATCGACATTGTGGGCCTGTTACAATACATCAATCATGACGGATTTGACTAATATCCATTTTGTTAGATCAGACTGGTCGAATGTGCGCCAACCCGGCATCCTTCTTCTATCCCCTCGGTCTCCGTTCCATTGACCTCTTTACCGCATCTCCCTCCCTCCCTCCACAGCTGCTTTGAACCCATCAATTTTATAGTCTCTCTTCGACACCAAAACGTCTTTCTGCTCAGGGATGCAGGAAGGAAAACATATTTTAATGGTAATGGCATTTTCCAGTAGTTGCATTCTCTATTCAAGACTTGGCAAACTAGAGTTTAAGTGGCATCCAGAAGATAAATTCTGTGGATTATTTGCAATGGTCAATGAGAAAGGCAGACAAGCAGCAGCTTCCTATGGTCAACAGGTTGTTACATTCTCTTGATCTGATGAAAGGTACAGTGTTGGGAGACATTTGGACAAATGGTCTGTTGATGTGGGACTTGAAGGTGTAGTACTGTATTTACATTATCATCAGGGATGTACACTCAGTGGCCAGTTTATTAGGTACACCCATCTATTACCGGGTCGGACCCCCCTTTGCCTCCAGAACAGCCGGAATTCTTCGGGTATCACGCAGTTGCTGCAGATTGGACGGCGGTACATTCATGCTGCCAACAGCCCGTTCCATCTCATCCCAAAGACTCTCTATTGGGTTTGGTCAGCAACAATGCTCAGATAAACTGTGGCATTCAATCGTTGCTCAATTGGTATCAAGGGTCCTAACATGTGCCAGGAAAACTTTCCCTACACCAGTACACCACCAGCCTGTACCATTGACACCATGCAGGATGGCTCAATGGGATCATGCTGCCTATGCTAAATCCTGACTCTGCCATCAGCATGACACAACAGGAACCAATGTTTTTCCACTCCTCATTTGTCCAGTGTTGGTGATCGCGTGCCCACTGGAACCGCTTCTTGTTTTTAGCGGATAGGAGTTGAACCCTGTGTGGTCGTCTCCTGCAATAGCCCATCTGTGACAAGGATTGACGAGTTGTGCATTCATAGATGCTGTTCTTCACACTACTGTTGTACTGCGCCGTTATTTGTCTGTTTGTGGCTTGCCTGTTAGCATTCAGGATTCTCGCCATTCTCCTTCAACCTGTCAATGAGCTGTTTTCGCCCACAGGACTGCTGCTGATTGGATGGTTTTTGTTTGTTTCATCATTCTCTGAAAAACCCGTTTCTGAGATACTAGATCCGGCACGCCTGGCACTGACGAACATACCACGTTCAAAGTTGCTTAGGTCACTAGTTTTGCCCATTCTCACGTTCAATCGAACAGTAATTAAATGCCTCGATGCCGGTCTGCCTGCTTTATATAAGAAGCCAGGTGACTCACTGTCTGTAGGAGCAATCCATTTCGGTGAACGGGTTGGTGTACCTAATAAACTGAGTATAGTTGTAAAGTGCAAAGCACCCTGAGCACCGTAGGTATATAATTTAGGTGGGTAAACCCATAATGCAAAAAACCCACTTATCTTGCTGAACAGACCTAAACCCTATCCACAAAATAAAAAAGGTGGGTAAACTGGGTTTCCTTGAGTTTACCCTCACCACGGATTATCATATGGGAAAGATTTTCATTTAAAGGTACTGCCAAAATGTGTTTAGGCACGTGCACAGATAGGGCTCTATACCTGTGCAGAGCACATTCCCCATTTGCCCTTCCAGTCTCTAAAGTGTCCTTTTGTTTTGGGTAAAAACAACAAAAAACATTTTTTTTTTGTATACATTTTGTCGTTCTGAACCCACTGCCCGAAAGTCGTCGTTAAATTCACCTTAAATGTGTCATTAAATTAGCTATTAAGATGTGGCCATCTTTTATGTAAATAAATAATCAAAGCCATAACGGCCCAACGAGTCTGTGACCGAAGTTTTCATTAAAAACATTTTTGGGTTGCCTTTTTTTTGTTTGAGCACCTTCCACCAAAAGGCCTGTGCACGGCCCTGTCTAAATCCATTATATTTGGACATTATCATGAATGGGAAAGATGGCATGATTTTGGGAAACAGACAGATGATGAGTCACCCAGGCAGGTTGATGTACCGAAAGAAAGTCGATGTTTAGGTAACAATCACATGGAATCCTGCTGGTACCTGCTCAGATCTGAGGGTATTCTTTCTTGGTACTGTAGGGGGCTAGACATGACGTTATCCTTAGACACTGATTCTGGGTCAATTTTGCATTTTTCCCACTTACAATGTGTGGAGGGCAAGCCGATTCTAGATCTGTATGGGGCAACTTCCCCAGAACACTTGCGTGTCATGTGTTATGTTTTTGTAACTATCCTAATGCGATCTCATACTTGACTTGAATGTTGTTTGCCATTTGACTGACTGATCTTGAAGACGAAGACTTACTCAACATACCCAAATTATACTTAACCTTTATTTAACCTGGCAAGTGAGTCAATGGCTTAGTTTTCTTTTCCTATGTTAGATGCTCACATTTTATGTTTTTAAATTGATCATCCTGTCGCGGTTCTGTCAAAAATCAAATGTCTCCCCAGCTTCATATCATAGTTTTGAATTAAAGTAAATCAGAGCCAGCTTGCATTATAGTGGATAATTTTTGATATCATTGACAGTTACAACAAATGTTGACTTGAAATAACATTTACATTCTGTTTCTGAGTGGAAACAGAGAACTAGTCTCATTTAAGGGTCATAAATCACAAAATATCAAACCCTTGAGACAATAAAACACTAGATATTTAATTGTCAAAGTTTTAGAAATGTCAATAAGCAATTAACGCAACACAGCTGCACAACGATGACGAACTCCACACTTTCAAAAGGAAGACTTATCTAAACTTTCCAAAAATGTACCAAGTGTAAGAGTTAAGTCAGTCAAGTGTCAGTGACATATTATATGTGGATCTCTGGTTCACACACCCACCTCCAGTGGTCTGAAGCGAGCAATTAAATGTATGTTGGTCAATACTGCCCCCTGCTGGTCTATGTAGCACACAGTCTGCTTGGGGGGGGGTGTTTACAAGTCATCGGAGTATGGTTGAGTCTCAATACTCTATGGCTTCCTCTCAAATAGGCTTTTGCCACTTTCACCGATGATCATGGGTTTTCAGATGACTGCACACCAATTAGAGAAGGAATATAAAAAAAACATACTAGGTGAAAGACTTCTGTCGTGTGGAAGACTGTATGGTGGTACAGACCCTGACCAAAATGCATGTTCAAATAAGACCAATATCCTATTCCTAGTCTGAGTATTATTGATGGAGTTCACTGTTAAGTCAATGGGAGCTTTTTCCCCCGTCTTCCCCCACCAACAACAAAACAAATTGGGCATTATTCACGTTGAAACGTTTTATTTTTATGTAAAAAATTACAGTAAATCAAGTTGATAGTAACTGTAAACACTAGGCTACTATAAGCAATGGAAGCCATATACATGCCTCAGATGACAACGCACTAGGTTAAATTGCTATTTTCAGGCTGCATGAAAATACATCAGTACTTCCCATATTTGTACAGCTGCCTTGGAAACTCATTTTAGATGCTGTATCACATACACTTCTCTAGAAGTTCATGTCGGAAGTTCAATAAAAAATTAAAAGGTAACAATGTTGCTTGTTTAAAAATCTTCACCGTCATTTCAAACTGCAGTTGATAATGTACCAAAAAGCAAGAACAATTATGTATAGGAATATACCATAGACTTCCCAATCACATACTCTCCTCTTTTATAACTACATTGGGAAAAACATTCTGCGATCAACCCTTTAAACCAGTATTAATTTCTTTATGAGAAACAATCATGTTAGTCTTTGGCTGAATAAAAAATAATGAAGAAACGGGTAGTACACCGGTGATATCTGATGAACCAAGTATATGTTACTCAATTCAACCATTAAGTTGATTAGAGAAAGCTTTTATTTCGCACAAAAATTATATGATCCAGTGTTACCAAAAAGATGTATCATGTTTTTGTAGTAAAATTCAGGAAAACGTGAAGGCCCATGTTTTTATGCTTTTATCAGATATTGATCAATCAATGAAAAGGTTTAGGGGAGAAAAGGATCAAAATTACTATCATGGCTTCCTTTTTAGTCGTCATCAAAGTTCTGTTGTAAAAGGAAGTTAGCAGCCAAGTTCTCATTCTTCTCACAGGCAAAGTAGGCCTGTATAACAAGTCCTTCAGGGAATCCTAGGGCTTTTAGCTGTAAGAGGAAACGGACAAAGTCAATATTGAAATTAAATGAACAAAGTTCCTGAATAGAGAAATGACAGGATTTGCATGACGTTTACTCCGATAGGTAGGTATGTAGGAGTGTAATAAAGTCATCTTCAGTTGAAAAGAACGCAGTCTGATATCAACACTTAGCTTTTCGTTATCAGGTTTGACACGGACAATGCAGATTAACTGGCATTTCTGTAAATGGGCCAGATTTAGCTAACTAGCTCATTTAACTGTAGCCATTTATCAACAGACATCATGACCTGTGAGATTCATTCTTTACCCTCTCAATAGCCTCCTTCTCCTGGGGTGTGACCTGGATGTAGTTCATGCCACTTCCAGCCTCCCCACCGACCGCCACTCCTCCTCCTCCTCCACCACCTCCTCCTCCGCCTCCTCCTCCCCCCTCCTGGGCTGGCTCATTCAGCATCTGGATGAACTGCTCTTGGTGGCTGCTGATTTGCTGGGAGGGAAACAAGACAGGGTGTTCATTAGGGCACACTGTAGCAAAACGTTTTTGCAACGGGAAATAGCCATTTCTTGGAAGGGATACTTCGGGATTTTCGCAATGAGGCCCTTTATCTACTTCCCCAGAGTCAGATGAACTCGTGGATACCATTTTTATGTCTGTGTCCAGTATGAAGGAAGTTGAGAGGTAGCTTCACGAGGCAATGCTAACTAGCGCTAGTGCAATGACTGGAAGTATATGGGTATATACTAGCATGCTAGTAGATACCCATAGGGCCTGGTCAAAAGTAGTGCACTGTAAAGGGAATAGGGTGCCATTTAGGACGCACAACAGTGTTTTAAACGGACAGTCTCCCAAGCGGGGTCTGCTGCGATGCCTTCAGGCTCTGATCTCATCCCTTCACTATGCAGGCCTGAAGAGATGAAGGACACAGAGGGGAATTGATTTGGCAGACAGACTAGTTGAATGCTGAATTCCAGCTAGTTTTATCTACTGCTCATTGTAACCACTACACCATTGTGTCCTTGGTGCCGGTAAGAGTAGTGTGTGTGTGTGAGTCGTCCATACTTGCAGAAGCTGGGGGTTCTCCCTCCCTATCTGCTGTAGCAAGGCAGGGAGCAGAGAGGGGTTCTGCTGGATGATCCGTCTCATCTGGAGGAACTGAGGCTGGTTAACCAGGAACCCCAGAGGGTTGGCTGGAAACACAGAGGGGAGAAGAGGTCACAATGGCAGTGTTCTGTTTCCACAGTTCCACATTCCATGTCCACGTACTATACTGAACAAAAATGTAAACGCAACATGCAACAATTTCAAAGATTTGACTGAGTTACAGGAAATCAGTCAATTAAAAAAATATATAATTAGGCCCTAATCTATGGATTTCACATGACTGGATCAGAAAACCAGTATCTGGTGTGACAACCATTTGCCTCATGCAGCGTGACACATCTCCATCGCATAGAGTTGATCAGGCTGTTGATTGTGGCCTGTGGAATGTTGACCCACTCCTCCTCAATGGCTGTGCGAAGTTGCTGAATATTGGCAGGAACTGGAACATACTGTCGTACACGTCAATCCAGAGCATCCCAAACATGCTCAATAGGTAACATGTCTGGCGAGTATGTAGGCCATGGAAGAACTGGGACATTTTCAGCTTCCAGGAATTGTGTACAGATCCTTGCGACATGGGGCCGTGCATTATGCTGAAACAGGTGATGGCGGCAGATGAATGGCACGACAACGTGCCTCAGGATCGTCGTCACAGTATCTCTGTGCATTCAATTTACCATCGATAAAATGCAATTGTGTTTGTTGTCCGTAGCTTATGCCTGCCCCTACCATAACCCGACCGCAACCAAGGGGCACTCTTCACAACTTTGACATTAGCAAACTGCTCGCCCACACGACGCCACACGTTGTCTGCCATGTACAGTTGAAACCGGGATTAATCCATGAAGAGCACACTTCTCCAGCATGCCAGTGGCGATGGAAGGTGAACGTTTGCCCACTGAAGTCTTTTTACAACGCCAAACTGCTGTCAGATCAAGACCCTGGTGTGGGACACGAGTACGCAAATGAGCTTCACTGATAAGGTTTGACAGTTTGTGCAGAAATTCTTTGGTTTTGCAGTTTCATCAGCTGTCCGGGTGGCTCATCTCAGACGATCCCGCAGGTGAAGAAGCCGGATGTGGAGGTCCTGGGCTGGCGTGGTTACATGTGGTCTGCGGTTGTGAGGCCAGTTGGACGTACTGTCAAATTCTCTAAAACGACGTTGGAGGCGGCGTATGGTAGAGAAATTAACATTAAATTCTCTGGCAAGAGCTGTGGTGGACACACCTGCAGTCAGTATGCCAATTGCACGCTGCCTAAAAACTTGAGACATCTGTGGGATTGTGTTGTGTGACAAAACTGCACCTTTTAGAGTGGCCTTTTGTCCCCAGCACAAGGTGCACCTGTGTAATGATCATGCTGTTTAATCAGCTTCTTGATATGCCTCACCTGTCAGGTGGATAGATTATATTGGCAAAAGAGAAATGCTCACTAACAGGGATAAAAACACATTTGTGCACAACATTTGAGAGAAACAGACTTGTGTGTGGAATATTTATGGCATATTTTATTTCGGCTCATTAAACCAACACCTGTTGAGTTTATATTTTTGATCAGTATATTTCCACAGAGTTCTGTGTTCCATTTCCACAGAGTTCTGTGTTCCATTTCCACAGAGTTCTGTGTTCCATTTCCACAGAGTTCTGTGTTCCATTTCCACAGAGTTCACAGCAGCACACCAGTGTTTTAAACTCCAGTATGACAAACCGCTAATGGCATGGAACAATCGATACAGTGCAACATGGAGGGCATATCAAAATCTAACTGTCTGATGCTGAGAACTGTCAGTCAATAGGTTCCAATTTTCTTATTATTCAGAGAGAATAGAAATGCATCAAAAGCTTTCTGTGTGTCCACAGCACACAGAAGTGTTGTTACACATGTGCACGCATGGAGTGCAGAGGCAGGCATGCGCACACACTCACCTCCTGTTGCAACGCTGGCGGGGGTGGTCATACTGCCTGTGTTGAGAGCTGGAGTTCCTCCACCCACAGGGGGCACCACTGAGTCAGCACCCGCATCTCCCTCCTCCCCAGCTGGGATCCCCTGAAGAAGAACAACCAACAGGACAACGTTCACTCCCGAATTAGCGATACAACGTAAGAGCTGTCAGACTATGTGGAGGAATCTAGCTTGCTTCATTCCAGCTCTAAGGAACATGTGGATGAAAACCGTCATAAAATAGAAACCTGAAGTACTTAAAAAACAGGGGGTATTTTGTTAGTTTTACTATGGCATAACCAATCAATATCATTGGAACACGTTTCAGGAAACTAGGCGTATGTCGCATGTCACTACTTCACAGGAGAGGTATTTGAACGTAAACATTCATTTTTTATCAAAATGCGTTTTTTTGGCAGAAATGCCTTCTGGAACGTGAACTTTCATGTTCCATAATAAACTTGCATGCCATCTGTAAATACGAATAAAATTGTTAAATTACGAGCCTAGTTGGTTTAGCCACGGAAAAAGACAGGAACCTTCCCACTAGCCATGATTGGCTGAGATAATGGATGGGCTGAACATGCCGAGAGATGAGTTCAGATTGGTCTGCTATGCTTCGGTCTATAACATGAGCTGCTCAGTATGTGTAGATAATCCTTTCCACAGCGGCTTTTTTGAAAGATATCATGAAGAGCTGCAAAAGTGTTGTTTCTGATGACAGTGATGGGGATGAAATGGCAATCAACAGTGTTGTTGTCACAGAAGAAGTTGACAGAGTTTTGAAATCAGTGGAATGCCCGGTGGAAGCAGAGTATGATAGCTAAGGAGATTGAGAAAATTCTGGCGTTTGATTGCAAATATGCGGAGGGAGTCGAAAAGAGAACACAGAAGGCTGTGGTATAAAACACCTGTCTCCGGA
Organism: Coregonus lavaretus; assembly: GCF_964263955.1. Taxonomy (NCBI): domain Eukaryota; kingdom Metazoa; phylum Chordata; class Actinopteri; order Salmoniformes; family Salmonidae; genus Coregonus; species Coregonus lavaretus. Next base: position 7,492,041 of record NC_139997.1, read on the forward strand.
TTACATCTTCAAACTAAGTGCAACCATGGCATCCGTGACAGAGGAAGAAACGTTTATCCATGTATACAGGTAAGAGTCTAGATAGCTACATTTTCAGATATTATACGTTTCAAATTTTGTCCGAAAGTAGTTTCATTGCAAGTTAAATCATACTGTTAGCTAGCTAACGTTAGCTAGCTAACGTTAGCTGGCTGGCTGGCTCGCTCACCAACAAGACGTGTGTAGGAATATTATTTGTATCTCAGAAATCCATTTGCATTGCTAGTTATAGCCTAATGTTAGCTAGCTAGCTATCATTGAACCTAGTTGGTTAGCTTTAGCTACCTGCAGATACATGCATGGTGGCTGGCTATGACAATCAGTTTGTGTTGCTGGTTGTATGGGTTGGGATTGCCGCGTTCAAAACAACTGGGAACTCGGAAATCTCTGACTTCTGACTTCAGTGCGTTCAAGACAACTGGGAATTCTGAAGAAAAAAAACAAGCGACTGGGAAAAATAGTTTAGAACGGTCATCCAACTTGGAAATCAGGTCTCTTTCTAGAGCCCCGACTTTCCGACCTGAAGATCACTGGCGTCATGATTTGACCTCGTATTTTTCCAAGTTCCCAGTTGTCTTGAAAGCACCATTGGGTTCATTGTTTAGCTAGCTACCTACATGTCTAAACAAGACTCCACTTCGCCAGATTATTACATGACCCACCAAGTTAGACAGGTGTGTCTGGGGGTGATTACGGCCATCTATTGTATTTAATGAACATGTGTACATGTCTAGACAATAGTGACCCATCCACTTAGCTAGATGTGGTTGGGGGGTGGTTATAGCATTTCTTTCACATGACCATTCATACGGAATAAAAAGGCGTGTCAGGCTAGAGAAGTGGATGGTGTGATACTTACTGTAAGCAGGTACTCCACAGCTATCTGTGTTGTTAAAGCTGTGTGTGTGTGTGTATTCTTACTGTAAGCAGGTACTCCACAGCTATCTGTGTTGTTAAAGCTGTGTGTGTGTATTCTTACTGTAAGCAGGTACTCCACAGCTATCTGTGTTGTTAAAGCTGTGTGTGTGTGTATTATTACTGTAAGCAGGTACTCCACAGCTCTGTCTGTGTTGTTAAAGCTGTGTGTGTGTGTGTGTGTATTCTTACTGTAAGCAGGTACTCAACAGCTCTGTCTGTTGTTAAAGCTGTGTGTGTATTCTTACTGTAAGCAGGTACTCCACAGCTCTGTCTGTTGTTAAAGCTGTGTGTGTATTCTTACTGTAAGCAGGTACTCCACAGCTCTGTTGTTAAAGCTGTGTGTGTATTCTTACTGTAAGCAGGTACTCCACAGCTATCTGTGTTGTTAAAGCTGTGTGTGTGTATTCTTACTGTAAGCAGGTACTCCACAGCTCTGTCTGGGTTGTTGAAGCTGGCTCTGAGCGCTGCCACTACCTGCTCCCTCTCATAGCCCATCAGCATCATCTCTGTCACCATGTTCTCATATGATTGGCCTGTCACTGAGGAGCAGGAAGAACAAACAACCAATCAGACGGCATTTTGATCAGAGATTCTGAAAGCTTCAGATGACATCATAAACATAGCCTAATAAAAACAGATAGAGAAGTGAAAGGCATAGCCACACCTCAATCTACATTTATACAGGGAAGACTACCAAGACACATGGCTATATACCTAACTACTACAGAGGAGATAAAGGATCAGCCATCACCTATAATGTATACACTCAATTATGTTAACTTATAACAGGAAGACCATTTACCCAGAGCAGAAGTTGCCTCCTCGAACATGTTCACATTTGTCAATAGACCAGAGGAACTGAAAGAGAAGGAGCGTGACGCTGATGAGTACTGTTCTGTAGTACATCACATGGTATGTCCTGTACTAAAATACAACCATAAAGAGATGCATTCATCCTTCTATAAGCTCAGACACTAGCAACATGTCAACTATTCTTCTGGTCCCTTGTCTTAGGGAGGGCGCACACAGCACCGAATGTCAATCTGCTATTCGTTCGGTACGGTGTGTTTTAGGGACCACCCACCCGGGAGGCGACTGCAGACATTTTCGCATGATTCTACATGTAGGATCGGTTTGCAAATGACAGCTGGCACTCTGAACAGAGGTGCTAAGTACTCTCTAGCGGTGTGTCTGTGCCTTCATGTCCCCTTTTCCAGTGAGAACACAAATTCTCAGTTTCAAACATTTTGCATGAGGCTACCGTTGAAATGGGCCTGGTAACCACAGCTTCCTATTAATGGCTGCCAGCTGGTCCTTCAGGCCAACATAACACTGTTTGCATCCCAAATGGCACCCTACTTCCCATGTAGTGCACTAAATAAAATAAAAAGTAGTGCACTGTATAAGTAACAGGGTGTCCTTTGGGACACAGCAGTGACTGCCAAACCAGACCTACCTGGTGGGGGTTGATGCTGGGGCTGAAGTGTTGCAGGGCCTCTCCTCGGCTGGTTTGGACCCCTCTGGTGGGTTCTCTGAGCCTGACGAGGCAGCAGTGGGTACAGTGGGGGCTGTAGTGCTGGAGGAGGAGGAGGTGGTGGAGGCAGAATCGGAAGGCTGGGAAGCTGCTGGGGCTGCTTTAGGCTATATAGAGAAAAAAAAGGGAATCCCCACAGCGCTCGGTGTTTGTTGCTTTCGAAAGCATCTTAAGAACGCTTATGCCCTATAGGTGATACAGTAACAATGATTTAACCAATATGGCTTTTGTCATGTAAGTAGCCTGTGATCTGCTTTAGGCTACAGACATGGACACATTGGGAATTACTGCGATTCATTTTAGGTCACTTTCACTTTGTGAGGTAGCAATAGTTCCTTTACTATTCAATCTTTAGAAGAAAACTCCCTGCTGCCAATGATCACTTTAGACAGTCAAACTGTGCAGAAGGGACATATTGTAGCTCAGTGTGGTAGGATATTCAATCATTTCATGAACTGTTGCTGCACCTGTGTGCATGGGGACGGGGGCTGTAACAACTGATTCCAATCCACTCCGCACAGTGGGATGCAATCTGCATTAGGTCAGTGTGATATTGAGGTGTGTGTGTGACAGTTCATTTTGGCACTTATTTTTTTTTAAAGATTTAGTCAGTCATTTAGAGTAAAATATCATTAAAATACTACCAAGACACATGGCTATTTATGTAAATTAAGTCTTAATTAAAATGACAAATGTGACTGAGGATTTAGTCTAGTTATTGTCAAAATGACAAAAACAAATGGGCCATTTTAGTGAACTAAATGACCATCCATTTGTATTGCATCATTAACCTATAGTAAACATAAATCAGTGTTTCAACTATATTCATTTAGTAGCGGTGGGCCACCGTTGCTAAACTCGTGGCTGCCACTCCAAAAAATATATATTTATAAAGTGTTTTACAAAATACTTTTCTGGATGGTAAAACGCTTTAAGTGTAAATTTAAACAACTAAAACCAGATATAAAGTAAGTAGAAAAGATAATGGAGCCATCTATATTTTTTCATATTTACCGAAGCCACGTTCAGTTGCAAAAATAGAGCCGACGTTATTCCTTATTCAACATGTCAGAGAGGCATGTTTGTTCTACATAGCATCTTTCTATCTGAAAGTTTCAAAACGTTGGATCCTGCTGAACGCGCCCCAGGTTGTTAGCTATAGCTAGCTAATGAGGTAACATGACTGAACAAGGCGTAGCCTAAACAAATGGTTAACGATCCGGGTCGCAAATAGCCTTGTTTTAGAACGGCCCGCAATATGCTTTATGAATGTAAAATGCGGCAAAATGGAAAGAAAAAGAAGTAGCGCCGGTATTATGGGTCATACGTTTTGAACAGTAATGGCTACAATCTGAAGAAAATAGGGAGATTTGACTAGTACGTTGGCTAAAGAACCTGGCTATGAAATGCAGTGAGGAAAGCGCGATGGTTGAGCGAGACTACAAATAAAAATACTTTTCTATACTCAAGGGAAGGAAAAACATACAGTGCCTTCAGAAAGAATTCACACTCCTTGACTTTTTCCACATTTTGTTGTGTTAAAGACAATTTAAAATGAGTTCAATTTGGATTTGTCACTGGCCTACATCCCATCACATCAAAGTGGAATTATGTTTGTCGAAATTTTTACAAATTAATAAAAAATGAAAAGCTGAAATGTCTTGAGTTAATAACTTTTCAACTCCTTTGTTATGGCAACCCTAAAGTTCAGGAGTAAAAATGTGCTTGTCAAGTCACATAATAAGTTGCATGGACTCACTGTGTGCAATAAGTGTCTACCTCATCTCTGTACCCCACACATACATATAATTGTAGGGTCCCTCAGTCGAGCAGTGAATTTCAAACACAAATTCAACCACAAAGACCAGGGAGATTTTCCAATGACTCACAAAGAAGGGGTAAGAATTAAAAAAAAAACAGACATTGAATATCCCTTTGAGCATGGTGAAGTTATTAGTTCCACTTTGGATGGTGTATCAATACACGCAGTCACTACAAAGATACAGGCGTCCTTCCTAACTCAGTTGCCGGAGAGGAAGGAAACTGCTGAGGAATTTCAACATGAGGCCAATGGTGACTTTAAAACAGTTACAGAGTTTAATGGCTGTGATAGGAGAAAACATTGTAGTTACTCCACAATACTAACCTAATTGACAGAGGGAAACGGAGGAAGCCTGTACAGTATAAACATTTTCTAAACATGCATCCTGTTTGCAACAAGGCACTAAAGTAATACTGCAAAAAATGTGGCGTGGCAATTAACTTTTTGTCCTGAATACAAAGTGTTATGTTTGGGGAAAATGCAATACAACACATTATTGAGTACCACTCCATATTTTTAAGCACAGTGGTGGCTGCATCATGTTATGAGTATGCTTGTAATCGTTAAGGACTGGGGAGTTTTTTCAGGACAAAAAAAGAAACTGAATGGCAAAATCCTAGAGGAAAACCTGGTTCAGTCTGCTTTCCACCAGACCCTAGGAGATGAATTCACCTTTCAGCAGGACAATAACCTAAAACACAAGGCCAAATCTACACTGGAGTTGCTTACCAAAAAAGACAATAAAAGTTCCTGAGTGGCCGAGTTACAGTTTTGACTTAAATCTGCTTGAAAAATCTATGACAATAACTGATGTAGGCTAGGCTGTGTGTGCCGGGTGTGGCGTGTCCTTCCCAATGTTGAACAGAGCATCTGTGCTGCTAATATTAATTGTGCTCGTCACTGAAAAGCTCTCAATCTCTCCAAAAACTATTGTCCAGTCCACTTAGTCAGATTTTAGTCACAGAGATAATTTAGTCTCGTTTTATTCAACTGAAAATAAAAAAAATGTACGTAAATTTTTTTCTGGGTCTATTTAGTCAGTTATAATCTCATCAATTGCCACTGAAAAATTGGTGTTTGATGAATATTTGGCACAATTTTTGTTGATTAAATTAACACTGTGTGACAGGCCTAGGAAATATACTACATACCCACAGTCAAGTCCAACGACATGGAAAGTTAATTAAGTCCATCTGCCATTATCAGTGGTTGCCACAGTATGTGTGTTACGGTCAGGTGTGTGCGTGTTACGGTCTTAAGTGTGTATGAAAATTGTTTCACAATGAAAAAACAGTTCTCCACTGCAATGAAGGCCATATGATTTTTGTGGACAGATCGCAACATCTCTAATACCTTACCTTTGCCACCATGACAACCACAAAGTTCTTCTCATCAATCTTATAATCCTTAATAGCAGTGTCATCATTTAGGATTTTCCCTGCAAGGAACAAACATGAAGATAGTCATTTATCAGCCAAAAATGCTTCAATAACCTTGACATTCTAAGACAATGAAATTCCCAGAAGCCTATCCCTGGGGAGAACACTGATATCCCGACACCTATAATTTAAGTCATAGTGGAGAAGAAACATTAAAGATGCACTATGCCAACATCTCTCCTCCATTTCCTGGTTGCTAAAATTCTAATAGTTCGCCTAAATTCAGTTTGTCACAAAACAAGTGTAGATAATCATTGTACCATCTAAACCGCTGTGAAATATATTTTCCATAACCAAACATATTGTATTTTCTGCTGGTGTACAAAACCGAAAGTAAAAGAAGCAAAAACGAAACTCAAGACTGGGAATCATAGAAAGTGTACATTGAACCGATCTACCACATACTTTCTTTCAATAAGAATGACAGATCTATAACTTGCATTTCTATGTGAATTTGGTCTGGTCCCCCAAAAAGTCACATTGCAGCTTTAAAATGCCACATACACAGATTGAACACTGCATTGCTCCATTCCCATAACATAATTATACTAAACAAAAATATAAAAGCAACATCCGACAATTTCAAAGATTTTACTAAGTTACAGTTCATGTAAGGAAATCAGTCAATTGAAATAAATTCATTAGGCCCTAATCTATGGATTTCACATGACTGGGTAGGAGCTCAGCCATGGGGATGCCTAGTAGGGCATAGGCCCACCCACTGGGGAGCCAGGCCCAGCCAATCAGAATGAGTTTTTCCCCCACAAAAGGGCTTTATTACAGACAGAAATACTCCTCAGTTTCATCAACTGTCTGTGTGGCTGGTCTCAGACAATCCCGCAGGTGAAGAAGCCGGATGTGGAGGTCCTGGGCTGGTGTGGTTACATGTGGTCTGCGGTTGTGAGGCTGGTTGGACGTACTGCCTAATTCTCTAAAACGACGTTGGAGGCGGCTTATGGTAGAGAAATTAACATTAAATTATTTGGCAACAGCTTTGATGGACATTCCTGCAGTGAGCGTGCCAATTGCACGCTCCCTCAAAACTTCAGACATCTGTGGCATTGTGTTGTGTGACAAAACTGCACATTTTAGAGTGGCCTTTTATTGTCCCCAGCACAAGGTGCACCTGTGTAATGATCATGCTGTTTAATCAGCTTCTTGATATTCCACCCGTCAGGTGGATAGATTATCCTGGCAAAGGAGAAATGCTCACTAACAGGGATGTAAACAAATGTGCAGAAATGGAGAGAAATATACTCCTGAGTGGCGCATTAGTGCTAACTGTGCCACTAGAGATCCTGGTTCAAATCCAGGCTCTGTCGCAGCCGGCCGCGACCGGGAGACTCATGGGCGGCGCACAATTGGCCCAGCGTCGTCCAGGGTAGGGGAGGGAATGGCCGGCAGGGATGTAGCTCAGTTGATAGAGCATGGCGTTTGCAACGCCAGGGTTGTGGGTTCGATTCCCACGGGGGGCCAGTATAAAAAAAAACATGTATTCACTAACTAAGTCGCTCTGGATAAGAGCATCTGCTAAATGACTAAAATGTAAATGTAAAATGTAAATAAGCTTTTTGTGCATATGGAAAATGTCTGGGATCTTTTATTTCAGCTCATGAAACATGGGACCAACACTTTACATGTTTCCTTGTTCAGTATACATGAAAACATTGAGATGACAACCTGTGTACTGACATACTTACGCAGCTCTCTTATCAGTGTGCCACAAGGCAAGCCAACAGACATGCAATTATATTATGACAGCACAACGATTTTTTTATGCATTCTTTTTTTAAATCAAAGTCCTTATCATACTGCCAGACAAAATGTAGAGTAGGGGAATAAAAGACTGAAACTGTACCTGCATATATCAACTTCTGCCATGCAACCGGAAAACCATCGTTTCCCTTCTCATTCTCAATTCTTTCCTTTAAGGTTTTTACCTGTAAAGAAAAAGAGATGTAGACAGGCAATGCATGAAGGGATCGAAGTCCATTGTGAGAAATACATGGTGTCAAATCTATAGAGCTGTCGTTAGATAGCTATATGGATCAATGATCTGAATTATTAATTAGCCAGATAACTAACAAACTATCCAACTGCTTCATAAATAGTGAGGCAGCAGCTGTTTAGCTAACTAGCGAGCTAAGTGTGGCTAACGTTAGCAAATTAGCTAACTAGAATAGATGGCTAACTGTTACTTAGTTAACTAGCGATAACACAAACCCAAAAGTTGCAGTTTTAAATAAATATCTATAGTAAACGTAAATTGCAACTATCCATGAGAAAAGTTATTTAATAAGACATAACGTTAGCTAATTAGCTATCTAGTTGAGATTGATAAAGTTGAGCTAATTAGGTAGCTACTAGCTAAAGGTAGCCTAAATTAGCGAACGTTAGTTACAATTTCCTCAAGTTTCAGATTTTTTGGACATCATAAAATCCCAATAAGTGTATATGATGGGTGTTACTACTTTATGTTAAGAGGATTACTAATACACTACTTGAATGGGGACTTTAACATGTTTAAGTTGCTTCGCTACCTACAGTAGTTATCTAGCTAGCCATGTCAAACTAGCTAAGAATGTGTGCTAGCTAGCTCTCTTGCTAGCCAACGGTAACTTAGCCGAAGCCATCCACCCCCTTCAACAAATGCATGGTGGTTTCAACTCACCGTCTCCTCTTCGTCTATGTCGATTTTAAATGTCTGCTGCTGGAGGGTTTTCAAAGTGATCTGCATTTTCGCGATGAGCAATTTAGCTTAGGTTTCTTCACTTGTTTCACCACGTACTCTTTCCGAGGGTGTAGGTGGATTCGTTCCTATTTTCGCTAGCTCATCACAGCCCGTCCGCCGCCATTACGCTTCTGGCTTTTCAGTGCATAAACAAACCTGACTTTGCACAAAAAGACGAGTAGGCATGCGCCAATTGGTGACACGAGTGCGACAGTGCAAGAAACATGGGAAATTGAGTATTCATTTTAATTCACCCATTCATTCATACATTTATTCATTGGTAGCAGTGCATCACAGATAAAAATAAAATAAATAAAATAAAACTTGTTTTGAGTGCACCATCATCGGCGCATTCATGATCATTCCCGGTCGAGGGAATACTTTTTTGTTTCTTCGTGACTTTGATTTTAAGCTAAATTAACGCACTCGGGTTTTATTTTCTCTCAAATCCTAGTTAAATAGTACGATTACTCACTAGCTTTTAGGCAGGAGTGTGTTGTTAACAACATTTGCGTGAGCAACAATAGTGGAATCGGCGATTCGACTTCAAAATAAGTCACCCATTGAAACATGCAAACGGTTAAAATTTGTGAAAACATGCCACAATTTCACTTGATAATGATAAACAAGGTTGGAATGTTTTTATATAAATTCAACAAAAGACAATTATTAGTTAATTTGACCCCAAAAAAGTACAAATCTGTTGAAAATGCACTGTGGATGCATTTGAATTCAGAATTGCATTGCTTATACGCACTGTACAGCCTAACCTATGGATTGTGCATCCATGAAAAGCCTACACAATGACACCCACAGAACACAACAATACGGAATATGCATTCAGATCTTCTTGTAATTGAATGACTGTTTCATTTGCAAATTAGAGCAGATGGTGTTAACAAACTACAGTATATAGCCTTCCTGTATTTTGTTTCAATCAAGCACATTCTGCCGCCTACATTCGAGCACTGTTGAGTTTTGGCCTCCTGCGATTTTGTTGTTGTTGGACTATAGCGAACCATCCAAAAATCTCTTAAGAAATTAGGTGCTGTTTTTGGTGTAACAGTAATGTTATAGTAAGCTATTATATTTGTTTTTCTTATGTAGAATACTAATGAATAATTATGTGATCTTCCAAGACATTGATTCAGCTTTGATCTAACTTTACTAAACGAGCACCACTGTGAGAAGTGGTGTGCTCTGGCAGCACTACACCCCTGCAGTCTGCTGCACTGAAGGATCTAATTTAAGCGCCCCAGCCACACCTAGTCTATTATTTTTCCTTGTGCAAACTTTGGTGATGCAGAAACGAGAGGCCACAAGTGTGCCTGTTTTATGACAATCTGGGAATATGTGGCCGAGGAAACACTCTGGTTGGTCTCAGGGAATGTAAAACAGTTAGGAAGGGAGACTTTTAAAACGGTATTGAGTGAAGTAGCGGCAAATATGTTGAATGAGCAACTAATGAGCATTGAGACTGAAGAGCCTGACAAGTTTGATGAAATTATCTTATATCTTTCAGTCTAATTCGGCTATTTACTTACTTGTGTTGCTCTTCATCAGAAGCACGCTTTTTGTAAGTAGTGAGGCCTAATTGTCCTCTCCAAATTAAAGTGGAATTTAGCCCGAAAGGATTTCAGAAATGTGATTGGTTGACTATAGGCCTATGACATTGGCCTACTTCTTGTCTTGCGCTGTGCATAATATTAGATCTAAACAATAATTGGAGAAGTGTTTAACATCACCAGTACCACATCCTTATGATAGGCTATATATATATATATGTTCATAAGCGCAACATGAATGCAAGACAGGTTGGAATGTCTGACTGAAATATGGGACACATTTTTTACATTTGTGGTGTTTCAATTTGTTGATAAAATGCGGGACATGATTGTTTGGGTGTTGGGGAAGTGGGATAATGGGGCATAATGCGGGACTGTGCCGCACAACCCGCGACATGTGGTCATCCTACTGTGGGTGTCACCATGTAGGTTGATACCCCATTTCATTGGTGCACAATCCATATGTCAGTATGTAAAGTGCAAATATGAATGTTCATTACACACAATAGACTAACTGGGGAGGTGATTGTCCACAGTCAAAGTTCCGAAATAAGAGCTATGATGCTAATATTTGTTAAACTCTACAGTGTTGTGTTCTGTGGGAGTCATTGAGTAGGCTGATACCCCGTTTCAAGGGTGAACAAGACAGGCTGTGCAATAACAGTAAGTATGCCCCAATGTAATTCTGATATCTAGTACATCCACTGTGCGATTTCAACAGATTTGTACTTTTTTGTGTGTGAAATTAACCAATAAATGTCATTTGTTGAATTTATATAACAACATTCCAACCTTATTTAGCATTATCTAGTCCAATTATGCCATAATTCCATTATTTTTATCCATTTGCATCAGTTTCAATGGGGGACTTTATTTCAAAGGCAAACCGCCCCATTCCACTATTGTTGCTCTCGCTAATGTTGTTCACAACACACTGGTATTTTAGGCTATGCTACTCTCCTTCCAGCCCAACTGTCCACCTGATGGCGCTACCTGAGATCCAACTGTAATCTGCCCAGCCTGTGATACACTAGGGTCCCACTGCAACCGTTCGGTACATAAAACATCCTTAATTTAGGCTGCAGAATTGCGTAGGTTTCCTCTGATATAATGGGCCGCTGGCCTAAAAAAAACGGGGAAAACATGCATACTACCATTTTCTACGCCCATGCTAGTGGCTTCCTGATGTTGTCTACAGCATTCAGCCAATCAGGCTGCAGCAGTCTGTTGTTTACCCCTGGCCTAGCCCACTGAGGTATAATAAGAACTGGAGACTGCGTCCAAGATGTCTGACCATTGTTTTCAAGGTAATCTTCTAGCATTCGCATACGGTGATTCATGGACCGTCTATATCCAGGTTGCATCCGGTTTATATGACCAACGTCACACGTGCACTAGCACTCAGTGTGCACAGGGAGCAGCACGAGCAGTGACGACGTCATCACGTCATCCAAAAACATGGCAGACATTGGATGAATATAAAATATGAATATCTTCGGCTGGGAGTGATGGAAAAAAAGTCGGCCTAAGCGACAATTATTTGTATAATTCAGTGGATGTTTTGTGCACAAAGGTGATGATTAAAGTGTCTTATTAGGAATTTTCAAATCTGACTTCTCGGTGAGGCTGTCTATGGAAATTGTCTTTCTGGGCCGGGTGTCAGTTAAACTGCAGTACCGAAGCAAAACTGTAGGAGCAGGCGAAACCGTGCTTCTAGACCAGAACTCAGGCCCCTTGGTTTAGCCTCTGCCGAGTCCCCAACATCCGGATGTTCCGGTTTTCAGGAGAAATGGAAAGAGAGCCTGTGACACGACTTCCGCTTTTGGACGTTAACAAGGTAGCCTCTGCCGAGTCCAAGGGGCCAGGGTTCTGGTCTAGAATCACGGTTTCGTCCGTTCCTACAGTTTTGCTTTGGTACTGCAGTTTAACTGACGCTCGGCCCAGAAAGACAAAATCCATAGACAGCCACATAGAGAATTTGGGACATTATTAACAAGGCGAAACTTAATCTGAACTCCTCCTCCATATTTACTGGATTGTTTGAACAGTGCAGAAGAGAACCTCCCCCTGCAGAAGACAACCTCTCGTCAAGACCAGTATGTAAGGGATCTAGTTTCAGGCGTTTCTTTTACACCTGCTACGTTAGGTTACCCCTGGTCTGAATGCTGTGTAGTGTATCACCAGCTGGGCAGATTACAGTTGAACGTCAGATGACAAACGACGTCAGAAATAATAGCGCCATCTGGCGGATAGTTGGACCACTCTCGTTCGTGTGTCCTGATCTACCTGCTACCTGTGAGCACCTCCCAAATAATACCACGTTATGGCCCTGTTTAAACCTAACCACTTTCGGGCCTGGAATTGGAAAAAGAGACACATGTGCTCCCATTTAATATAAATTGCTCATACTAATGCTAATCCATGAAATGTCTGAGGGCGTAAAGTCAGGGCTTCAGGTCAGGACAGACCCACAGAGGAGTCACAGAGTGGAGGAAAAGAAGGTAGGACTCTGACCCGCTGCAGACACCCAGTGAACGCCATAAGAATGGGTCTGTGTCCTGGAGGACCAGAGGGCAATTTGACTTGAACCTGTTTGACTTTTCAACACCGAGACCAAACCAATGGGAAAGGTAAGTATGGCTCTTCATACCCAATCAGTCATCATTGCTTTGCTTCATAAAGATTCATACAATGTACACCTGATGATGAATTCGAGCACTGTACTAGATTGTCTTTAACGGAATTTAGTATTACCCAAGTATAAGTCAACTCAAGCCAAGGTAATGTGGTCTGATTTATTTGTTATCCATTTACTTGTATCTCATCAGGTCAGTTGATTTAGAACACATTCACTACAAATAGTACCCCCACTTCCTATATGCTGTTCATTTCATAGTGCATCATCCCTTTAGTAACTGGACGAGAAGCCCATTTAAAGTGTAATAATAGTTTTTCAACAATCTAAACTCATTCAACCGTTTAAATCATTCAACATCCTGTATTCAGTCAGTACCCTGTGTAACTACCATCACTCGTCCCTCTGAACAGCCCTCTGGCTTTGAGAGGAGGACTCTGTCAAGTGTGTGATATGTTGGAGCTCAATGAGGTCACTGCCCTTGGCGTGCAGCTCTCTCTCTCTCTCTCTCTCTCTCTCTCTCTCTCTCTCTCTCTCTCTCTCTCTCTCTCTCTCTCTCTCTCTCTCTCTCTCTCTCTCTCTTCTCTCTCTCTCTCTCTCTCTCTCTCTCTCTCTCTCTCTCTCTCTCTCTCTCTCCTCTATCTCCTCTCTCTCTCTCTCTCTCTCTCTCTCTCTCTCTCTCTCTCTCTCTCTCTCTCTCTCTCTCTCTCTCTCTCTCTCTCTCAATTCAATTCATAGGGATTTATTGGCATGGGAAACATATGTTTACATTACCAAAGCAAGTGAAATAGATAAACAAGTAAACATTACACTCACAAAAATTCCAAAAGAATAAAGACATTTCAAATGTCATATTATGTCTATTTACAGTGTTGTAACAATGTGCAAATAGTTAAAGTACAAAAGGGAAAATAAATAAACGTAAATATGGGTAGTTTTTACAATGGTGTTTGTTCTTCACTGTTGCCCTTTCCTTGTGGCAACAGGTCACAAATGTTGCTGCTGTGATGGCACACTGTGGTATTTCACCCAGTAGATATGGGAGTTATCAAAATTGGATTTGTGGGATCTGTATAATCTGAGGGAAATATGTGTCTCTAATATGGTCATACATTTGGCAGGAGGTTAGGAAGTGCAGCTCAGTTTCCACCTCATTGTGTAGGCAGTGGGCACATAGCCTGTCTTCTCTTGAGAGCCAGGTCTGCCTACGGCGGCCTCTCTCAATAGCAAGCTATGCTCACTGAGTCTGTACATAGTCAAAGCTTTCCTTAATTTTGGGTCAGTCACAGTGGTCAGGTATTCTGACGCTGTGTACTCTCTGTTTAGGGCAATTAGTATTCCAGTTTGCTCAGTTTTTTGGTAAATTCTTTCCAATGTGTCAAGTAATTATCTTTTTGTTTTCTCATGATTTGGTTGGGTCTAATTATGTTGCTGTCCTGGGGCTCTGTGGGTCTGTTTGTGAACAGAGCCCCAGGACCAGCTTGCTTAGGGGACTCTTCTCTAGTTTAATTTCCTGTAGGTGATGGCTTTGTTATGGAAGTTTTGGGAATCGCTTCCTTTTAGGTGGTTTGTAGAATTTAACAGCTCTTTTCTGGATTTTGATAATTAGCGGGTATCGGTGTAATTCTGCTCTGCATGCATGATTTGGTATTTTACGTTGTACATGGAGGATGTTTTTGCATAATTCTGCATGCAGAGTCTGAATTTGGTGTTTGTCCCATTTGTGAATTCTTGGTTGGTGAGCGGACCCCAGACCTCAAAACCATTGGGTTCTATGGGTTCTATAACTGATTCAAGTATTTTTAGCCAGATCCTAATTGGGATGTCAAATTGTATGTTCCTTTTAATGGCGTAGAAGGCCCTTATTGCCTTGTCTCTCAGATAGTTAACAGCTTTGTGGGAGTTACCTGTGGTGCTGATGTTTAGGCCGAGGTAGGTATAGTTTTTGTGTGCTCTAGGGCAATGTGTCTAGATGAAATTTGCATTTGTGGTCCTGGTAACAACCTTTTTTGAAACACTATTATTTTTGTCTTACTGAGATTTAGTGTCACGTCCCAGGTCTGACAGAATCTGTGCTGAAGATCTAGGTGCTGCTGAAGGCCCTCCTTGGTTGGGGCAGAAGCACCAGATCATCAGCAAATAGTAGACATTTGACTTCAGATTTTAGTAGGGTGAGGCCGGGTGCTGCAGACTGTTCTAGTGCCCTCGCCAATTTGTTGATATACAGTATATGTTGAAGAGGGTGGGGCTCAAGCTGCATCCCTGTCTCACCCCACGGCCCTGTGGAAAGAAATATATGTGTTTTTTTGCCAATTTTAACTACACACTTGTTGTTTGTGTACATATATTTTATAATGTCTTATATTTTTCCCCAACACTGCTTTCCATCAATTTGTATAGCAGACCCTCATGCCAAATTGAGTCAAAAGCTTTTTTGAAATCAACAAAGCATGAGAAGACTTTGCCTTTGTTTTGGTTTGTTTGTTTGTCAATTAGGGTGTGCAGGGTGAATACGTAGTCTGTCGTACGATAATTAGGTAAAAACCCAATTTGACATTTGCTCAGTACATTGTTTTCACTGAGGAAATGTACGAGTCTGCTGTTAATGATAATGCAGAGGATTTTCCCAAGGTTGCTGTTGACGCATATCCCATGGTAGTTATTGGGGTCAAATTTGTCTCCGCTTTTGTGGATTGGGGTGATCAGTGCTTGGTTCTAAATGTTGGGGAAGATGCCAGAGCTGAGGATGATGTTAAAGAGTTTAAGTATAGCTAATTGGAGTATATTTTATAGTTTCATTTAGGATACCATCAACACCACAGGCCTTTTTGGGTTGGAGGGTTTGTATTTTGTCCTGTAGCTCATTCAATGTAAATGGAGAATCCAGGTGGGTTCTGGTAGTCTTTAATAGCTGATTCTAAGATTTGTAATCGATCATGTATATGTTTTTGCTGTTGTTCATTTTTTTATAGAGCCAAAAAGATTGGAGAAGTGGTTTATCCATACATCTCCGTTTTGGATAGATAACCATTCGTGTTGTTTGTTTAGTGTGTTCCAATTTTCCCAGAAGTGGTTATCTTGATTCTATGATTCTCAAATTACATTGAGCTGATATCTGACGTACTGTTCCTTCTTTTTCCTGTAGTGTAGTAAAGGCGTAGGCTCAGGTTTTCTGGGTCTCTATGTTTTTGGTTGGATAGGTTTCTGAATTTCTTTCTTAGATTTTTGTATTCTTCATCAACCATTTGTCATTGTTTTTAATTTTCTGAGGTTGTCTGCTTGACATTTTTAGATTTGATAGGGAAGCTGAAAGGTCAAATATACTGTTTAGGCTTTCTACTGCCAAGTTTACATCTTCACTATTACAGTGAAATGCTTTGTCCAGGAAGTTGTCTAAAAAGGGATTGGATTTGTTGTTGCGTAATTGTTTTTTGGTAGATTTCTACACTACTTTCCTTCCATCTATAGCATTTCTTAATATTGTGCAGTTTCCTTTGGCTTTGATGCCTCATGAATGAGTATTGCGCTGTTCAAGTATAATGTGATTTTGCTGTGATCTGATGGGGGTGTCAGTGGGCTGACTGTGAACGCTCTGAGAGTCTCTGGGTTGAGGTCAGTGATAAAGTAATCCACAGTACTACTGCCAAGGGATGAACTGTAGTTGTACCTACCATAGGAGTCTCCCTCGAAGCCTACCATTGACTATGTACAGACCCAGCGTGTGACGTAGTTGTGTCTAGGGGTGCATATTTGGGAGGGAATACTGTCACCTCCAGGTAGATGTTTGTCCCCCTGTGTGCTGAGAGTGTCAGGTTCTTGTCCAGTTCTGGCATTTAGGTCGCCACAGACTAGTACATGTCCCTGGGCCTGGAAATGGTTGATCTCCCCCTCTAGGATGGAGAAGCTGTCATCGTTAAAGTATGGGAATTCTATTGGGGGGATATAGTAGCACACATGAGATAATTTCCTTATTCATTTCTAGCCAGATGTAAAATGTTCTTGTTTTGACTGGGTTAGGTCTGCTCTATACCAAATTAGCAAACCCCCAGAGTCTATTACCTGTTTCACACCTGGTAGTTTGGTGGATGGGACTACCAGCTCTCTGTAACCTTAGAGGGCAACCAGTGGGTCCATCTCCTCTATACCATGTTTCTTGTAGGATGACAATGTCTGTATTTCCAATTTCTTTGATGAAGTCTGGGTTCCTGCTCTTTAGGCCAAAGGCAGATGACCTCAGACCTTGTGTATTCCAGGATGAGATAGTAAAAGCTTTGTATTCCATAGTGTCTAGTGTTGTTTTCATGTGGTTTAGGCCCGGACCATTACAGTAGGTGTGAGCAGAGCATGTAGAGCATCTGATACATACCTCTTAGGTGGCAGGATGGGGCTTGGGCGGGTGTATTAGAGGGGGTTGGGCCTGTTGCTCTGCTCACGGCCTGGGCATATGTGGGCTGTCATGTTGAGGTCCTTGCTGCAGGGGCGGGGGTCTGATCTATATAGGGTGTGGCCAGGGTTTGTTTAGGGGGTCTCAGCTTACTCACACACACACATTCTGTCTCTTTCTTTCTTTCTTGCTCTCTCTCTCTTTCTCTCTCTCTCTTATCTCTCTCTCTCTCTGACACACACACACAGTTATGTTCTTCTATCCTCGTGGGGACCTAAAATTAATTTCCATTCAAAATCCTATTTTCCCTAACCCCCTAACTCTAACCCTATCCATTACCTTACCATAACCCTAACCTTAACCCTAACCACTAACCCCTTACATAATTCTAACCCCTAAATGTAACCCTAAACCTAACCCCTAAGCTTAAAATAGCCTTTATCTTCGTGGAGACGTGGGAAATGTTCCCACAAGGGAGAATTTTCCTTTTTTTTACTATCCTTGTGGGGACTTTTGGGGATTTTAGGTCCCCACAAGGATAGAAGAACCAACACACACACACACACACACAGTCCCTCTCTCTCTCTCTCTCTCTCTCTCTCTCTCTCTCTCTCTCTCTCTCTCTCTCTCTCTCTCTCTCTCTCTCTCTCTCTCTCTCTCTCTCTCTCTCTCTCTCTCTCTCTCTCTCTCTCTCTCTCTCTCTCTCTCTCTCTCTCTCTCTCTCTCTCTCTCTCTCTCTCTCTCTCTCTCTCAATTTCAATTTAAGGGCTTTATTGGCATGGGAAACGTATGTTAACATTGCCAAAGCAAGTGAAGTAGATAGTAAACAAAAGTGAAATAAACAATAAATATTAACAGTAAACATTACACTCAGAAGTTTCAAAAGAACAAAGACATTTCAAATGTCATATTATGTATATATACAGTGTTGTAACAATGTGCAAATAGTTAAAGTACAAATGGGAAAATAAATAAACATAAATATGGGTTGTATTTACAATGGTGTTTGTTCTTTACTGGTTGCCCTTTTCTTGTGGCAACAGGTCACAAATCTTGCAGCTGTGATGGCACACTGTGGTTTTTCACCCAGTAGATAAGGGAGTTTATCAAAATTGGGTTTGTTTTCGAATTCTTTGTGGATCGCTGTAATCTGAGGGAAATATGTGTCTCTAATATGGTCATACATTTGGCAGGAGGTTAGGAAGTGCAGCTCTCTCTCTCTCTCTCTCTCTCTCTCTCTCTCTCTCTCTCTCTCTCTCTCTCTCTCTCTCTCTCTCTCTCTCTCTCTCTCTCTCTCCACTCCCCTGTTTCTTTCTGGTCCAGTCATTGGAGAGCGGTGCCTTAACTCATCAGGCATTCCTTCTATCCCTCTGTCTGTCTGTCTGTCTGTCTGTCTGTCTCTAGGGGTCGTCAGTCTGCAGTCGGCCCCTCAGAAGTGGTGAGCTTCAGAGATTACTACTCCTGATCCCCCATGTCTTGGAGATATTTTTAAAGATGATGTTAGACCTGTGAAATAAAGTGCTTCTAAAATAAGCATTAGGAAATACTGAGCTGAGAGTTAGACTTTGATTTGGATGTAGGAAGAGAAGAGACGCTAAACGAGGTGGTGTGACGAGGGACTCTTTTAACACTACAAGCATATCATATTCTAAAATGCCAAAGGATACTTTGTAAATTGTAGGTATTTTTATTTTATTTTTTTACATAGGCCTACATTTCCCCACTGTTTCTGTGTCCCAAATGTGGCCACTGTCCTCTATCATGTACATGACTAGCAGTCTAGCGTTCCTCTGGGTTTGTGGTTTGGATCAGTTGAACTCAGTTCCACAGAGTTGATGAGCGAGATGTGAGTGAGAGAAGCCATGATCATGTAATGGGTGGAAGGGTGGAACACAGAGCTGCAGACCAATGGGATGTCTCCTCACTCCGGAGCTATTTCCTGTGGACAAGCTGTTTTGACTATTATGGGCTGCTCGGAGTGAGGACTCTCCGTGGCAACCATCCAAGATGACAGCCTATTTAGAGGATGGTAAAATCAAATGCATTTGAGTAAAACTATGATAGATGTTGTCATCAACAAGAGGCAGAGCAGAAGTTGTCAACTGGCATACGTGGTATTGGTATTTGGTGCATCAAAATATTAGAAGGGTTCAATGAAAATCCTGTATTTACAGTTTATCTATATTTCAAAGTGCACAAGACTGCAGTCTCATATCTTTACTATCACTTTGATAATGTCATGTCAGTTGATGTGATCATGTTGCAGTTTCATTTTTGTCAGTGGTGTTTTCACCAAAGAAGAGTATTAAACAATGGCTGTTTAATACAAACAGGTAGTTCTAAGAACTCTCCCCTGCCCTAGAACAGCTCATCTCTCTGGTAGCTACGGTACTGACGGTTGTCTCTGGTAGCCACTGTACTGACGGTTGTCTCTGGTAGCTACGGTACTGACGGTTGTCTCTGGTAGCTACGGTACTGACGGTTGTCTCTGGTAGCTACGGTACTGACGGTTGTCTCTGGTAGCTACGGTACTGACGGTTGTCTCTGGTAGCTACGGTACTGACGGTTGTCTCTGGTAGCTACGGTACTGACGGTTGTCTCTGGTAGCTACGGTACTGACGGTTGTCTCTGGTAGCCACTGTACTGACGGTTGTCTCTGGTAGCTACGGTACTGACGGTTGTCTCTGGTAGCTACGGTACTGACGGTTGTCTCTGGTAGCTACGGTACTGACGGTTGTCTCTGGTAGCTACGGTACTGACGGTTGTCTTTGTCCTTTCTCTCTTCTCTTGTCACTCTGTCGGACAGATGAGGGAGCCCCAGCCGTGAATATAGCCTGGCTTTGTCCGTTGGTTTCACAGCCTAAACGACTGACTGTCACATTATTTTATCTGAGACTGAGGTGAAGGATTCAGGCTGCGTCCCAAATGGCACCTTATTCCCTACATAGTGCACTACTTTTGACCAGAGCCCTATGTACCCTGGCCAAAAGTAGTGCACTATATAGGGAATAGGGTGCCATTTTGGATGCAGCCTCACTATGGCTTCTCCTGTCAACCTTCTCTTTGTCCTCTGCTGCCCAGGGGTGGCTGCATCCCTCCACTAACAGAAGATTGAAGATGCATAAAGACATTTGATCTAACAGAAGATTGCCACAGTCTCTGAAAGACACATTCAAACAAGCCGCATGTGCGAACACAACTGCAGCAAACTAAAGGTATTCGGTATTATTATCCATGTCTCGGCAATCATCCAAGAATAATAATTACACTCCAAAATGATTAGAACCCATGAGGGTTGGGATGAATGAATGATCAGTGCAAGGAATTAAAATATAATGGCTGGCATAGTCGTGATTGTGAAACACTTAAGTATTATTTTATCTCAGTGAATCGCATCCGTTCTGTCCTTGAAAGCCAAGCATTCATGTTTGCAATCTGCTTTCCTGGGAGCTTGCTTACCTTAGAGCTTATTCATTTAGAATTAATGACATCTGTCGGGATAAGCATACTAATAGATACGGGCTGTACAAAGAGTTGTTTTTGGAGTGTCATTAACCTGAAACAATGGTATGGTGTCCTATTCAAAGTATTGGGTGGATTGACCTGCGATTTCCGGGAATTTGTGACAATGGAGAATACACTGATCCTGTGGTGCCAGAGACACATAAACAGATATATCTGATTGGAAACAAAAGATACAGAAAGTGGAACTATGATCCATGACAACAAACACAATGTACCGTAATCTGATAACTTTATTAACAAGTTTAAAAAAGACAATGAATTACAATATTTACAGAATATCCAGAGATCAAATGGAATAAAATTGTAAACAATCATTCTAGGCAACATCACAACCCACCTTTAGGAATCCGATTTTCACAGGAGAAAAGGCAAAATGGAGAATCTAAAGTAGTATAGAACTATAGAGAACAGTCTGAAGAGGAGAGGAACATAATGAAGACAAACTAAATATATATATATATATATATATATATACAAGTATCCAGTGTGTTATGACGAGCAGGGGTTCAATTGGGAGGAAGGGTTGAGACCAAAAACCAACAGAGTCCCACCACCTTCAGGGTACAGTGAGACACTGTATACAGTGACAGTTTAATAGATTTATATGAAAAATCTACCAATTTTGGGGGACAGAGAGACAGGACAGTTTCATCACCTTACAAAATCCATATTTAACCCCTGGTTTTAAGTGGAGCGGCTGCCACTTTAAAAGCTTATTTCCTCAAATAAACCTTTCTCTAACGGGTTCATGTTTAGAAAGCTAGGCTAGTCCTTTTAAAGGAAAAGAGCACAAGGGGGAAAAGATTCAGCACCAAATCCCCCCCCCCCCCCCCTTGTTTTTAAGGTACAAAAAAAGAAACAATATTTCTAATCAACCAGACGTTGTACAACAGCTTATTATTATTATTAACATTTTGATTTGGGAGTCTGAAAAACACTCCAAATGTCTTTATCTTTAGATTTTTTTGTTTTGTTTATTTGTTTAATTTGAGACCAACACCTAAAGGAAAAAAAGGTTAAAGTATCCTTTCTGAAACACCACAGTTTCAAACACTTGACAAGTAGTTTGTTTTCTCTGTACACGGCTGTATGTCACATCCGTACATGCAGGACACCCTATAGGGGAACTGGATTCTACCAGAGCCATATATACATTAATACTGTATATATATATATATGTCTCTGGGTTCTTCCCCCTATGCAACAATGGTTCTTTACCCAGGAAAGACATTTGTAGCAAACATAGCCAGCTAAATATTTTGGTACCAAGAAAAAAGTTTCTCTGTAATTTTGATGGCTCAAAGGAGTTATAGCAATAACTGTCAATCACTTTGTATTGTATTGTTTTTTTGTATTGGTTCCAACCAACCGCTGTTGGAAAGAAAGCATTTGTTTTGACGAAGCTTTAAATAATTGCTTTTCATAATTCTAATAAGGCTTTGGGGTATTTGAGCAGCAACTTCCAACATATACAATCTCTGCCTTATTTGTCAAAACAGCCTAGTCTAAAAATAAGCATACAGAAGAGCAGGCTCTCCTAGTTATCTCCATAAACAATGACTAAATCATAGAATACAGCATACAGCACTGGAGAAGGTAGGTTAAACACCCCAGTGTTCTACTTTCACATTGCTAGTCAGTCACATTTAAAACTCCTTTTTCTTTAGCATACAAGTTGGTTGTCTTTCAAATTGATGAGGTGAATTAGCTGCTTACGTCACATTAATGTCAGAAAGAGAAGCTGTAGCTTTATGATGGGTACTATTCCCTCTATTCTCTTCTGGCATTGAAGATATATATCATCAGAGGACAGTGTAGCTTGCTATCGATAAGACAACATAGCAAGGGAACTTAACCAATTAATGCCAGAATAATAAAACCTTTTAATTCAAGATGCTGGTTGTCATGTTGTGGGAACATGGTTGTGTCATTTTACTTTCAAATGTCAAAATCCCAACTGTCAGAAGTTGGACTATAGACAATAAATGCAGTTATAAAGAGTGGAAGTGATGGGAATGCCTAAGGCTGAAGGCATCACATCATATTCAAGGGAACCATATTGGGGCAAAAGCCAATTCAATATACTAAAAGTTGGATATATACTATAGATAAATAAGGTGCAACTATTCCTCGAGGAATTATTCTATTTGATTAACACAATGCTAAAAAAAACTACTGTAAAGTTATCATTCGGGTCAAATCACAGAAACGTTCTACTGTTATGTTTTACAGCTAGTATGGACGGGGTGGAGAGTGACAAGTTGAGAAGGCAGATCTAGGATCAGGTCCACACTGTCCATATAATGTTATTCATTATGATCTAAAAGGCAAAACTGACCCTAGATCAGCTCTCCTACTCAGAGACACTTGAATACGGGCACAGGTCATGAGGAGTCATCTCTCATGTACTATCTGTCTCTCAACATTACGAAACCGACGGCAGTGAGCTGCTCACAGTATATCTTCCTCCACAGTATATCTTCCTCCACTGTCCGTGTCCCCATAACGGGCTCGAACCAGTGACCATCCTCCTTGACAACGTACTGACCGATTGAGCTATTCAAAAGGATCCAATTGGATGGCTCCATCGACGACATTTCAAGCTAGCTGTGGAGTGACCTTACGGCACGTTCTTAACTCTGTTACAACGACAACACTAGACGATGGGATTATTAGGATAAGGAAATAAGGATCTGGATAGAAGCAGTGAGGTTAAAGGGGGCCAGGAGTTAAATGGGGGTCAGGGAGCTGAAGGAGGTTAAAGGGGGGTCAGGGAGAAGGAGGTTAAAGGGGGGTCAGGGAGCAGAAGGAGGTTAAAGGGGCGTCAGGGAGCAGTAGGAGGTTAAAGGGGCGTCAGGGAGCTGAAGGAGGTTAAAGGGGGGTCAGGGAGCAGTAGGAGGTTAAAGGGGGGTCAGGGAGCTGAAGGAGGTTAAAGGGGGGTCAGGGAGCAGTAGGAGGTTAAAGGGGGGTCAGGGAGCAGTAGGAGGTTAAAGGGGGGTCAGGGAGCAGTAGGAGGTTAAAGGGGGGTCAGGGAGCAGAAGGAGGTTAAAGGGGCGTCAGGGAGCAGTAGGAGGTTAAAGGGGGGTCAGGGAGCAGTAGGAGGTTAAAGGGGCGTCAGGGAGCAGTAGGAGGTTAAAGGGGGGTCAGGGAGCAGTAGTAGGTTAAAGGGGGGTCAGGGAGCAGTAGGAGGTTAAAGGGGGGTCAGGGAGCAGTAGGAGGTTAAAGGGGGGTCAGGGAGCAGTAGGAGGTTAAAAAGTATAAAGTCATAAAGTACGTTATCTATCATTAAAGAACTTCCATGGGGTCAAAGGTGCTTTGATACAAACAGTAACTTCAGAAAGTATTCACAACCCTTTACTTTTTCCAAATTGTGTTTGTGTTACAGCCTGAATTTTCAATTGATTAAATTGAGACTTTTTGTCACTTGCTCACACAATACCCCATAATGTCAAAGTGGAATGATGTTTTTAGAAAAAAACAATTTATTAATAAAAAATGTAAAGCTGAAATGTCTTGAGTCAATAAGTTTTCAACCCCTTTGTTATGGCAGGCCTAAATAGATTCAGGAGCTTAACATGTTACATAATAAGTTTCATGGACTCACTGTGTGCAATAATAGTGATTAATAGTAATAAACATGATTTTTGAATGATTACCTCATCTCTGTACCCCACACATGCAATTATCTGTAAGGTCCCTCAGTCGAGCAGTGAATTTCAAACACAGATTCAACCAATGCCTCGCATAAAAGGGCACCTATTGGTAGACATTGAATATCCCTTTGAGCATGGTGAAGTTATTAATTACACTAATTACACCCAGTAACTACAAAGATACAAGCGTCCTTCCTAACTCTGAGAGGAAGAGGAAGGAAACCGCTCAGGGATTTCACCATGGGGCCAATGGTGACTTTAAAACAGTTACAGAGTTTAATGGCTGTGATAGTACACATCTGAGGATGGATCAACAACATTGTAGTTACTCTACAATACTAACCTAATTGACAGAGGGCAAAGAAGGAAGCCTATACATAATACAAATTATCCAAAACATGCATCCTGTTTGCAACAAGGCACTAAAGTAAAACTGCAAAAAATTTGGCAAAGCAATTACCTTTTTGTCCTGAATACAAAGTGTTATGTTTGAGGCAAATCCAATATAACACATTACTGAGTACCACTCTCCATATTTTCAAGCATAGTGGTGGCTGCATCATGTTCTGGGTATGCTTGTAATCGTTAAGGACTGGGGAGTTTTTCAGGATAAAAAAGAAACGGAATGGAGCTAAGCACAGTCAAAATCCTAGAGGAAAACCTGGTTCTGTCTGCTTTCCACCAAATACCGGGAGATTAATTCACCTTTCAGCAGGACAATAACCTAAAACACAAGGCCACATCTACACTGGAGTTGCTTACCAAGAAGACAGTGAATGTTCCTGAGTGGCCGAGTTACAGTTTTGACTTAAATCTACTTCAAAATCTATGGCAAGACCTGAAAATTGTTGTTTAGCAATGACCAACAACCAATTTGACAGAGCGTGAAGAATTTTGAAAATAATAATAGGCAAATGTTGTACAATCCAGGTGTGAAAAACTATTAGGGACTTACCCAGAAATACTCACAGCTGTACTCGCTGGCAAAGGTGCTTCTACAAAGTATTGACTCAGGGGTGTGAATACTTATGTAAATGAATATTTCTGTATTTCATTTTCAACAAATTTGCAAAGAAATCTAAAAACATGTTTTCACTTTGTCATTATTGGGTATTGTGTGTAGATGGGTGAGAAAAACAACAACTATTTAATCAATTTTGAATTCAGGATGTAACAACAAAATGTGGAATAAGTCAAAGGTTAAAAATACTTTCTGAAGGCACTGTATAGGCTTAAAGAAATCATTTTCCAATTTCAAACATGTTTTGGGGAAATGTCACCCACTCTTCCTTTCAACAAAACAAATATCTTAGTTAGTAGACGTGAACTAGGACTTAAGCTGTAGAAACTGACGATTTGACCTGAATGTGTGCTTTACAGTACCATTCACTATTGGTTAGCAATATATTAACATCTGTCCTACGGGTCCAGTGACTCATTTTAAAGTTCAGCCATTTAAATGTTTTGGGATGTAACACAAACAATGATGAATATAAACCCTGGATTGCTGATGCTATGTATTGGCCATTGAGAGGCTTTGAAGCCACCGGCGGCCATATTGGCACTCCCCAGTAGGAGCAGTCCTCCATATAGGAATTAATAGAATTCTACAGTATTTCAATTAAATGTTTCAAGGTCAAAATTACATATATTTAAGTATTTTCGTTGTTGTAGTGGGGAAAGTAACATTCGCACTGTTTTTTAATGTTTAGCTCACATAATATAATTACAAAATATGCATTAAGGTGTCTGTAATATACTGAACAAAAATATAAATGCAACATGTAAAGTGTTGGTCCCAAGTTTCATGAGCTGAAATAAAAGATCCCAGAAATGTTCCATATGCACAAAAAGCTTATTTCTCTCATAATTTGTGCACAAATTTGTTTGCATCCCTGTTAGTGAGCATTTCCAAGATAAAAAGTCCACCTGACAGGTGTGGCATATCAAGAAGCTGATTAAACAGCATGATCATTACACAGGTGCACCTTGTGCTGGGGACAATAAAAGGCCGCTCTAAACTTTGTAGTGTTGTCACACAACACAATGCCACAGATGTCTCATGTTGAGGGAGCGTACAATTGGCATGCTGACTGCAGGAATGTCCACCAGAGCTGTTGCTAGAGAATTGTATGTTACATTCTCTACCATAAGCCGCCTCCCAAGGATATTTTAGAGAATTTGGCAGTACGTCCAACCAGCCTCACAACCGCAGACCAAGTGTAACCACGCCAGCCCAGGACATCCACATCCGGCTTCTTTACCTGCGGGATCGTCTGAGATCAGCCACCCGGACAGCTGATGAAACTGAGGAGTATTTCTGTCTGTAATAAAGCCCTTTTGTGGGGAAAAACTCATTCTGATTGGCTGGGCCTGGCTCCCCAGTGGGTGGGCCCCTGCTCAGTCATGTGAAATCCATAGATTTGGGCCTAATGAATTTATTTAAATTGATTGATTTCCTTATATGAATTGTAACTCAGCACAATCGTTGAAATTGCTGCATGTTGCGTTTACATTTTTGTTCAGTATAGAATAAACGTGGCAAAAACAAATGTAGACTTTAATAAATGCATTTCTATAGCTTCCCAAATAAAAAAATTCAATGGTGGGGGAGTGCCAGGAGTGAGGCGCAGTGGCTTCAAAACAGCGCCGCCTGTCAGTCATCTAGTGTATATATAAATCATTGAACACAACCTATAGTTTTCAATATGTAACACTTAAAAGCTAACAATGCTCCAAAAGGTGACAATTCCTTTGACTTAGTTTTTTATGTTTCCATCTTTTTCCTTTCTTTAGCAGCCTATTTTTGAAACCCAACACCAATATTCATACAACCTAATGTTATGGTCTCTAGCACAGTGACTACAATGTTAGACCACAGTCCTCTTCTCTTACGTCTTCCTATAGGTCATTTTTGGTCTCAAGTATTTCTTTGTCTTCCTCATTCAGATTTTTACTACTCTGTGATAGGTCAGAGGCATATCCTCTCTCCACCTCCATGCCGTTGCTGGATAGGCCCACCCCTCTGTCCGTCATTGTCACGACATCCAACGAGCCAATAGGAAGCTGAGCTGAGTCTGAGGCGTCTATTGCTGGAGTGGTGCTAGTGTCTGCTGTTCCGCTGTTGGTAACAGTCCTGCATGGGGATGAGAGGGCGAAAGGTCAGTGTCCATCACCATAGGAACATACTAGGGGAAAACATGCCGAAGGAAGAGGGTGGGAGTGAGAGAGGTAGGGAGAGAGAAAGAAGTAGGAATGGAGAGAGAGATGGGGCAGGGAAAGGAGGAGGGAGGGATGTAAGATCCCAGTAAGCAAAATGACATTGAAAATATGTCTTTTTGACATCTAGGTACTGAATGAAAGGTGAAAATATGTATTTTCCGGACGTTGAAAATACGTATTCTCCGGGCGTTGAAATCGGGTGCATATTTGGTGCTGAATTAAAGGTGAAAATACGTATTTTCCAGATGTTGAAAAGACGTCAATAACCAACGTTGAAAATACTTATTTTTTCAGTCATTGATTCTATGGCCAACTTTCATATGCATATACATTCTCAATGAAGTAAGCATTATATCACAATACGTTTTCAAGCCTCTTTATTATATGAAAAAGGAGCCAACTCAAGATTGCAATTATATGTATTTTGTCACATGCACTTATGTGATCTTTTTCAAAAGCTTTAAAACTTGCTATTCTTGCTATGACTGTGCTATGATGTTGTTTATCTACCTTAGTTGAATGCACTGACTGTAAGTCGCTCTGGATAAGAGCGTCTGCTGAATGACCAAAATGTAAATGTAAAAAACAAACACTTACAAAGCATGCTGGGTATTATTCTAATGAGTCCTGCCCCAAACAAGTACACATTTGGTCGGGGCGGACCAGATCCAAATCTGAACGAATCATAGACGTCTATGGTATGTTTCATTAGTTTGAACATCACAGTACAGTACGGCACAGTTTAATACAGCAGAGCACAGTAGAGCACAGTACAGTACGGTACAGTAAACTTGATTTCAGTAGAGTAGAGTTTAATTCATTAGAGTAGAATACATTAAGAGTAAAGTAGGGTACAATACAGTAGGGGAGAGTGGGGTAAGTTGAGCCACCCTTGTTTCTAGGAAACCATACATAACATTTATAATTTCACCAAATATTTAGGAAGAGGTCATCCTTTCATGTAGTCTGTAAAGGAAGAAATCAGTTGGGATCTCTATAAGCTTCAATATGAGGTCCTAAACCTAGCATGCATCCTTGTAGCTGTGGGGGCTAATATAGTCAAAATATTTGCCTTGGGGTAAGTTGAGCCAATAGTTGAGCAAATGTAAGTGTTTTCTTCCCAGGTGTAATGCAAGGCGTTATCACTGGGATATGAGGTAACAACAGGGCCTGGCCTATGTTAAAAGTGTTTAAAAAAGTACAAAGTGTTTGTTAGGTGTTAAAATATGCTTAAAATGATTCAAATACAAAAAAAGTTATTGTGTTGGGGAAAAAAAGATAGACATGGTTTTAAAAGGTAGTGGTAATATTTAATTCAGTACAGAAATGTGTAGGCGACTTAACTTTCACTATCCTGCGATGTAATGTACTGTACTCTGCTGTGCTCTACTGTACTGTACTGTACTCTGCTGTGCTCTACTGTACTGTATTGTACTGTACTGTACTCTGCTGTGCTCTACTGTACTGTAATGTACTGTAATCTGCTGTGCTCTACTGTACTGTATTGTAATGTACTGTACTCTGCTCTACTGTACTGTGTACTGTAATGTACTGTACTCTGCTGTACTCTACTGTACTGTATTGTACTGTACTGTACTCTGCTGTGCTCTAATGTACTCTAGTGTAATGTACTGTACTCTGCTGTGCTCTACTGTACTGTGTACTGTAATGTACTGTACTCTGCTGTGCTCTACTGTACTGTAATGTACTGTAATCTGCTGTGCTCTACTGTACTGTAATGTACTGTACTCTGCTGTGCTCTACTGTAATGTATTGTACTGTACTGTACTCTGCTGTGCTCTACTGTACTGTAATGTACTGTACTCTGCTGTGCTCTACTGTACTGTATTTTACTGTACTGTACTCTGCTGTGCTCTACTGTACTGTATTGTACTGTAATCTGCTGTGCTCTACTGTACTGTATTGTAATGTACTGTACTCTGCTCTACTGTACTGTGTACTGTAATGTACTGTACTCTGCTGTGCTCTACTGTACTGTATTGTACTGTACTCTGCTGTGCTCTTCTGTACTGTATTGTACTGTACTCTTCTGTGCTCTACTGTACTGTATTGTACTGTACTCTGCTGTGCTCTACTGTACTGTATTGTACTGTACTCTGCTGTGCTCTACTGTACTGTATTGTAATGTACTGTACTCTGCTGTGCTCTAATGTAATGTACTGTACTCTGCTGTGCTCCAATGTACTCTAGTGTAATGTACTGTACTCTGCTGTGCTCTACTGTACTGTGTACTGTAATGTACTGTACTCTGCTGTGCTCTACTGTACTGTAATGTACTGTACTCTGCTGTGCTCTACTGTACTGTGTACTGTAATGTACTGTACTCTGCTGTGCTCTACTGTAATGTATTGTACTGTACTCTGCTGTGGTCTACTGTACTGTATTGTAATGTACTGTACTCTGCTCTACTGTACTGTAATGTACTGTACTCTGCTGTGCTCTACTGTACTGTATTGTACTGTACTGTACTCTGCTGTGCTCTACTGTACTGTATTGTACTGTACTCTTCTGTGCTCTACTGTACTGTATTGTACTGTACTCTGCTGTGCTCTACTGTACTGTATTGTACTGCACTCTGCTGTGCTCTACTGTACTGTATTGTAATGTACTGTACTCTGCTGTGCTCTAATGTAATGTACTGTACTCTGCTGTGCTCTAATGTACTCTAGTGTAATGTACTGTACTCTGCTGTGCTCTACTGTACTGTGTACTGTACTGTACTCTGCTGTGCTCTACTGTACTGTAATGTACTGTAATCTGCTGTGCTCTACTGTACTGTAATGTACTGTACTCTGCTGTGCTCTACTGTACTGTATTTTACTGTACTGTACTCTGCTGTGCTCTACTGTACTGTAATGTACTGTACTCTGCTGTGCTCTACTGTACTGTAATGTACTGTACTCTGCTGTGCTCTACTGTACTGTATTGTACTGTAATCTGCTGTGCTCTACTGTACTGTATTGTAATGTACTGTACTCTGCTCTACTGTACTGTGTACTGTAATGTACTGTACTCTCCTGTGCTCTACTGTACTGTAATGTACTGTACTCTTCTGTGCTCTACTGTACTGTATTGTACTGTACTCTGCTGTGCTCTACTGTACTGTATTGTACTGTACTCTGCTGTGCTCTACTGTACTGTATTGTAATGTACTGTACTCTGCTGTGCTCTAATGTAATGTACTGTACTCTGCTGTGCTCTAATGTACTCTAGTGTAATGTACTGTACTCTGCTGTGCTCTACTGTACTGTGTACTGTAATGTACTGTACTCTGCTGTGCTCTACTGTACTGTATTGTACTGTACTCTGCTGTGCTCTACTGTACTGTATTGTAATGTACTGTACTCTGCTGTGCTCTACTGTACTGTGTACTGTAATGTACTGTACTCTACTGTACTGTATTGTACTGTACTCTGCTGTGCTCTACTGTACTGTATTGTAATGTACTGTACTCTGCTGTGCTCTACTGTACTGTGTACTGTACTCTGCTGTACTGTACTCTGCTTTGCGCTACTGTACTGTGTTGTACTGTACTCTGCGTCTGTATAGACGTCTATGATTGGTTCAGATTTGGTCTGGTCCGGACAAAAAATCTACATCCTTCAAATAAATAAAAAAGACGTTGCTGTCAGTAAATGCTTAGTGGGAAAACTCAGGCACAGAACTAAATACTAATAGAATATATTATATTGTATCTCTATGGACTCACATGCCGTGTCGGAGGACGTGGCGTTCCCACTCTATGCTGTTGGTGAAGCAACGACCACAGAACTCACAGGGGAAACGCTTCTCAGCGGAGGCAGACACACTCACAGTCACACTGCTGCTGCTGGGGGAGATCACGGGGACGTCTGGAGGACAGACAGCGATCAGCATGACGAGGGGTTAGTAACAGACATACAGCAAAGACAGATATAACAGGCCCCCAGTTACATCACATTACTGATCAGTGACAGGGCCAGTAACAGGGTTGTGTTCATTAGGGCACATGTAACAAAACGTTTTGAAACAGTCCCTCCCCTGATTCAGTCAGTTATCTTCCGTTTGGTGCCTAGTGAACACAGCTCAAAGATTCTTGTTTACCTTTAGGAACAAGCTTTTCTGCCACTCCCTCTTCCTCTTCCTCCTCTAGCTCTTCATCTCTAGTCTCTTCC
Organism: Coregonus lavaretus; assembly: GCF_964263955.1. Classification (NCBI taxonomy): domain Eukaryota; kingdom Metazoa; phylum Chordata; class Actinopteri; order Salmoniformes; family Salmonidae; genus Coregonus; species Coregonus lavaretus. Next base: position 7,523,683 of record NC_139997.1, read on the forward strand.
ATCTCCACTTCATCCTCCATCATCTCTTCTTCCATGACCATTCCATCCTCCTCTCTCTCCTCTTCCTCCTCGGCACTACTGTGAGTCTCCTTTAAAGCATCCAGCTGATCCAGATTGACCCGCCCCATCGACTCAAAGTTACGGATCACCTGATCAACAAGAGAAAGAGAGGTATCATCAGTATGTTCTAACTGCTGTCATGTTGTTGTTTACTTGTCTCCTCGTAAAACTCAGAAAAATGTTTCCCTCTGGGATGAATTTAATTTATTGAATTGAGTTTAATAGAATTAAACATGATGTAGCGGTACTGTATAAAACCATGATTCAACGTGAAGCAGAATTTCTACAATTTACGAGCGCCACAAACCATGATTGACAGGTATCATGTCAGAAAATAATTATCTAATTGACTATTAGTACAAACAATGAGCTCATGGAACAGTAACTTCTCAGTCTTCCCTCGATAAACAGCTAGTATCGTCTGAGCCCTTTTAAGTTTAATGTCACTTCAACCTCATGAAAGGCCATCTGCACTCATTCAGCAAGGGCCTATGGGAAATTAAACCTATTCTTTGTGATATGCACTCAGAATACATAGCAGGATGTATGTGTGTGGGATGTGAATCATCTTGCTTGATTTACTTTGTATGACTTCAGATCCTTTTTACCGATAAGCACATTTTATCTGCATGTGATGGAGGTATAATAACTTCTATGATAAAGTACTGAAATAACTCCGAACTTATTAGACACTGATATAATAACTTCTATGATAAAGTACTGAAATAACTCAGAACTTATTAGACACTGATATAATAACTTCTATGATAAAGTACTGAAATAACTCAGAACTTATTAGACACTGATATAATAACTTCTATGATAAAGTACTGAAATAACTCAGAACTTATTAGACACTGATATAATAACTTCTATGATAAAGTACTGAAATAACTCATAACTTATTAGACACTGATATAATAACTTCTATGATAAAGTACTGAAATAACTCAGACCTTATTAGACACCGATATAATAACTTCTATGATAAAGTACTGAAATAACTCATAACTTATTACATTACATTACATTTACGTCATTTAGCAGACGCTCTTATCCAGAGCGACTTACAGTTAGTGATTACATATATTTTTTTTTATACTGGCCCCCCGTGGGAATCGAACCCACAACCCTGGCGTTGCAAACGCCATGCTCTATCAACTTAGCTACATTCCTGCCGGCCATTCCCTCCCCTACCCTGGACGACGCTGGGCCAATTGTGCGCCGCCCATGAGTCTCCCGGTCGCGGCCGGCTGCGACAGAGCCTGGATTCGAACTAGGATCTCTAGTGGCACAGTTAGCACTGCGATGCAGTGCCTTAGACCACTGCGCCACTAGACACCGATATCATAATTTCTACGATAAAGTACTGAAATAACTCATAACTTATTAGACACTGATATAATAACTTCTATGATAAAGTACTGAAATCACTCAGAACTTATTAGACACTGATATAATAACTTATATGATAAAGTACTGAAATAACTCAGAACTTATTAGACACTGATATAATAACTTCTATGATAAAGTACTGAAATAACTCAGAACTTATTAGACACTGATATAATAACTTCTATGATAAAGTACTGAAATAACTCAGAACTTATTAGGCACTGAGACCTCTTGAAGCCATCTCTGAGAGGATACAAGCTGGCACGATCTTGTGATTGTCTCAGGATGACATCCTTAGAGAACTGCCTATTTTAAAAAGCAAGTAGGTAATTTTGGATTACTTTCTTTTAAAGCCGACCCATCCTGCCAAATACAATTTCCCCAGGACCTGTACTAAAACAGCTGAATTAAAGATTGAATTAAAGATTGGTGTGCAGGCTACCCCAAAGTTTAAAAAAGATGAACAGGAAGAGCATGTGTCAAGGCAGGGCATGCTGGGAGTTGGCGTTCAGACCTCATCGTGGAGGGTGAAAACAAGGATATAATATAAAATCAACACACTTCCCATATTGACAGGAAGAAGTCCCTTGCATATGTGCCAGCCAGACAGGCTGAATGCTGGGAGTTGTAGTTCTGAGTCTGACTTACCTTGTGCTCGTCTCGGAGGTGTTCCTCCAGCTGGTGGCGCTGCCTGCTGTCGTAGTAGCACAGCTGGCACTGGTACGGTTTCATCTCGTTGTGCTTGGTGATGTGCAGCTGCAGGCTCTGGTCGCTGGAGCAGGTGAAGGTGCACTTGTGGCAGCGGAACACCACGCCCGCCAGGTGGCGAGACAGCTTGGAGCGGGACACCTCCAGGGGTACCACGCGCTCCTCTGTGGGGAGGGTGAGAGAGGGGGGTGAGGGGGAGGGGGAGGGGGGAGAGACAGAAAGAGAGAATGACTATTGTGTAAACATCATAACACTCTCAACTGTGAAGTCATATCTTAGCACAGGGGGTTGGTGGCACCAGGGGAGGAGGGGCTCGTGGTAATGGCTGGGGCGGAATCAGTGGAATGGTATCAAATACATCAAACACATGTTTCCATGTGTTTGATGCCATTCCAATCGCTCCATTCCAGCCATTATTATGAGTCGTCCTCCCCTCAGCAGCCTCCAATGTATCTTAGTAAGTGTAGCTAATCACTTTGTTGTGTGACAATACGGTGTGATGTCTGGCACTGCGAGACTAGTACAGCTGTGACTTTAAGCTCAATAAGACCACTACACCTGGCACTAAGAGTTGTTTCCCTCTGAATTGTCTTATCAATACGTGAGCAGATAAACTATGTGTTGGATGGCTTACCCCTGTGCAGGACGATGTGGTCGATCATATTGCTCTTGTGTTTGGTGTGGTAGAGACAGAGGGGACAGCGCAGGTCTTTGTGACCCTCCTCAAGAACCACGGTGTGTCCTGCTTCCACATGCATGGTGAATGCTGACCTGAGAGGAACCAAACAGATGTAGTGAGGCCGAAGGGACATGAGAAAACAACCAGCACAATCAGTTGCCAAGCAACCATCATAAAACTCCCCAAAAATGAAGAAACAGAAGACAATTCGTCTTTCCTTGATTTCTTCATGTACACTCTCCTCTCCTTTTTCTCAACATGTATTTGAGGAGAATGTCCGAAGCGAGGGACCTTGGATCCTCTCCTCCAGTGCGGTTTGAGAAGGAGGAAAGAGGACGTGAGGACTCAAAGAAAGACTAATTGAAAAAGAGCCCATTTTATGTTGTCACAGTAACATTAATTTGCTTACTTGGAGCAGGTGAAGAAGGAGCAATCTTTGCACTTGAACAGCTTCTTCCCTCCGTGTCGGTCTCTGTAGTGGCGGCGCAGGCTCTGCATGTATCCCGAGCTGAACTCACAGAACTCACAGGTCAGGATGCCGTCTGGACGTGTGTCGGAGGTTGCGCCCTGTGGCGGAGAGGTCACATGACTACGTGACGCTAGCTGATAGTGACTGAGCTGCTGCCGTACATCCGCCGTCTCATCCAGGTACCCAGCGTCTAGAAAGAGGGAAGAGAGAGTGGGGGGGCTGAGTATGTATATGATATAATACACTACCATTCAGCAGACACTTTTATCCAAAATGACTCGCAGCACAGTTACAGTACAATTAGTGATTTCTTTGTGTGTGATCCCTCCGGGAATTGAACCCACAACCTTGGCATTGCTAGTGCTACGCTAATGCAAACTAAGCCACACAGGACCACATGGATAAAAATCATGAAGAAATACTGCCTTTCAAAAGGTTATAGTAACTTCCTTTTATATACTGTAGCAATCATCTATAGTTATTAACAGAGAAAACACCCTGTCAGGAACTCAAACAGGCTGTGATGATTCACCCAAACAGCTATAAAAGTAAACATGGCTTCAGAATCAGAATGGATCTGGAGTGTGTTGGGTTTTACTTCTAGAATTCCAAAGGATTCTGGAATGGAATTCAAACCCACCAAGGCTCTACACACTAAGAATGGGTTCCTCAAGGGTTCTTTGGGAAGAGTGATGGTTGTATGTGGAACCATAATGACTCAAATAACCCTTTGAGCCCTTCAATGGTTCTTTGCAGTTCACAAAAGGGTTATTTTCTCTTTTAGTGCTAATTAAAATGTAGGTGAAGTAGCTCAATATAATATTTTGGGGCGTGGTTTACGCACTGCTGTTTTTGTGCAACCGTGAATGAGAGTGTCATTCCAGTTTATCGAATTTGTTGTGTTATGCCATAACATCTTATACATGACTAGTGCCAGTAACGGTGTCTTGAAAGAATCAAGTAAGGCCTTGAGTCAATTGAGAACCGTTGACTAAATTAGTGGTTCTCAATTCTCCCTTCAGCGACCTCCAGCTGTTCCAGAGTTAGTACACCTTATTCAACTTGTCAATGAACACAATAATGGCACCTATGGAATTTTAACAATATGGCTAACCAGAATAAAAACCCTGTATGGTTCTTCAAAAGGATCAATAAAGGACCTTTGAGATTGAGGAAGGTTCTTTATAGAACCAACCTCCATAAAGGTTCTATAAAGAACTATTAAAAAGGGTTCTATATAGCCCCCAAAAGGGTTGGAACCATCGCAAAACCCTTTTTTGGTGCTATATAGGACCTTTTATTAATGAAGGTTCGATAACAGAGGTTCCATTTAGAATCGTATGAGCATGTTTCTTTACAGAACCTTAAAAAAAAGGTTCTATATAGCACCAAAAAGGGATCCACTGTGGTACCAAGCCAAATAACCCTTATTTGGCACTATATAGAACCATTCGTTTTTAGTGTGTACTGTAACATCCCAGAACTGTGCCTGTGATTGTCACCACAACCCCCCCCCCCCACCCCCCACAAGTGTGTGTATGATATCAGTGAGCGACCTCATCTACTCGTCCTACTTCCAGAGTACACCACATCAATAAATAAAACCAAGTGCCGGTAAAAGGATGTCAGCATGTGAAAAATGGCTCATTCAGCAGTGTGGCAAGACGAAGCGAGTGCAGGAGACGGCAGAAATAAAGACCGTACTATAACTTTTTCAAATGCATGCGATGGTAGAGAAAATAGTATAAATCGAACAAGCCACACTTGATTCATAACAGCAGGTACAGTAAAATCCTTTGAGAAAGTAGTAATCTGTCTTCTTAAATGGTAGTAACAGAAGCCAATAGTTCTGCCCAAGAGCTGTTGAACAGTGCTGAACCACCATGAAGCAGGCAGCAAGCAGCAGAGTCCCCGGGGACTTTAGGAGATCAGCCAAGTGGAATATGTTTACACTAGTATCATGACGACCACAGATATGCAACAGTCAAGAACTTTCATAGGAAAACCCTGCACCTAACTATAAGACAACTCAAACACTAATTGTAAAAATCTACTAGTTCTAACGTTTAACCAGCCTACAAAGGTAAGTAAGGGAGATATATGTGATATGCTCTGGTCCCCCTCAATGCTTCATTTGTCTGCTGTAGCCAACGGTGACATGGCGGTTGCATTCCACAGTGCTTCTCTGCTCTGCTCTCTGGGTTCCACTTCCACCTAGAGGGAAAATTCCATTGTGCCCGCAGCTAGATGACACCTGCCAAGAACATTCTAGAACAGAGTGGGCAGTCGGTTGGAGGGCCAGGCACCTGACACGCTAGTTTAACGCTTTCTGGAACCAGTCATGGGCACAAAAAGAAAGGTGGATCCTGTTTGATCAGGTCTAACAATGTGAATCCTGTGATTTGAGAGGGAGACCATGCATTAGCTCCTATCCCAGTGTTTCCCCTAGCGGTAACATGGGCTGCCCTGCTGAGTTCTGATGCTCTCCAGCTTTGAAATGAATGAGGCTTGTACTGATAGTAATTGAAAATGTGTATTTGTGTCAACAGCACCCAACCCCAAATATTGACTTTGTAGTAAGTATTATTGTTTTGTATATACAGTTGAAGTCGGAAGTTTACATACACTTAGGTTGGAGTCATTAAAACTCTGTTTTCAACCACTCCACAAATGTCTTGTTAACAAACTATAGTTTTGGCAAGTCGGTTAGGACATCTACTTTGTGCATGACACAAGTAATTTTTCAAACTATTGTTTACAGACAGATTATTTCAATTATAATTCACTGTATTACAATTCCAGTAGGTCAGAAGTTTACATACACTAAGTTGACTGTGCCTTTAAACAGCTTGGAAAATTCCAGAAAATGATGTCATGGCTTTAGAAGCTTCTGATAGGCTAATTGACATCATTTGAGTCAATTGTACCTGTGGATGTATTTCAAGGCCTACCTTCAAACTTAGTGCCTCTTTGCTTGACATCATGGGAAAATTAAAAGAAATCAGCCAAGACCTCTGAAAACAAATTGTAGACCTCCACAAGTCTGGTTCATCCTTGGGAGCAATTTCCAAACGCCTGAAGGTACCACGTTCATCTGTACAAACAATAGTACGCAAGTACATCTGGGACCACGCAGCCGTCATACCGCTCAGGAAGGAGACGCGTTCTGTCTCCTAGAGATGAACTTACTTTGGTGCGAAAAGTGCAAATCAATCCCAGAACAACAGCAAAGGACCTTGTGAAGATGCTGGAGGAAACAGGTACAAAATAATCTATATCCACAGTAAAACGAGTCCTATATAGACATAACCTGAAAGGCCACTCAGCAAGGAAGAAGCCACTGCTCCAAAACCGCCATAAAAAAGCCAGACTACGGTTTGCAACTGCACATGGGGACAAAGATCGTACTTTTTGGAGAAATGTCATCTGGTCTGATGAAACAAAAATAGAACTGTTTGGCCATAATGACCATCGTTATGTTTGGAGGAAAAAGGGGGTAGCTTGCAAGCTGAAGAACACCATCCCAACCGTGAAGCACGGGGGTGGCAGCATCATGCTGTGGGGGTATTTGCTGCAGGAGGGACTGGTGCACTTCATAAAATAGATGGCATCATGAGGAAGGACAATTATGTGGATACATTGAAGCAACATCTCAAGACATCAGTCAGGAAGTTAAAGCTTGGTCGCAAATGGGTCTTCCAAATGGATAATGACCCCAAGCATACTTCCAAAGTTGTGGCAAAATGGCTTAAGGACAACAAAGTCAAGGTATTGGAGTGGCCATCACAAAGCCCTGACCTCAATCCTATAGAAAATGTGTGGGCAGAAATGAAAAAGCGTGTGCGAGCAAGGAGGCCTACAAACCTGACTCAGTTACACCAGCTCTGTCAGGAGGAATGGGCCAAAATTCACCCAACTTATTGTGGGAAGCTTGTGGAAGGCTACCCGAAACGTTTGACCCAAGTTAAACAATTTAAAGGCAATGCTACCAAATACTAATTGAGTGTATGTAAACTTCTGACCCACTGGGAATGTGATGAAATAAATAAAAGCTGAAGTAAATAATTCTCTCTACTATTATTCTGACATTTCACATTCTTAAAATAAAGTGGTGATCCTAATTGACCTAAGACAGGGAACTTTTACTAGGATTAAATATCAGGAATTGTGAAAAACTGAGTTTAAATGTATTTGGCTAAGGTGCATGTAAACTTCCGACTTCAACTGTAGGTTGTAATATGGATTTTTTCCTGGGCTTGGCTTCCCCAGTGATTTTACCCACGCACCGCTACTGGTAATCCTAGCCGTCCGATTGGCCAGCGGTAGGCCTATAGTGCACTTGATTCGTTCTCCGGGCCCGCCGGGAATGCAGAGTTTGTACCTTCAGACACATGAAATGGTTAAAAATGCACCAACCGCCAACACCGCAAGACAAATAAAATAGGAACGCAAATAAAATGGCAATCGACTAGGAATGCCTTGGAGATCGACCACGGTTGGTGACCACTGCTACATTGAGTGTAAAATGTTCAATTACAGCATTATTTAATCTGCAGTATTCTTCTGCTATTTATTATGTTAACCATAATATTTACACGTTAAAATTATCTTCTGATTATAATTATGTCTCATCTTTTAACTAAATGCAATCTATTAGCTATTGAAATGTAAATAGGTATATCTAGCTGTCCAATAACACTGATTAAATGGCTTATCCTGCACTTTGTAAAAACCCAGAGTGCATTGAGTGAATGTTGGAAAAATATCTTGGTTCCTTTCTAAACATAGCAATGTGAATGCAAAGAGGACTCGGACCACAAAATACACTACATGGCCAAATCATGGGCATTAATATGGAGTTGGTCCCCCCTTTGCTGCTATAACAGCCTCCAGTCTTCTGGGAAATATTTCCACATTGCTGCAGGGACTTGCTTCCATTCAGCCACAAGACCATTAGTGAGGTCGGGCACTGATGTTGGGCGATTAGGCCTGGCTCGCAGTCAGCGTTTCAATTCATCCCAAAGGTGTTCAATGGGGTTGAGGTCAGGGCTCTGTGCAGGCCAGTCAAGTTCTTCCACACCGATCTCGACAAACCATTTCTGTATGGACCTCGCTTTGTGCACAGGGGCATTGTCATGCTGAAACAGGAAAGGGCCTTCCCCAAACTTTTGCCACAAAGTTGGAAGCACAGAATCGTCTAGAACGTATTGTATGCTGTATTGTTTAAGATTTCCCTTCACTGGAACTAAGGGGCCTAGGCCGAACCATGAAAAACAGCCCCAGACTATTATTCCTCCTCCACCAAACTTTTCATTTGGCACTATGCATTCAGGCAGGTAGCGTTCTCTAGGCATCCGCCAAACCCCGATTCATCCGTCAGACTGCCAGATGGTGAAGTGTGATTCATCACTCCAGAGAACACATTTCCACTGCTCCAGAGTCCAATGGCGGTGAGCTTTACACCACTCCAGCCGACGCTTGGCATTGCGCATGGTGAGCTTAGGCTTGTGTGAGGCTGCTCGGCCATGGAAACCCATTTCATGAAACTCCCGACAAACAGTTATTGTGCTGACGTTGCTTCCAGAGACAGTTTGGAACTCGATAGTGAGTGTTGCAACCGAGGACAGACGATTTTTACGCGTTACGCGCTTCAGCACTCAGCGGTCCCGTTCTGTGTAGCCCATCACTTCGCAGCTAAGCCGATGTTTCTCCTAGACGTTTCCACTTCACAATAACAGCACTTATAGTTGACCGGGGCAGTTTTAGCAGGGCAGAAATTTGACGAACTGACTTGTTGGAAAAGTGGCATCCTATGACGGTGCCACGTTGAAAGTCAGTGAGCTCTTCAGTAAGGCCATTCTACTGTCAATGTTTGTCTATGGAGATTGCATGGCCATGTGCTCGATTTTATACACCTGTCAGCAACGGGTGTGGCTGAAATAGCCGAATCCACTAATTGAAAGGATGTCACATACTTTTGCACACTGTATATAGTGTAAGTGAAGTGAACTGGCCAAAAATTTTTGTCCTCATTCAAAGGCAAGGGCAGTGTGAATACAAAGACAACAGCTCACTTTAAAGGGGACTGAGATCGGTTATTTTAAAGACTATATGTGAAAACACCCTAAGATGCATATCAGTGAATAATCAGAAATTAGTGCTCATTTGAAAAAGAGATGTTCATCTCAATAACCTCCCTGGTTAAATAAATAAAACCAAAAACAATCTACGATCAATAAAAGTCTCCCATCTCAGTCTACTTGGAAATACAGATGGAGCTCTTACCGTCAAGGTTAGAGGTCAGGGGTGTCTGGTGAGGGTCTAAGCCCAGCCTGAGGGGCCTGGTCTGGGGGCCCTGGGTCTGGGTGGTAGCGCCAGCGCCAGCACGAAGCCTGGGGAGGGTTAGGGCCTCCCCATGGTCCCTCAGAGAGTGCTCCTTCAGCTGGCTGATAGTCATTGAGGAGAAGGGGCAGGACAAGCACTTATAGGTGTTCTCGCCTGTAAAATAATAATAATAATAATAATAATAATAATAATAGTAATAATAATAGTAAGTAAAGTAACCCAGAGTCAGAATGGCTCATAATAAAACATGGGTTTTATGTAATCGTTAGAGATTCTCAAGGTCCCAAAGACACCTGTATGTGTCAAGAATAAATAAAGAGCAAATCAATATTTGACAGTTTGATGATAACATAGCACTAAATATAACTTCATTAAAGACCAAGTCACAGTAAAAAAAACGATGATGATAGTGTAAAAGAAAGGACTATCTCTCTTTGGCAAAGTAGCAGAAACGATGATGATAGTGTAAAAGAAAGGACTCTCTCTCTTTGGCAAAGTAGCAGAAACTTTGGTCAGAGAGAGACTCGTTTGAGAGCGGCTTTATCCAACTTAGTATGGAGTTGAACACGTCAGTCAGTGTTCAGACTCAGAGTCGCTCAAGACACGAAAATCTGCTGCTTTTCTGCCAATGTTCTTTTTTTGACACTTTTTATGATGACCACACCGAGTCCATTCAAGGGCAAATCGATTGGCTTGATACTATATTGTAAGGCCAAAAGCTTTCAGCCAGACTGACAGAGCCAGTGCCTTTGGCTGCCGACGGATCTGAAAAGAGGGGTGCTGACACTCATTTTCTGCTGCTCTACCCTTGAATGACTTTTGCACCTTATCGAGAGAACCAGCATTCACATGCCACAAGCTATGGATTCCACAGCATACACATGATCCATCACCAAGGCAGCAATCCAAACCCAATCTTTTTCAACTGTCCCGTTATCTGGTTTTAATGTCCATTCTAGAATGCCCTTCCAGCCAATCAGAAACTAGTATTCAACAATGCTGTGGTATAATATACTGTCTACAACAGACCATGTCAGAACACTTTCAACATGTAATCAAATTCTAAATGGCTCTGGTTCAGAGTCGATTATCTGAAGCAATTGTTGATTGTTGCTGACTCATATTTATGTGTTCTTTTCCAATCATAACTGAGACAACATTCATGACTAGTTTTTAGATGGTTCTTCTATCTACTCGCATTGTCATTTGTGATGATTGGCTATCATATCTATTCCTCTGTTCTGGCGTTGGCTCACTGGCTGCATCTGTGCAGTCTATAGGAGTAAATATCCAACAACATCACACACAGAGCAAATCCGCAGCCACTTGTACGACAGATATTCACTGCACTCAATGACAGGCTGAGTTTCAGATATTCCCATAGGGGACATCTAACGGAATAATGATATTAGAGTATATTTAAGATATTCCCATAGGGGACATCGAAGGGAATACTGATATTAGTGTTGATTTAGTATCCTCGAACAGCTCTGGTAAAGTCATACATTCAGACTAGGCCACAGGCCAATACACAGCTGTGGACAATAATAACCCACTAGCTTGGTCCCAGATCAGTTTGTGTTGTTTAGCCAGCTCCTATTAAGTAATGTTTGGCAGCATGAACAGATCTGGGACCAGCAGGCTAATAACATACCATGTTACAGTACACATGGGTTGCGTCTGAATTGTCATCCGATTCACCAGAGCCCTGTAGAAGTAGTGTACTACCCACATGAAAAAATACAACAGTTTACTATACTGCCCTACCAAGTAAAAGAGCAGTAACTTGTAAAAATGGCTTTAAAGTTTTAATTGTCCAGCCAAATGAGTTGGCAGATCACTGAAAATGTGGTTATCTGTTGTCTTACTATGAGGTAATTTTTTATTCATATTGACCCTGACCTCTGACATGACCTTTAACCCTAGACGGCAGTTACTACCTTCTTGCTTGGCACAACCACTGGAATACGTTTCTATTATGATTTTTTTAAAACAAACTTGTGTTCATAGATTTATTTGTATGTGGCTATCAGTTTCATATAGTTTGATACTTGTATCAGCAAAGAAGAATCAATAATAATAAGGTAAACCGTAGACACTGCAGCTTGGTGATACCAAGGTAAAAGGCAGTAAATTACGTGCTTTTTCCCTTGGTTTTACTGTACATTTTTGCAGTTACTGCAAACATGACCCCCCATTCTCTCCATAACGCAACACAATGGAGGTAGGATATTTGTCCACATGATAAAGCATGTATTTAATGTATCAAAAATGTCAGTAACACATTTTTGACCAAATGTGCAGTTATTGCTCTTTTGCTTGGTAGGGCAGTATAGAATACTACAGTACTTACTATTATACTGTAGAATACTATACTACCTACTGTAGTATCCCTCGATCATGTGTAGTACTTACTATAGAATGTTGTAGTATACTGTAGAATACTATAGTAAATACTACAGTATTATAAAAAAAAGAAAACTGTAGTAAATACTACAGTAATGTCCGCAAAAACACAACACGTTTAAAAAAAACTACAGTAAATACTACAGTATCTTTTTTGCATATACCCTGCCCATTCCCCTCCCCCATATTATAATTTGTGCCACCCGTAAGTGAGAACCCTACATGCCAAGTATAGACCATACAACGTGTTCCCTACAGGTTATAGAAAAGAGCAGAAGCACTGAATTATTCGTTCAGAAAAATTTGCTCTTTTAGTATTTCTCCAGTAGGTTTCCTACAGGAGAAAGCCTCCACTTCCATGTCAAAGATAATTAAACAAAAACACTATAGTAAATACTACAGTAATGTCTGCAAAAACACTACAGTAAATACTACAGTATAGTACAGTCCGCAAAGAAGCTACAGTAAATACTACAGTATACTATAATGAACAAAAACACTACAGTAATTATTATAGTATATACTACAGTTTTCTTTAACTGCAGTATTTATACTATAGTTAACTGTAAATACTATAGTATAATACAGTATACTACAGTAAATTCTACAGTATAATACAGTATTCACTGTAGTGTTTTTGCAGACTTTTTTCCGCAAAAAACACTAGTGCATACTACAGTAAAGTCTGCAAAAACAGTATTTATACCATAGTATACTATAGTATTTCTTTATGTGGGTCTATAGGGAATAGGGTTCTATTTGGAACACTGTCCGTTTCATGTAGTCGTAGAGAGCTCAGGGAGGTAAGTTGTGGTTGTTGTTTTCTACCTGCGTGTGCTTTGTGTAGGTGACTCTTCAGGCGACTCAGGTAGGCAGACTTAAAGGGACAGAGCTTGCATCTGAAAGGCTTGTGGTGCCCATGGTGGGACTGCACGTGTCTGTCCAGACTGAGGAGATGGAGACAGAGAGCGAGAGAGGAAGTAGGAGGAAGGGGGTAGAGAGAGAGACACAGAAAGAGGAGAGAGAGAGAGAGAGAGAGAGAGAGAGAGAGAGAGAGAGAGAGAGAGAGAGAGAGAGAGAGAGAGAGAGAGAGAGAGAGAGAGAGAGAGAGAGAGAGAGAGAGAGAGAGAGAGAGAGAGAGAGAGAGAGAGAGAGAGAGAGAGAGAGAGAGAGAGAGAGAGAGAGAGAGAGAAATGTTTACACACATGTTCCAACACATCACAACAGGGAAGCAGAGGGAATCTGTTTGCATCTAACTTCCTTTTTCAGAACCACCATTTTCAATGACTATTAAGCAGAGGCTGTAGGGGTAAACCATCTACCACAGTCCCTGTATCCCTAGTGTATCTCTTTGTGTCTGACTGCAAACCACATAGAAGGTATCTGGGGAATATTAGTGTGTTTTCATCCAAGCCTCTTGGGTGGCATGGGAACGCATTTACTTTCTGGGTCAGGGCACATGCAGTACAATGGGTTAACACAATGGAGCTCAACAAAGATGAAGTCTTTCAGCTTTGGATAAGAAGACAAATTACTCTATCAAAATGTCTGCTATGTCTGCAGTGTCTCACTGGACTGGACTGGAGTGAGCTTTGGAGGAAATGTGTGTTCCATCTAGCCTGGTGCCAGATCTGTTAGTTCTCTTTCCTTCTCTATTGCTGTCACTGTCAATCACAAACAGACTGGCACTTAGGCTACATTCCATCCAGAGAGTACGTTGATATAAAGCACAGCTCAGGAGGCAGATGCTGTGGAGTAAACACCATACAGAACACAGCCACACACACCAAGACATTAGCGGACACTATTCATCATAACAGTAACACACTCAATCTTAAACAATACAGAGGGCCTACGTCATTGAACTCCAAATCCCAGAATGCCCCTGATACATACATGTACTGTTTTCTCTTCGTGGGTTTGTGTGTGACAAGCAGTGAACCAATAATTTATATTCTCTCTTTAAGTCTATATTATGTCCTCTTACTTGTGTCTGAAGGGGGAGACGAACTGGCAGTACTGGCAGCTGTACTTGTCCTCTCTGGTGAACATGGCCATGGCTGAGTGGCTCCTCTCGTGGGACCTCAGCCCCTGCATGGACATGAAGACGCGGTCGCACTGAGCGCACGGGTGTCCCCCCACCAGCCTCTCCTTCACCTGCTGGCCAATGTGCGCCACTTCCCCAACCCCCTCTCCAACTGCTCCAACTGCCATTTCCATGGCAACAGCAGCCACCGGGGCCATCGCTGTGGCATCCATCGTCATGTCCTTGGGGGTTGTCTCCATGATGGAGTTGTCGGTCACCTCTTCCACCTCTCCGTTGGTGATGCTGTTCTCTCCCGGGATGGTGGACAATGGTACATCTGTGACTTCCTGCTGAGGTGAAGGACAGAGAGAGAACAGCATTATAACAGCTATATTTATTTATCATTTCCATATGCTTTGGCAGTTCACATGTCGTCCTGACTAGTGTACTCCAAACTGTTGCCATTGTACCAAACTAACCTTGCTTTAGGCCTAGGCTTTGGCTCACTGGGCTAACACAGTCTTGTGGTGCGTAGAGAACTTGAGATTGAACCTAGTCAGTCATACCATCATGGCTGAATATGTTGTTATTTGATTCCTGAATTTAATTTAAAATCAATATTGCTAGCTGTGATTGCACGTCAAATGGAATAACCACCCTACTGGCATGGACATACTATAGAGAAGGGATAGGCAACTAGATTCAGCCGCAGGTCTTTTTTTGTCGGAGCGGATGGTCAGGGGGCAGGAACATAATTTATAATAATTTTTACACTGCAAATTGACCACAACTAAGCCCAAAAAGAGATTGTATTTGAAAATAACAATTATTTCCAACCTTGATTACATTGATACACGATCACATATGTCTCTTTTATTTGTGGGAATACTTGGGAACATATTTCCTAAATTAAACTCATTTTTAGCTGAATTCCTGCTGATTTTACAGTCTTTCTTCACCAAAAATATGTTTTTTACTAAAAACTTTGCAGGCCAAGAAAACCCACTCACAGGCCGGTTTTGGCCCGTGGGCCGCCTGTTGCCGAGCCCTGCTGTAGAGAACAGTTAATGAAACATACTGTAGAGAACAGTAAATGAAACATACTGTAGAGAACAGTAAATGAAACATACTGTAGAGAACAGTAAATTAGGAAATGGTTTAGGAGTAAAAGTAGGGCTTTAAGACACTAATTGGTTTTTCTAGTCAACGTTTAAAACACCCTGTGAAAGTAGAGCCAACTTCCAAGGTCTACATAATGAACTACTACATTCTTACTGCTGCTGTTACCACTAACACTAACCAGGTCTTCTGTGTGGTTTCTTTAATCTGACAGTTGGTGATAGTTAAAGTGGGATCTGTTTTATAACAGACCTGCCTCATTATTAGCCATAGAGAACTAACGTTGCCCTCCTGTGACTGTAGTTGATTATGTGGACATTAGCCCTGAAGAGGCCCCGACAGAGACCAGGCGACCAAGGACCTTGGCCTGGGCCTTATTCATTAGTGCATTGAAAGGAAAATGTTTTTAAATGCTTTGCAACAGGAAACAGAAAATAGTATTTCTGACTGGGCAAGTCCATATAGTCCCTCCCTGTTTCAGTCCGTTTTCTGCCGTTTGGTGCCAAATGAATACGACCTCGGCCTGCCCTGGTCTGTATGTCCCACTTCCTTGATCTGGGAAAGGCAGCACAAAGTGTTTTCTGTCCTGTGCCCCTTGCAAACTCTCTCTCTCTCTCTCTCTCTCACAGACAGGACGGCCAACAGACAACCAACCTGGCTTTTTATGGCCTACAGGAAGCTCACTATTTCTGCTCAAGGACCTGACCCCGCACTTCATAGGACCATAAATAAGATGGGCTTCCACAGAGCTGGCCAGCCTTGCTTCGTCAGCCTATTCTCACCCACTCTCTGGGAGAGCTAGGGGACAGGCCAGGGCAAATGTAAATCTAGTACAAACTAGTACAGAAACATGTAATAGCCTAAATGTTCATATGAAACAAATATGCAGTGTAATTATTTGCTATCATCTGTATTTCTCGGATTGACTTTCTCTTCATATGCAAAATATTTCCACCACAGGCAAATTTCCAGAGTGGTTTTGTTTTGTTTTCTAGGTCTAATAGTTGGTGCTATCATGGAGATGGCTTCTCTCGCTCTCTTTCTGACAGGACTTCAGCCTTTGCCATCTTTCATATACAGTATTACAACTGCCTGGAGTGGCATGGCCCGCAGAACCAACCAGGCCTTAATTTGGCTTCCGTCTTGGGTGAGGCGTTAAATCCTCAGGCCTGCCGTCCCTTTGCCAAGTCCCTGGCAAGCTCAGTGGAATACTAATGTCCAAGCGGTTACCCGCTGCACTCAAAGTTATGGCTTCTTTTTCCCCTGCCTGCCCTGCAACGGGAGGGAAGGACTACCTCACTTGTTTTCTCCAGGGGAGTTGACAGACTGCCTACCCAGGGGCCTCCATTGCAATAAACAAAACTGAAAACAGAACCCTGCTGCCACCTAAAAGCAGACCTCGGCAGTGTGGGGTCTCTGAGGGATAGGAGAGAAGTCATGACGGACTCTGAACCAAAGAGAACGGGGACACAGTGGCTTTTAGAGATACGTTTTAGGGGAATTTAAATACTTACAAAGCAGCTTCAGAAGTAACCTTTCAGTTTCAGCTGAGGTCATTTTTTAATGAGAGGTAAATGGCTAAAATGTGTTATGGGATGAAAAAACCCATAATAATAAATCTTCTTTTTGTAGGAATATATTTAATCATCTTAATGCACGTACATGAATAATATGCATATAATGCATTTAACATTTATATGAGCAATATTTATATGAAAATAAATGAAATAAACCAACTAACTATACAGACTAAATGGAGTAGTGACTGAATAAAGATGAAAAACCCTTTACTCAGAGCCTGCAGCTGCAGGTAGAATGCATTATGATGGCAGTTATAATTCATTGGAAGACTTGTCAAGAGTATGTATGATACCCGTATGTTACCAAACTCTTGGCTATGTGATGGTCTTACCTTGACATGGCCCTCCTTGACCTCCCCGTACTGGACGTGTTTCCTCAGGTGGTTACAGATGGCTCTGAGAGTAGGGTGGACCTCCACACAGAAGTTACACCTGTAGCCGATCGGAGCATTGTCAGCATTGTTCACCAGCTAAAAGAAAGGGAAAACGGGGGGGGGGGGAACGTGGTCAATCGAAATTGTAAACAAGCTGCCTTTCACAATACTAGTTGCAATGATATTTTCTATAGCTGATGTAATTTCTTAAAATAATACTTAAACATTTAATATTCATTATTCAATACTATAGGTAACATTTTAGCCATTACACTGAAAACAAATCAAAGCAAAACAGGTGTAGACTAACAGTGAAATGCTTACTTACGTCTCCTTTTCCAACAATGCAGAGCTAAGATAAACGCTCCCTATACGCTTGGTTATTATGTCTCATTCTACTCTGGCCACATCTACTATTTTACTGAGATTCTAAAACAATTTGTCTTGAACTCTACAACTCACCTTCTCAGTCTTTGTCTCCGGTGGCTCAGATGCCTTCTGCTTGTTAAGGAGCTGCCTCCTTCTCTCCTGCCTCATCGCCCGCTTTTGGAACTCCTCGTTATGGTTCATCAGATGAGTGCTGAGGAGAGGAAGGCCCAGGAACTTCAGCTCACAGTGGGCACACTGATAGAGCTCTGTCTCCGTCCCATCCTCCGCAATGCTGGGGTGGATGACGAAGTCCCGCTTCAGGTCCTTGCCACTGTGATGGTCGTTGTAGTGCAGGGAGAGCAGATCGACCGTGCTGAAGGATAGCTGGAAGCATTTTAGACACTTGAACGGCAGCCACTCTGCAACCTCTCCCTCTGGCTCGGGCTTTGGTTCAACCACCACTTTGTTCACCTCTTCAACAGGTTCGGGTTCTTTGGCGTAGAGCACAGTGAAGTAGCGTCCGAGCTTGCTGGAGTGTTGCCGTTTGGGGAAGACTCCTGGATGGCGTTTGATGTAGTGGGAGACTATGCTCTTCCTGCTGAAGGCCTGGAACGCGCAGAGCGAACACTTCCTCCTCTCCACGGCCAATCGTAGCTCCTCGCTCAGCTCCGACCCTTCCACCTCCGACGCCACAGGCACCACCACTTTACTGGGCTTCTCCGTCAACGTCTTGGAGGCTGCCAGGCAATGTGTGTAGTAGGCATCGATGTCATGACGCTTCTGGTAGTGCGCCGCCAGGCCTTTGCGAATGGGATTGGTGTATGAACAGAGAGCACACTTGAAGACATTGTTCTTACCTTCCGGCTGAGCTCTGACGTTGTTGTGCTTGATGCGGTAGTGTCGCGCTATGCCTTTTCTGGTCGAGCAGAAGTACTTGCAGAGCTGACACCTAAACACAGCATGGGCCTCTCCTTTGTTGATGGGGAACTGGGTGAGAGCGAGTTCGAATTCGCTGACCTCTTGTACATCTGACGATAGATTCGTGGCACTGCATTCAGCCACCGGCTCGTCTTTCACGTTGGAATATTGCACATGGGGAGTCTTGAACATATCTGCAGCTGGCTGATTGTGATATTTCTCGTAGTGAATTTTCAGTTTCTCCAATGTCCCATGAGTGTAAGGACACATTTTGCACCTGTACGCACCATAGCCCTGTCTTTGGGTTTTGCACTTGTCATCCACTTCAGTTATATCTTTAACCTGCTCTATATCGTCTGAGAAGTCCTCTGCGGTGACCTTCACCAATGGATGCCTCTTCTGGTAATGAGTGAGAACTCCATGGATGCGTGAGTTCACATACGGACAGTGGCGGCACTTGTAAACCGAACTTGGATTGATGTCAGCTTCCTGTGCGAAGTCAGCCGCCTTGACTTTCATGCCTGGGTGTTTCTTGCCATAGTGCGTCAGAAGTCCATGTAGGCTGTTATACTCAGACAGACATACAGTGCACTGGTACGGGCTGTTTGAGATAGAGCTGCTTGTGTGGGAAAGCCTGGGATGGTGTTGGTGGTGCTCTTGAGGTGGCGTAGGGATATCCAGTGGGCCTTCATCGTGCGCAGTTGGAAGAAAAGTGAAAGGTGGTCCTTTAGCCATCGACGGGTGGTGTGTCTCTTGGGAACTTTGATCTTTGATGATGTCCAGTAGCACAGACTCATCCCCTTTGACGGCCCAGGGGTGGACAGCTTGGTAGTGGTTGGTGATATCCCAGATGGAACAAGCCTCGAAGGCACAATCTCTGCATTGGTAGTGCTTAGTGTCCCCAGCGTTCCCTCCCGGCTGGGAGGTGGTAGTATCAGGCCCCGCCCACAGCTTGCTGGCCATGTATGTGTAGTCAACGTTGTGCTCTGGGTGGCGTCTTTGGTAATGCAAGAGCAGCCCGTTGGGTTCCGTGTGGGAGTAGATGCACCACTCACAGTGATAACCAGCCTCCAGGATGCCGTCTTGGTACGCCCAGTGTAAAATGGTCATGGCTGTGGCCTTCACAGTAGGATGATCCTTCTTCAGGTGCTTCTTCAAGGCGTACACGTATGGAGATGTATAAGAGCAGTGCCTGCAATTCAATGAGCGAAGGGCTCCAGAGGACGTCTCTATCTCAGCAGGAGCAGCAGGAGCAATGGCAGAGGCTGCAGTGCCTGACTGGCCCATTTGAGCTCGCTCTCGTTGACTGCGGACCACTGCAGTGTGCCGGCGTACAAGGTCAGCATTGGACTTTGCGTCCCTGTGCTTCTTTTGGTAGTGAATCAGCACTCCTTTTACAGTGCGGTTCCCATAGTCACAGTGCTGACAGAAGAAGAGCATCTCTGCTTCTCCTTTCTCTGTGCCAACCCTACCGTGGGAATTGCTGGATCCATCGAATCCGTTGTTGTTGAACTGTTTGAGGAACTGCTTCGGCGGTGCAATCTGTAGCTCATCCATTAGTTTCATCAACCCAGGGGTGGGAGTGGCATGCTTGATGTATTTCGCTGTCACTTTTATTTCTGGATGTCTCTTTTGATAATGGACAAGAACACCCACAACAGACCGGTTGCTGTAAACACAATGTTTACAGTAGTATATCTCCTCATCCGTACCAAATGGCATGGCGGCGCTGGATGACTTCACAGGGGTGGGTATGTTGACGTTGTATGAAAAGTTGCCTGCTGACGGTGGCCTATCGACTGTGATAACCCTCATGGTTTTCTGAATGCGGAAATAAGAGGCTTTCTGCTCTGGGTGCTTCTTCTGATAGTGAACTAGAACAGAGTGCATGTTAGGGCTAGCAAAGGAGCATACTTCACAGTCATACACCACAACGTTACCACCCTCTTTCAGGGCCTCCGTCTCTGCAGTTGTATCTTGCGTCTTTGCAACACTTTTGAGGGCAGGACTGGATGAGGACTTGGGCGTGGAAGTGGAGGAGCTACATGTGAAACTCTTGGGACCTGAGTTTAAGATTTCTCTCAGAGTTTGAGATTCTGCACCCTTGTGTTGCTGTTCCACCACATAGCTCGAGAAGATCATAGCGTTGTTTATTTTCACCTCAGGGTGCATTCTTTGGTAATGGGGCATCAAGCTCCTGACGTTTGGACTTGTGTACGAACAGAAGCGGCACATGTACACCAGATCTGGCTGGTTGAAGTTCAGCACGTTGCTGGCTTCTGGGTGGTGATCCATGTAGTGATCGTGAAGATCGTTGAAGTTGGTGTATTCGATGAAGCACTCCAGGCAACGGAAGACGGCGCTCTGATCCTCGGGGTCGAGGATGTATCTAAAGCTAAACTTGATATAAGGGTGCATTCTCTGGTAGTGGGTGCTTACACTGCGGGCTGACTTGTTGTGGTAGTCACAGTGCTTGCAGTAGAAGCGTGCCACCCCAGAGACCTCTGAATAGTCCTGGATTTCATGGAAAGAAGTGTCCCGGCTGTCTTGGCTGCTCTGGTCCTGGAGATCAGCTTTAGGATCAGCAGAGTCGTTGTCCTCATCGTCAGAGTGTGTCAGCGCAATGGGAATGTTTCTTAGCTTTGACGTAGGGGCTCTTTTTCTTTTCCCCACCCGGCCTTCGTAAAGTTTGTTGTAAACGTAGCCGTGATTTTTACTCTCGCTGTCATTCTCCTCATTGTCTCTGCCCGCATCTTCATCAATGTTGAGCTCTCCTTCCTCTTCATCATCCATTTCTTCCAGATTAATCACCAGATCCTCCTGTTGCTGACTGATCTTGCTCTGAAGGTTGTTGGCGATTTCATCAATCCTAGTTCTCTTCTTGACTGGAGACAGATCCAAAGGTAGGTCGTTGATGGACTTTCTTGCTGTTTTCCCGGTTAAGTGCTTTTTGGATCCAAGTCCAAGAATCGAAGTCTGAGTTTTTTGTACAAAGCTCTGAGAACTGGAGAGCGTTTCTAATTCAGAGTCCTGCTGCTCATTTGCTGAGCCCTCCAGAACAACAGCCTGCATGTCATCACAGTAGGAGTGTTTGTGTTGCTGGTGAACCCTCAGACCTTTCAAGGTGGTGGTCGAGAAGCTACAAAGAGTACAGCGGTGAGGGTTCTGCTGATTTAAGTCCTTTAGCACACTGTTTAGCTTTTTCCCATTGACTTTGGAAGCAGCAACATTTCCTCCGTTCACTGGTTCTGGAGTCTCGTTCTGAGGACCTGGGCTTTCACTGGTCAAGTCCATGGTGTCCCAGTCTGAGGAGTGGCTTTGCTTATGCGTGCCCAACTTGAGAGGGCTGGTGCAGATGAAGGGGCACTCATCACACTTGTACACTGTAGTCTTACCAGACAGGTGTATGTTCTCGATGTGACGGGAGATGCTTCTGCGATGCATGGTGAGGAAAGAGCAGAAGGGACATTGGAACCTGTTCATGTACCTTCTGAACGGTATCCCTTTAGTCTCCAGCATCTTGTTATCCTCCTCAGACAGAAGCTGCTTAGCAGAATCACCGGCTGACAACGGGTCGGTGTAATTGGGGTCATCCTCGTCACCCAGTTCATCGTCGTCTTCTTCAGAGCTGCTCCTGGGATCGTCCAGCATGCCTGAATCCATCTCTATGGCAGAGTTGGAGACATCAGACATCACGAAGGTGGACCTTTCAGACAAAATGGAGGATCCTGTGCTGTTGGGCGCTACCGATTGGATCTGTGAATACTGATAGGGTGATATCCCAGAGGCGGTCTTGCTGAGCTGGAAAACTGACGAGTTGGCTACTGAGGAGCCTTCATTAACACTCTGGTCATTGGAAACCATATTGGAGTTAGGAGGGCTTCTTGGGGAAGAGGGGGAATCAGATTTAGAAGAGACTGCGCTTCCCTCTCCTTCTCCACCTGGGTGGATGGTTGAGATCGTTTTCACCATGTTGCTGTGATTTTTCATCATGTTATCACACCATTCCCCGCGAAGAGCCTGGTTCCCCCTGGACTTCCCCAGAGGTTTAACCATGGACTCCAAGATGCCACGTTCCACACTGGATTCCTCACTGGGTTCCTCGGACGACAATGCCTCAGATTCTTCAACAGCCTCAGACTGAGATTCTGGGGGGTCCAGATTAAGGTTCCCTTTATGATACATCTTTTGGTGTTTCAGGATCCTGGCTTTACGTGGAGACTTGTATGTACAATACTGGCAGGAGAACACTTTCCCAAGACTATCATGGATAAGTATGTTGTAGTTGGACTGTTTGGACGCCTGGGAGGCTGGTGAGCTCCCACCACTTAGTGTGGCTCCATGTACCTTCTTGGTGTGTTCACTCAAGAGAGATTTGGATCTAAAGTAACGGACACAGATCTTGCACTGGAATAACTGGTTGGCGGTTTTGTTGGGCTGGTTTGATGACTTGTTGTATGGCATTTGGTTCGAGCTGGAAAAGTCTGTTTCGAAGCAGTGGCCTGTGGGAAAGAAAGAGGAAAAAAAGAGACCAGTGTAAAACTTGTATCAATCTTTCCTTGAATAATTATATACATCTTGATATAAAATATGTACGTAAAGTATAAGTGTTACCTATACATATTATATCTATATCATTAATAATAATGATGACTAATCAAAACCTTAATCATAATAATTTGTCCATGCACAACACAGTCAATGCAGTGCCCTTACCCGTTTCAGTTTGTGGAGATTCATTCTCCTCCTCCTCTGAGTGGCTGGGGGAGTTCAGAGAGTCTGACCTGGACTGGCAGGGACTCCCGCCCCTCTCTCCGTCTCCGACATCCGTGGGCTGCAGGAAGGCTGTGTGGACATCCTGGATGTGGGCTTTGAGGTCGTCATATGACTCAGCACGGAAGTCACAGCCATCGCACTGTAGCACCTCCATCGCTGAGGACTCCCTGGAAAATCAGGGAAACCTGGCGAGTAAAAACACAAGAGAAGAGAATGGGTGAGTAAGGAAAAAAAGGAAAGAGAAGGGGTGAGGCCTCAGCCTCAGTCACAGCCTCAGACTCACCCTCAGCCACAGCCTCAGCCTCATGCTCAGTCACAGCCTCAGCCGCAGACTCACTCTCATTCTCAGCCTCAGTCTTAGACTCAGACTCAATCTCACACAACAACATGTCACATTTAGACCACAGGGGTGGAAACACAAAAGTCAGAGTCTTTAGGCCTAGCACCGGTGTAGGCTAAAACCCTGTGATAGAAATGGGTGTAGGCTAAAACCCTGTGATAGAAATGGGTGTAGGCTAAAACCCTGTGATAGAAATTGCGACATTAGAGACATTTTCGAGAAGGCAAGACAAGAGAATGGGTCAGTTTCTTCCTCTGTCTCACACGTCAACATTAGAGACATCTACAGACAGCTGGATTCTTCAGCTCTGACATCACTGCATACTGCATACTAAGAAGATCTGTTTTTTTGTTGTTGTTGCATGGTTCCAAGAACAATGGCAATCTGAGGAGGGATTACTGAGTTGATTTGTTCCATTTTTATTACCTTGGGATAAACCACAGCTGGAGAGCAGCACCATCAGACTGTGTCCCAAATGGAACCCTATTCCTTATATGGTACCGTAATAGCACCGTAGTCCCTTTTTTAGATCACTATTTTTGACCATCGCCCTTTGGGCCCTGATCAAAAGTAGTGAGCTAAAAAAGGGACTACGGTGCTATTTGGGACACATAACCGCCAGACTGCATCCCAATATTTACATCACACACACAGACAATTCCCTCAGATTGCATCAAGCTTTCAGTCCCTCCCAAATAAGACTGAATCAATCCACAGAGAGAAAGATAAAGCTTTGTGTCCGCAGTGCTATTCTGTTCCATGATGAAACACACAACTGATATAACTGATAATGGTCAGTGCTATCCGGGATCCTTGGGACATCCCTACCCTAAACCCTAACCCTAACTTTAACCCCTACCCTAACCCTAACATTAACCCTTACCTTAAACATTTTAAATGTAATCTTAAATGGGGTAGAGACCTCCCAAGGATCCCGGATAACATGGACCCACTGATAATAACCTGTCACCTCTGACCTTGACATTCTAACTAACCAATGGCATTGCTTGTTAGTCAAACTGACTTGCTGCACACAAAGACACCGATATGCCATTCATTCACATTTCTCTGTTTCAAATAGATCGTTTTCAATGTAGACCAATGCCACATAAACTGGACAGTTTTATCTCCATCTCTTCATTCAAAGACTCAATCATGGACACTATTACTGACAGTTGTGGCTGCTTCACCTGATGTATTGTTGTCTCTACCTTCTTGCCCGCTGTGCTGTTGTCTGTGCCCAATAATGTTTGTACCATGTCTTGTGCTGTTACCATGTGTTGTGCTGCTACCATGTTGTGTTGCTACCATGTTGTTGTCATGTTGTGTTGCTACCATGCTGTGTTGTCATGTGTTGCTGCCATGCTATGTTGTTGTCTTAGGTCTCTCTTTATGTAGTGTTGTGGTGTCTCGCTTGTTGTGATGTGTGTTTTGTCCTATATTTTTATTTTTAATCCCAGCCCCCGTATCCGCAGGAGGCCTTTTGGTAGGCTGTCATTGTAAGTAAGAATTTGTTCTTAACTGACTTGCCTAGTTAAATAAAGGTAAAAACGAAATCAATAAATAAACAGTGATATGTATTGTTATGATGCAAACGTAAATCCCGAACTTGTGGACAGACTAGTCTCAAGAGGAATAAAGTATTACACAGTGTGGCAACAACACACAATTCCAAATGGTAACCCGCTTCCCATTCTAAAATATGTTTCCAAAACTATGGATGTTAAACAAATACATAGGTAAAATAGCACAGGCCAGTTTTGAGACCATCAAAAAAGACAGTCAATCTTAATTAGCCATCTCAGTGTCAGTTAAAAAGGAAAAAACACATTTCAACGCATTAACAAAACTGACAGAGTGAAAAATACCTGGGGCATAAAATGGCAGTTATGACAGCGTTTTCATCAAATGGGTTTTCGCCTCTTGTCCACACTTCTTTGTGCAGTGACACACAGAGACACAGGGCATTACCTTGAAACGTAACTCATTAGCATTCAAACTGGTTACAGCGTGATGCACTCTCTTTTTTATTATTTCTTATATATTTTATTGGATTTTAACAATTTCTAACTAAAGGCTGAACCAAAACACCAGGCCTAATTCTGCAGAAAGAAGAGCAGGCCAAGGACATGAATATTTGCATGTATTCAAAGAGGACTAATGCTCCACTCTACTAGCACACAGTGAAATATGCATCGTTTTGTATAATCCTTTGGTCTTAGCAGAACAATCACAACATAACATTCTGAGGGTTATTTATTGGTAAGATGTCTATAGAATTTGACCAGCCCTTATGGCAATAGTCTATAAAACCAGCACTAGTTCCTATTCAAATATACACTGTTCAGAAAAGTAGAAGGTAGGAAGTAGAGAGCTAAAAAGCTGTTGCACTTTAGAAACCTTGTGTTATTTGACTCCCTGGCCCTATCTTCCAGAGCCATCCACCAGCATTCCTGTCCTAGGAGGAGGTTTTGCAATACCACCACAAGGCCTAGTATATCCTGTTTATCTGAAGCTCCTTGCACCTGTGGCAAAA
Organism: Coregonus lavaretus; assembly: GCF_964263955.1. Taxonomy (NCBI): domain Eukaryota; kingdom Metazoa; phylum Chordata; class Actinopteri; order Salmoniformes; family Salmonidae; genus Coregonus; species Coregonus lavaretus. Next base: position 7,549,783 of record NC_139997.1, read on the forward strand.
TGGTGGCCTGTAAATGTCAATTTGAGTTGAACACGTGCTCTTCCTTTACCTGGTCCTGTAAATGTACACCATACAAAAGTACCACTAAATAAAAGGTTGAACAGTGCAACCTGTTTCAGAGCTCAAATAACACACAGGGAGTTCTCCTCACCTATGACTAACTGTGGTAGAAGGGGAAATTATTTTCAGTCATCTGTCGTTTTGTTTTGGTATTGCCCCTATGTAGCTTATTTTTGGCTGCAGGTTCAGTAGACCTCTGGTGTGAAACCATAACAGTTGACGTCCGTCCAGTAACCAGCTGATCTTCACTGGAACAGCTCCTGCTGCCTGCCAGTGTGTACCCGAGAAGAGAGTTCCTGCTCCCCTCGTTGTCCAGGGTCAGGTTGCCGTTCCATGAAAGGCCCCACCCTGATCTGTGGCAGAGCTCTCGTCGGAACTCAGAACATGGACTACGAAACAAAGTTGCATTCTAATGTCAGGTTCCTTGACATGGATATCAAGAAACTTCCTGCTACTGCAACGGCTACTATCTCCCTTGGTGTCAGTTTAGTGACTCCATGCCAGCCACACCAAGTTAATGGACGGTATTTGTAATGCTTTTATCTGCTCTGTCGAGGCTCTGACAGTCGGGCACTGAGCTGTGCAGCAGATCCTTTGAGCTTCAAGGGCAGCCATTTTAGGAGCCAGCCAGCTATGTGTGCTTAGGTGTTCAGCCAGTGCTCACACTGCACAACATGGCACCACGGATCTGATCCTCCTCACAGAGCCTGCATCCCAAATGGCACCCTATTCCCTTTATAGTGCACTACGTTTGACCAGATCCCTATGGGCCCTGGTCAAAATAGGGCTCTGGTCAAAAGTAGTGGACTATATAGGGAATTGGGTGCCATTTGTGACGGGGCCTGAGACAGCCCAGGCAGTCACTTGAGAGCTGCTGACAGAAATCCATCTGCAAGATGTACTGTGCCCAAGCATGGCCTGCAATGTAGCTCAGCAAAACCACCTCGCACATGCCAGCCTTCCTTACTTAGGCCATTCATTCAATGGGGACAATACATTTATTGGGGACAAAAAGATGACAGTAAAAATAACAAAATAATCAAAGGGTCAGGCTTTTGGAGTGACACCAAACCAGCTTCTTAAAAAAAAAAATCTGGTAGAGAAAAAATATTTAGGAATTGCCAACTAAGCCCCACAAGGAGGTCTAAACATGCAAAGCATGCCTGAACTTCCTTTTTTCAGAGCTCAGAGAAACATCTGCAGCATTTGGCTTGAAGAGAAAGGGGGTGGAGAGGAGTGAAGAAAGAGGGGAGGAGAGGAGTGAAGAAAGAGGGGAGGAGAGGAGTGAAGAAAGAGGGGAGGAGAGGAGTGAAGAAAGAGGGGAGGAGAGGAGTGAAGAAAGAGGGGAGGAGAGGAGTGAGGAAAGAGGGGAGGAGAGGAGTGAGGAAAGAGAGGAGGAGAGGAGTGAGGAAAGAGGGGAGGAGAGGAGTGAAGAAAGAGGGGAGGAGAGGAGTGAGGAAAGAGGGGAGGAGTGAGGAAAGAGGGGAGGAGAGGAGTGAGGAATGAGGGGAAGAGAGGAGTGAGGAAGGAGGGGAGGAGAGGAGTGAGGAAGGAGGGGAGGAGAGGAGTGAGGAAAGAGGGGAGGAGAGGAGTGAGGAAAGAGGGGTGGAGAGGAGTGAGGAAGGAGGGGAGGAGTGAGGAAAGAGGGGAAGAGAGGAGTGAGGAAAGAGGGGAGGAGGAGGGGGAAAAGCATGCCAGCATGACCCAGCCACCTGACTCTGCTCCCCAGATTCCAAAGTCTACTGACATTTGTTAATCACCAACCAGTCTCTCTGCATCGGCGAGGCTGCCAGCAGTCACACCCTCTACTCAGTCTGGGCCCGGCCCGGCAGCAGCAGCTGCCCTGTCTGAAAGAGGGCCTTTGAATAAGCCAGCATTAAGCTGATTAAGAGTACAGAGGTTTTGTCCTTAACCGTTGGTCGGTCTGGTCGCTCCAGTCCACCATCTCATGCAGTATACAGGCAAGGGAGGCCGCAGATTATATTACGTAGCCACATTTAACTGATAACACACTACAGACACATGTTGTGGATGCTGCTGCTACTCTTGTTTATTATCTATGCATAGTCACTTTAACTCTACCCACATGTACATATTACCTCAATTACCTCGACTAACCGGTGCCCCCGCACATTGACTCTGTACCGGTACCCCCCTGTATATAGCCTCCCTACTGTTAGTTTATTTTACTGCTGCTCTTTAATTATTTGCTATTTTTATTTTCTACTTATCTATTTTTTACTTAAGTAAGCATTTCACTGTAAAGTCTACACCTGTTGTATTCAGCGCATGTGGCAAATAAAATTTGATTTGATTTGTAGAGATCCTCAATTATTAATGATTGATTGATTGAGAACATCAACCTTTTATAAACAACTGCAGTAATAATATTGGACTACAATCCGCCAGAAATCGATTGTTGTCCATGAGAGATGACACACAACACACTACAAGAGAGATCAATAAATTATTCTTTAATATTTTAAAAGGTTTAGAAATAACAAACATATAACCAGATCTCTGTCACTTCATCTAGAATATCTCTGTCACTTCATCTAAAATGTCTCTGTCACTTCATCTAGAAGCTCTCTGTCACTTCATCTAGAATGTCTCTGTCACTTCATCTAGAAGCTCTGTCACTTCATCTAGAATATCTCTGTCACTTCATCTAGAATATCTCTGTCACTTCATCTAGAAGCTCTCTGTCAGCTTCTAGAAGCTCTCTCCCACAGCTCTCTGTCACTTCATCTAGAAGCTCTCTGTCAGCTTCTAGAAGCTCTCTCCACAGCTCTCTGTCACTTCATCTAGAAGCTCTCTCCCACAGATCTCTGTCACTTAATCTAGAAGCTCTCTACCACAGCTCTGTCACTTAATCTAGAAGCTCTCTTCCACAGATCTCTGTCACTTCATCTAGAAGCTCTCTCCCACAGCTGTCACTTCATCTAGAAGCTCTCTCCCACAGCTGTCACTTCGTCTATATCAACACTGTACAGATCCAGATTCTTCAGAACTTCATATGGGTCAATTTGTTTTGGTAATTTTCATATATTCAAAATATGATTTTCAGAATGAATATGGTACAATGCAGACTAGGCAATGTCAACACAAAACAAGATTTAGACTTTGAGCTTCAAGCTTTAGACTTCGGACCTAATGGGTCAAATATGTATATATTCAACCCATGGCTTACAGAATGAATATGGAACAAACAAGACTACCACTAGACAGCTTCAGACTTCAGACCTAATGGTTCAACATGTTGTCCTTTCATATATCTAATCCAGAATGAACATGGAACAAAGATGTCTGCCACCTATAAAATTGCCTCATGAGTCAATGGAATTAAGTGGAATATGAATATTTTAATATGCATTGTTCTTTCGAAGGCCAAACACACCATTGGTGTGTGTGGCCAAAGAGCTCTATTTTCCTGTCATATAACCATAGCACCGGTTCCAATCTTAGTGCCAATGCCATTTATCAAACACCAGGCGGTGCTATGGTCAGATGACATGAAAATAGAGTTCTTTGGCCATGCACACCAATGGTGGGTTTGGCCTTTGAAAGAACAATGCATATGCAGAAAATACCTCATGGTGGTGGATCTTTGATATTATGGGGCTATTTTGCTTCCACTGGTCCTGGGGCCCTTGTTAAGGTCAACTGCATCATGAATTTTTCCAAGTACCAGGACATTTTTGCCAAAAATCTGGTTGCCTCTACCAGGAGGATTAAACTTGACCGCAAGTGGATCTTCCAGCAAGACAATTACCCCAAGCACACATCCAAAATCCACTATGGCTGTCCCGACCCAAAAAAATCTGTTATTTTCACCAATGGATTGGTCCAAATTGTAAAAGAAAAAAAAAGTGTATTTTTCCATATATAGACACACGATGTGTTTTAATCAAATCAACTATATGCACTGAGCTTGTGTGATGCTTTAAGCACAATGTTCGATTAAATAATTAAGACAAAGAAATGGAGCCAGAGATCAAGATAACCAGAAGAAAAAACCTGTTCCCAACCCTCCTCCTCCCGCTCCTGCTGGCCTTTGCAGATTCTGCCTTTAGCTCATGAAGTTGCCAGTAATAGCCTACACTAGGGGTCGGTAGTGTTGTTCATGTGGAGTGCCAATTTACAATGAATCTTACAATTTCTATTGATTTGCGTTATGATTTTCATATGCACATTTTCATGGAACAGTTTCAATTAAATTATAATAATGTATTTCCCGTGTAGCTCAGTTGGTAGAGCATGGCGCTTGCAACGCCAGGGTTGTGGGTTTGATTCCCACGGGGGGGCCAGTATGAAAAAAATGTATGCACTCACTAACTGTAAGTCGCTCTGGATAAGAGCGTCTGCTAAATGACTAAAATGTAAATGTATTTTTGTTCTATTGCCAACTAGGTAAAAAATAAAACCAACAAATAAAAACATTGCAGGAAAATAAAAATCCTGATAAAAATAAATATCTTATAAATCACATTATAGTTAATGTTCTTCAATTGCATTCATCTATCTACTCCACCTGTCTGCAACGAACTTGAAACATTGTATCAACTATCAACTGGTCCGGCCCAAAGCTCCCGCTAGAAAAAAGTGCAACATTGTATTAACTATTCTGGGCCCTCAGAGTTCCTGGAGCCAGTGAGCTCCGGACAGACACAGTTGTATTTGCGCAAGGGATAAGAAGTAATCAGGTATTTTATTACGTTTCCACTGGATCAGAGTATGTAATTTTTCCCTTTCACGCCAAGGCTCGGTGGTCATCGAAAGGGAGATAGCTGGAATGATTTTTCAACTACATTGAAGAGCTATTGTTATTCTCAATGGATGTAAAAACAGACTTTGTTTGCTTGCTGTTTGAGGTGAAGAAAACATTACTTTGAGAAGCTCCACAGCTCATTAGTGGTGGTGAGATAAGACAATCAGAAATACTATCAGACATCCCCAAATGGGGAGGCCTACTTCTATGCGTAGTTACCTTGCCAATGCCTGTCTTAGAGTGATGGACTGTGACATCCCCGCTGCTCCACTAAAAAATTCTCAGTCGACCAACAGCCTATCGACCAAACAATCGACCAGTCAACTAAATGGGGTCAGCCCTAAAATCCACAAAGAAATGGTTAATTGACCACAAAATCAACATTTTGCACTGGCCATCTCAGTATATATATATTACTTGTTAAGCAAAATCTCATTCTCTGAGCAATTGTATTAGCATAAAAAAAAGCATATAATATAGCTCAGTATTTTGTATTATTTATTTTATACAGTCTTTTTTTCTCATCTTTATCAAGGGTAATTCCAGACCTAGGGCTAGGCTCCGGTCTAGAAGCGCACTTACGACTACTCCTACAGTTTTTATTCGGTACTGCAGTTTAACTGACCCCCGGTCCAGAAGGACAATTTCCATACACGGCCACATAGAAAATTCCTAACAAGACACTTTAGTCATCACCTTTGAGCACAAAACATCCATTGAATTATTCAAATAATTGTCTCTGAGGCCGATTTTTTTTCCATCACTCAAGCTGAAGATATTAACATTTTATATTCATCCAATGTCTGCCGTGATTTTGGATGACGTGATGACGTCGTCACTGCTCGTGCTGCTCCCTGTGCACACTGAGTGCTAGTGCACGTGTGACGTTGGTCCGTATAAACCGGATGCAACCTGGATATAGACGTTTCATGAATCACTGTATGTGAATGCTAGTAGATTACCTTGAAAACAATGGTCGGACATCTTGGACGCAGTCTCCAGTTTTTATTATACCTCAGTGTTCCGGAACCCATTGTATGTTCTTTACCATAATAACTGCAAGAGCATGTTGTGTCATTGTATACTGATAATGTCATCGCCGGTGGGGGCGTCTCGTTTAAGTGTACAGTTTCATCTACAGCTGCAAGGAAAGGAAGCTTTGACATGATGACACAACTTGCTATAAAGGGACAATTCCGCCCCTTTATAACCAGTTATTATGCTGTTAGTATATATGCAGTACTGTAAGATTTGATACACATTTTGATGTTTTATCGTTTTTGTTAGTCATACTGCACAATTCCTTGTTTTTGTCATTTTTAAGCTTCTATATTGCCCTCGTCTACAGCCTACTACGTTTCCCAGGGTGCATATAGTCTCCCATGATGCAATGCACCGTCTAGGTTAGCCTGCAGTTAGCTTAGCTTAGAATGTCATGCTGAATTAATGTAATGTCATTGCCCACGTTTTCATCCACAGTTTTTATGCGAGTAAAGTCATATCGTATTAAAACAATATTCTAATTTTATAAACGCCGACAGATCATTTGTTTGTTCGACATGGTGAGATATTTTTGTCTGTAAAATTAATTATGCAGGAAATGGTGGTGCAAACTCCTTTATGCGCAAATATTGATATAATAACCATTATATCGACGTAAATGTGGAGTCACGCGATGATATGGTGTGTGGTCCTCCCACTACGACTCGGGAAACTATGCAGTTTAATAGGCTACAGATGAAATAAGTTATGATGGTGGTGAAAGTGCACGGTGATGAGTTTGATGCTGCTTTCCAATAAATATTGCGGGTCTTATTCTGTAATTATCTCATCATGTAGATAGCCAACCCGCACAGCATACTCACACTGTATCTGCGAGCTGTTGGCTAGATCTCAGGTGCCAAGACCAGAGTAGGCACATTTGCTATTTAACGTAACAGTTTTCGTGACAAAACTATCGGTAGAGTTGAAAATGCAATGGAAACACATTGAACTTTATTCGGTACATGAAAACGTAACGGAAAAGTACATTTTGTGTGCACTACGTCATCACGCACTGATTTGTATCCGCAACAAGTCCGTTTTTGCGGAAACACGACACTGGCGGGAAAATTAGCGTATTAAAAATGCTTTATTAAAAAACGAAATCAAACTGATGTTAGGTTGTGTTGAAATTGTAAACTGTACTGAACCACACCCTAATTCATAATCTCCTATGGACGTAAATACATGGTGTGTGGTCCTCCCACTACGACTCGGGAAAGCATGCAGTTTATTAGGCTACTGTTTATTAATACATATTAAAAGGGGCCAGCACAGCCTTTATGACAACACTAGTGTATGTCTCTAGTCTATATCGTCAGAGGTGTCCCTGATGCCATGATGAGGTAAGAGAGAGAAGAGGAGAGGGTATACATTATGCATCACAGTGCCTTGATATAAAAAGGCCCAAAGGGCACCAGTCTGTTAGTGAATCGGCTGCACTGTGTTGTATTTCTGGCTGTGGCATGGGATGCCATTTTTCACACTTGACCCCTTACATTCTTGATATAATTACAATCACATTCCCTGTGCATTATTTATGTTGAAATGACCAGACTATCAGACACAGGGCTGCTCCTGTTTCTACTACTCCAGCCTCAACCTCCAGACCAAGGCCTCAAGGCCAGAGAGCAGTAAATATCGATAGCATAGGTATAGTAGCTACCAGACCTGGGACAAATACTTTAGGTGTGGTTGATTTAACTTGGAAGTTCAATTGATGTCCACGTGACAGCCATCTTGGGCATGCAGGGTGAGTGGAGTTTACATTACATTATTCTATTGGTTCCATTATAACAGGCAAGCTAAGGCAAGCTAAATATAGTGCACCTCAAGTACTGACAGGTGTGGTACTGTAGCTTTACAGGGAAGTTGCCAACCTTCTGAGGAGAGGAGAAAAGCTCCTAAATCACGTATCACCTTAGCTAGCATGGGTATGTCTGTGCTGAGTATGTCATAGGCCTGTTACCTAAAAAGGATCTCCAAAGAATTTCCAAATGCATGCTTTGATAGTTATTTTAGTTTAAATTGGGACTGGTGGCCCCACTGTGCACACAAAGGTTATGCAAGCAACCAAAATAACTAATTATCTCTAGTTGAAACTGATCATTTCGGCTATACTACATACATAGTATCTTCTCACGAAAAACGTCTCTGTAGCGTCAGAACGTTCTCCGTTTTGCTCTACGACCCCCACAAGCCTCACGGGACTCGTCTGAAGTCAGTAGCGCCGATGTGCTAACTTCTGTCTGTAGCGTCCAAACCGTTTTGGGCTACAAACTAATATGACCCCATGGAAAGGGGATACTCTCTCTTTTACTCTACGACCCCACCCACAGTACTCGTCTGAAGGTAACCCGGTACCTGTTAAAAAAATGAATAGAAGTACAGTGCCTTCAGAAAGTATTCACACCCCCTTGACATTTTCTGCATTTTGTTGTGTTACAGCCTGAATTTAAAATAGAATCAATCCCGATTTTTTTGTCGCTGGCCTACGCACAATACCCCATAATGTTAAAGTTAAAATGTCTTGAGTCAGTAAGTATTCAACCGCTTTGTTATGGCAAGCTTAAATAAGTTCAGGAGTAAAAATGTGCTTAAATAGTCACATAATAAGTTGCATGGACTCGATCTGTGTGCAATAATACTGTTTAACATGATTTTTGAATGACTACCTCATCTCTGTACCCCACACATACAATTATCTGTAAGGTCCCTCAGTCGAGCAATGAATTTCAAACACAGATTCAACTACAAAGACCAGGGAGGTTTTCCTATGCCTCGCAAAGAAGGGCAGCTATTGGTTGATGGGTAAAAATAAAAAAAGCAGACATTGAATATCCCTTTGAGCATGGTGAAGTTATTAGTTACACTTTGGATGTTGTATCAATACACCCAGTCACTACAAAGATATAGGCGTTCTTCCTAACTCAGTTGCCGTAGAGGAAGGAAACCGCTCAGGGATTTAACCATGAGGCCAATGGCGACTTTAAAACAGTTTAATGACTGTGGTGGTGATGGAGGGGATGGCTGCCGTTTTACGGGCTCCTAACAAAATGTGCTATTTTGTTTGTTTTTAGCATTGTTTGTAACTAATTTTGTACATAATGTTGCTGCTACCGTCTCTTATGACCGATTGATTTTTTCTTTAATGAGTCCGAAGCGAAGGGTATACTGCTTTGTCAAGACAAGGCCCAAGCCCCGGTCATCAGCGTGAAGAAATGACGGAGGAAAAGGGGGAGGAGGGCGGGGTGCTTGTAAGAATTAGCCGACGAGTAGGTAAACCACCACTACCCTCCGTATTATTGGCCAATGTGCAATGTGTGGAAACAAACTGGTAAATCTACAAATTAAGACTATCCTACCAACAGACATTACAAACTGTAATATCTTATGTTTCACCGAGACGTGGCTGAAAGACGACACGGATAATATAGAGCTGGCCGGCTTCTCCGTGTTTCGGCAGGACAGAGCAGCTACGTCTGGTAGGACGAAGGGTGGAGGTTTGTGTCTATTTGTCAATAACAGCTGGTGCACGATGTCTAATATTAAAGAAGTCTCGAGGTATTGCTCGCCTGAGGTAGAATACCTCACGATAAGCTGTAGACTACACTATCTACCAAGAGAGTTCTCATCTATATTATTCGTAGCCGTCTATTTACCACCATAAACCCATGCTGGCACCAAGACCGCACTCAACGAGCTGTATAAAGCCATAAGCAAACAAGAAAATGCTCATTCAGAAACGGCGCTCCTAGTGGCCGGGTACTTTAATGCAGACAAACTTAAATCCGTTTTACCTAATTTCTACCAGCATGTCAACCAGAGGAAAAAAACTCTAGACCACCTTTACTCCACACACAGAGACGCATACAAAGCTCTCCCTCCATTTGGCAAATCTGACCGTAATTCTATCCTCCTGATTTCTGCGTACAAGCAAAACCTTAAGCAGGAAGTACCAGTGACTCGCTCAATACGGAAGTGGTCAGATTACGCGGATGCTACGCTACAGGACTGTTTTGCTAGCACAGACTCTAATATGTTCCAGGATTCATCCAATGGCATTGAGGAGTATACGACCTCAGTGACCGGCTTCATCAATAAGCCATGGATTACAGGCAATATCCGCACCGAGCTAAAGGCTAGAGCTGCCGCTTTCAAGGAGCAGGACACTAATTCGGACACTTATAAGAAATCCCGCTATGCCCTCAGATGAACCATCACCGTGTCGGATGTGGCAGGGCTTGAAAAATATTACGGACTACAAAGGGAAAACCAGCCGCGAGCTGCCCAGTGACGCGAGCCTACCAGACGAGCGAAATGCATTTTATGTTTGCTTCGAGGCAAGCAATACTGAAGCATGCATGAGTGCACCAGCTGTTCCAGACGACTGTGTGATCACGCTCTCCATAGTCGATGTGAGCAAGACCTTTAAACAGGTCAACATTCACAAAGCCGCTAGGCCAGACGGATTACAAGGATGTGTACTCAAAGCATGCGCGGACCAACTGGCAAGTGTCTTCACTGACATTTTCAACGTCTCCCTGACCGAGTCTGTAATACCTACATGTTTCAAACAGACCACCATAGTCCCTGTGCCCAAGAAAGCGAAGGTAACCTGCCTAAATGATTACCACCCGTAGCCCTCACGTCGGTAGCCATGAAGTGCTTTGAAAGGATGGTCATGGCTCACATCAACACCATCATCACGGAAACCCTAAACCCACTCCAATTCACATACCACCCCAACAGATCCACAGATGACGCAATCTCAATCGCACTCCATACTGCCCTTTCCCACCTGGACAAAAGGAACACCTATGTGAGAATGCTGTTCATTGTTCAACACCATAGTGCCCACAAAGCTCATCACTAAGCTAAGGACCCTGTGACTAAACACCTCCCCCTGCAACTGGATCCTGGACTTCCTGACAGGCCGCCCCCAGGTGGTAAGCGTAGGCAACAACACATCTGCCACGCTGATCCTCAACACTGGGGCCCCTCAGGGGTGTGTGCTTAGTCCCCTCCTGTACTCCCTGTTCACCCACGACTGCGTGGCCAAGCACGACTCCAACACCATCATCAAGTTTGCTGACGACACAACAGTGGTAGGCCTGATCACAGACAAAGACGAGACAGCCAATAGGGAGGAGGTCAGAGACCTGGTAGTGTGGTGCCAGGACAACAACCTCTCCCTCAATGTGAGCAAGACAAAGGAGCTGATCGTGGACTATAGGAAAAGGAGGACCGAACAGACCCCCATTAACATCGACGGGGCTGAAGTGGAGCGGGACGAGAGTTTCAAGATCCATGGTGTCCACATCACCAACAAACTATCATGGTCCAAACACACCAAGACAGTCGTGAAGAGGGAACGACAACACCCTTTCCCCCTCAGGAGAATGAAAAGATTTGGCATGGGTCCCCAGATCCTCAAAAAGTTCTACAGCTGCACCATCGAGAGCATCCTGACCGGTTGCATCACCGCCTGGTATGGCAACTGCTCGGCATCTGACCGTTAGGCGCTACAGAGGGTAGTGCGTACGGCCCAGTACATCACTGGGGCCAAGCTTCCTGACATCCAGGACCTATATACTAGGCGGTGTCAGAGGAAGGCCCAAATTATTGTCAAAGACTCCAGTAACCCAAGTCATAGACTGTTCTCTCTGCTACCGCACGGCAAGCGGTACCGGAGCTCCAAGACTAGGACCAAAAGGCTCCTTAACAGCTTCTACCCCCAAGCCATAAGACTATTTACCTTGAACCCCCCTTTGTTTTTACACTGCTGCTACTCGCTGTTTATTATCTATGCATAGTCACTTTACAAATTACCTCGACTAAGCTGTACCCCTGCACATTGACATTGACATTGACTCGGTACCGGTACCCCCTGTATATAGCCTCGTTATTGTTATGTAATATTCTTGTGTTTACTTTTTAATATTTTTTTTTACTTTAGTTAATTTAGTAAATATTTTCTTAACTCTATCTCATGAATTGCATTGTTGGTTAAGGGCTTGTAAGTAATCATTTGTATTTGGTGCATGTGACAAATCAAATTTGATTTGATTTGATAGGAGAAAACTGAGGATGGATCAACAACATTATAGTTACTCCACAATACTAACCTAATTGACAGAGTGAAAAGAAGGAAGCCTGTACAAAATAAAAATATTCCAAAACATTCATCCTGTTTGCAACAAGGCACTAAATAAATATGTGGCAAAGCAATTCACTTTTTGGCCTGAACACAAAGTGTTATGTTTGGGGCAAATCCAATACAACACATTACTGAGTACCACTTTCCATATTTTCAAGCATAGTGGTGGCTGCATCATGTTATGGGTATGCTTGTAATCATTAAGGACTGGGGAGTTTTTCAGGATAAAAAATAAACGGAATGGAGCTAAGCACAAATTCCTAGAGGAAAACCTTTCCACCAGACACTGGGAGACGAATTCACCTTTCAGCAGGTCAATAATCTAAAACACAAGGCCAAATATACACTGGAGTTGCTTACCAAGAAGACAGTGAATATTCCTGAGTGGCCGAGTTACAGTTTTGACTTAAATCTAGTTAAAGATCTATGGCGAACCTGAAAATTGTTGTCTAGCAATGATATTGTGTGTAGTTGGGTGAGACAAAAAAAATATTTAATCAATTTTGAATTCAGGCTGTAACACAACAAAATGTAGAATAAGTCAAGGGGTATGAATACTTTCTGAAGGCACTGTATGGAAGTAGTTTTGTGATTTCTTATATCTCCTAGATATAGGACAGAATGTGAATGTGTTTCTATGGGCTATAGCAGTAAAGGCCAAATTCAATATTCTATCAAATATTTTTTATATATACACTACTGGTCAACATTTTGAGAAAACCTACTCATTCAAGGGTTTTTCTGTATTTTTACTATTTTCTACATTGTAGAATAATAGTAAAGACATCAAAACTATGAAATAACACTTATGGAATCATGTAGTAACCAAAAAAGTGTTAAACAAATCAAAATATATTTTATATTTGAGATTCTTCAAATAGTCACCCTTTGCCTTGATGACAGCTTTGGACACTCTTGGCATTCTCTCAACCAGCTTCACCTGAAATGCTTTTCCAACAGTCTTGAAGGAGTTCCCACATATGCTGAGCACTTGTTGGCTGCTTTTCCTTCACTCTGCCGTCCGACTCATCCCAAACCATCTCAATTTGGTTGAGGTCGAGGGATTGTGGAGGCCTGGTCATCTGATGCAGCACTCCCATCACTCTCCTTCTTGCTAAAATAGCCCTTACACAGCCTGGAGGTGTGTTGGGTCATTGTCCTGTTGAAAAACAAATGATAGTCCCACTAAGCCCAAACCAGATGGGATGGCGTATCGCTGCAGAATGCTGTGGTAGCCATGCTGGTTAAGTGTGCCTTGAATTCTAAATAAATCACAGACAGTGTCACCAGCAAAGCACCCCCACGCCATAACACCTCCTCCTCCATGCTTTATGGTGGGAAATACACATGCGGAGATCATGCGTTCACCCACACTGCGTCTCACAAAGACACGGCGGTTTGGAACCAAACATTTCCAATTTGGACTTCAGACCAAAGGACAAATTTCCATCGGTCTAATGTCCATTGCTCGTGTTTCTTGGCCCAAGCAAGTCTCTTCTTCTTATTGGTGTCCTTTAGTAGTGATTTCTTTGCAGCAATTCGACCATGAAGGCCTGATTCACGTAGTCTCCTCTGAACAGTTGATGTTGAGATGTGTCTTTTACTTGAACTCAGTGAAGCATTTATTTGGGCTGCAATTTCTGAGGCTGGTAACTCTAATTAACTTATCCTCTGCAGCAGAGGTAACTCTGGGTCTTCCTTTCCTGTGGCGGTCCTCATGAGAGCCAGTTTCATCATAGCGTTTGATGGGTTTTCGACTGCACTGAAATGTTCCGTATTGACTGACCTTCATGGCTTAAAGTAATGATGGACTGTAATTTCTCTTTGCTTATTTGAGCTGTTCTTGTCATAATATGGACTTGGTCTTTTACCAAATAGGGATATCTTCTGTATATCCCCCCCCCCCCCCCCCCCCCCCCCCCCCCGTGACTGTTTCCTCTCCATCTATGGGAGACACTGACAGTTCCCCAAAGGTAAGAATTGCATAAACGACTTTGCATTGGGCCTTGTTTTCCACCCCAAAACAGGCCCAGTGCCCCACACCCCAAAACACAGGCCCAGTGCCCCACACCCCAAAACACAGGCCCAGTGCCCCACACCCCAAAACACAGGCCCAGTGCCCCACACCCCAAAACACAGGCCCAGTGCCCCACACCCCAAAACACAGGCCCAGTGCCCCACACCCCAAAACACAGGCCCAGTGCCCCACACCCCAAAACACAGGCCCAGTGCCCCACACTGTAGTAGCCTAGCTACAATTCAACTGTTACCCATACTGTACAGTGCCTTGCGAAAGTATTCACCCCCCTTGGCATTTTTCCTATTTTGTTGCCTTACAACCTGGAATTCAAATTATTTTTTGGGGGGTTTGTATCATTTGATTTACACAGCATGTCTACCACTTTGAAGATGCAAAATAGTTTTTATCAAGAAACAAACAAGAAATAAGACAAAAAACAGAAAACTTGAGCATGCATAACTATTCACCCCCCTTCTGAAGGTGATTAGTTGCACCAGATCTTATTTAGGGGCTTCATAGCAAAGGGGGTGAATACATATGCACGCACCACTTTTCCGTCATTTATTTTTTTGAATTTTTTGAAACTAGTTATTTTTTTCATTTCACTTCACCAATTTGGACTATTTTGTGTATGTCCATTACATGAATTCCAAATAAAAATCAATTTAAATTATAGATTGTAATGCAACATGGTTGCATCGTGGTCCTCTGTAGCTCTGCTGGTAGAGCACGGCGCTTGTAACGCCAAGGTAGTGGGTTCGATCCCCGGGACCACCCATACACAAAAAATGTATGCACGCATGACTGTAAGTCGCTTTGGATAAAAGCGTCTGCTAAATGGCATATTAATTAATTAATTTATAATAGGAAAAACGGCAAGCGGGATGAATACTCTGCAAGGCACTGAATGTATAATTCAAATGTGCATACAGATACTAAATCCATACTAATATTAAATCCATACGGATGCTAAATCCATACTAATACTAAGCCCATACTAATACTAAGTCCATTCTGGGATTGTTGAAAAGTAGACCGTTTTGAACAGGGTTCGTACAGACAGTGGTAAGTCAAATTCAACGACTTTCAAGTACTTTTTTAAGCACTAATATTTATATTCAAGTAGCATCAATTTGTAATAGTTCCTATTATGCAATTGTTTCTAGTCGCCATCAGATGGCAGTATATCGTCACAACCTCATGAAAAAAACCAACTAACTTACTATTCATCACTACCTTACAAGTTCTACTCAATAATATGTTTCACTACTTATTGAATACATTCATGAGTGGTAAGTCAGGACTGATGATGTTGACTGATTTCCTTATATGAACTGTAACTCAGTAAAATATTAGTAATTGTTGCATGTTGTGTTTATATTTTTGTTCAGAGTACATAATATTAAATTGTCTTTATGTTTTAAATTGTCTTTACAGACTGTCCCAACAAATAATGACATGAAGGTGAATTCTGACAGTGTAAAAGGCCCTTAGTTGACGCTAAAATGTTGTACTCTATTACTTATTTGAAGATAAACAAGTTATTAATGTGTTTGATAAGATTAAAGACTCTCTCAGGGGACCCTATCAACATTTTAGGGGACCCCACATGGGTCCCAGACCCCAAGTTTGGGAACCACTGTACTACTAACCTCTCTCCCTCATTGCTTCAATGCTTTCTCTCTCTGTGCATCTCCTTTGCCTCCTTCATTGCAGCCTAACTCGCCACTATCTCACTATTCTCTATAAAGAAAAGGTATTTTGTTATGAGAACTTATAGTAGCCCATCTTTTGATTATAGCTAGGTTAATTTCTGTCAACTGCTACTGATGAGGTCAGGCTCAGTTCAACATTAGCTTCTAACTTCATCCTTCTAACCAGCTAGTTATAGCTTGCTACCTGGCCAACAGCCAGAGCCCTTGAGCTAGCTAGACATCTGACTGAAATATCAGCGACTATTTACCAGTTGTCTCTCTGCTACTTGCCACTGTGGGTCTGGGCTGAAGTAGTTTGTTTCACCTCTCGGCCTATGTCATGGGAGGAGTTTCCCGTTGGACAGAGTGGTGAATGAATGCGCTGCTAACAAGGCAAATCCGAGGGAGCAGGTGAACATAACGAGCATACATTAATCATTCATGATTCCACTCGTTGGCAGAGGTAGGCACGATTAGAACTCAGATCAAGAAGCCTTCTAAGCGTTGATCAACGCTGGGAATGCAGTAATAAGTGGGTAAACGATCATTAACCAAATAAAAAGGTGAGTAAATGCTATTTTACAAATACAAAACTGCATAAACGGCGTTTACATGCATTTACCCTCCACTACATCCCTGGTTGGATCGGGCAAAAGCCATTCTTAAATTCAGGATTGAATCTACATTTGTCCGGCATTTTAGCTATCGATGTGACATTTGGCGGCGCCTAATCAGTCAGTTCTGTGGCAGTGTGGGTTGAATGAGCGAGCTCGCCTGGCAACCAGAGTGCGAAACACGTGAAGACATCTGTCTTTGCAAGACCGATACATTTCTAATATTTTTCATATTAACATATTTGATCATTTTCTGTTCTCTCATTTTAATTCAAGTACTTTTCAAGTACCAATTTCAGAAAATGTCAGATTTTCAAGGTATTCCAGTACTTGAATTTCAGAGTTCCAAATTCAAGTACTTTAAGCACCTCAAGCACCTTGTGCGAACCCTGTTTGAAACAAAAACATACTTACCTGAAGAAGAAAAAACTTAATATGCACACAGTTTTCTCCTATATCCATTTATCAATATTCCACATTTCTACACGTTTCCGGAGATTAGCCAGTACACGGTTTACAACGGTGAGGAAAACAATTACTATTTATTATTTTACCTCTGTTCTACTCACTCATCGACATAAGAGGAGAAAACTTCCTTAAATGATTTGATCATGTGGCTCTGCTCATTTGAGGAAGTGTCTGAAACACACAGCCATGAAGCATTGATTCCACCTGGCTGATCGATGAGGCAGACGGTCCTATTATTATATTCAAAACAGGGGAAATAAAGCTATAGTGTTCAGTAGAAAAATATATTCAACAGATATCAACTAGTGTGTCCCAAATGGCACCCTGTTCCCTATGTAGTGCACTAAATTTACTAGAGCCCTGTGGCCAAAGAAGTGCACTACATAGGGAATAGGGTGTCATATGGCTCTGGTCAAAAGTAGTGCCCCATAGAGAATTGTGTGCCATTACAGACACAGCACTGCTGGTATCATGGGCCATGTGAGGTGACATCAGCCAGACATAGTCATCTCCCAGTGAGTCCCTCTCTGTCCAGTGGGGCAGCTGCTTGTCATGGTGGAGGTTACATCAACCCAAACATAGTTTGAGTATGAGATGTCTCCTCTAGTCTAAACCGTGGCAACATAATTTAACCATTTAGTGATTAATCTAATAAAAGGACTTAATCTAGCTAATATTAAGACCACAGTCTGGCTGGATGATGAATCAATCAACCACCATGGATGGATCAGGATCATAATAATCCAATATTTTACAACATTTTCCAAATTAGTTGCAACATCTTTTCATATTATGACGCCTTGGCTTGAAACATTACTAAATGAGATGATTGTATATTACAGTAATCTTCTCCACCACCACAAAGCCCCCAAAAATGGCTTTTATTTTAGATTAAATGTGTTCTAGGAAGCATATGGCAGCAGAGCTGAACTAGGTCAACCATTAACGAACTAACACGAAGCTTCTCAGACAGAGAACACCCAACACCCAACTGAAGCCCCGCTTCTAATCTACACGGGCAGATATTTCACTGTTTGCCTGACCTTAGCTAATGTATGAATGAGCCTGGCCAATAGTGGTGCTATATAACAGGAATAGGGTGCCATTTCAAGCCTATGTTTATGGAGCAACATCTCTCCATCCCCAGAAAGATGTATCTTCAATCTTCTTGTTTAACAACATTTTAATGGATCTTGGAGTAATAATAAGCAAATTAATTCACCGCCAGTCAGCCTCAGGTGACATACCTGATCTCAACCGAGCTAGCTACCGCTCAGCTAGCATTTATACTTAATATCGCCCGAATCGCTTTCTTCTTCTTTACGGGGCCAGCCCGCCTACTGCTTGCCTGCCGACCAAACCATTTCCCATTTTGTATTTTCATCAAAGCCATGTTTCAGAGGGTTGAATCAAAAGAGCACATCATGGCACAGTACAACCTTGCTCCGAGGGTAGCATAGCCTTTGTCTCTTATAGAAAGCTTCTATTGTTGCTGCACTGATTCTAAAAAGGGCGGTTGTGACACAGAGCACTCAAGAGCAATGGCCCCTCTTGCACAAGCAGGAGATAATGGAACTGCAGATCAAGAAGAGTGCTCCCCCATAGCTGTCCCGCTCATGTCTTCTAGCTAGCTAGGTATTTCCTCATGGTAGAAAGCCTCACAGACATGGCTGATACCATCTACTCATATACAATGTGCTAGTTTAATATTCTGCTAACCTTAACATTTCCTGAAGCAAATATACTGTAGGCTGTCATGAAGACAGGAGGACCAAGGCACTCTTCATCTAATTAATTAAAATGCCTTTATTTGTATGGTATGTCCAATGGAAACCAATATCAAAAACTCTGATGTGTTTCGGCTACATGGCCTTCGTTAGGGAGTACCGTGTACAGTAGGCTACATTCAATCACAAACATTTCTTGATTAATCCAAAGGGAAGCATTTATCATTTCACCAACTGACTGTGACCTTCAAACCTTCAAACCGAAAGGAAAAGCAATCAACAAAAGCAACAAAACATGGCTTAGTAAATCCTTAAAACCCTGTAGGTTTGGTTTGAAGGCAGCTAAGCTAGATAAGTCTCAGCACTCTGGATCCTTCTTGCCATGCATGGCACCTCACTTGGCTGGCTGCTCCCTCTGGCCTGACAGAATTATCTTCTGCATCACAGAGAGACCAGCAGAGCAGAGACTGGGTGAACAGAGCTAGCTATGCAGAGACAGAGAGAGGGGACTCCATTTCATAGAGAGCTCCCACTGCAGAGCAAAATAGAGAGAACAGGGAAGTATCAGTGGCTCAGTGGCATTGGACGGTCATCCACCATTTTGTGATCCTCAAGGTCTGCATGGGCAACCCAGTCCCCCTCCCTGCCCTGCCCTGCCTTTACCCTGCTATCTTGTTACACAGATGGGACTGTTTAGCTAGGAGCCCAGACCTGGACCAGTTTCCTTTCCCATTTTCTACTGTCATTAGCTTCCAGGGAAAGGAGAAGTGACATTTTCTCTCTGCTCGATGGTTGCCTGGCCACCACAAGGTCTTCTTCAGAAGATAGGCGGACAGATAAAGAGATTTGATGATCACAGTTCACACCACCACCAAATACTGAACTTAATCTCTCTTTGAGATAACAGTCATGCTGTAGGTTAACCAAGGATTCCAGAGAAGGCCGTGAGAAGGGTTTACTGATAACACAATGAAACACAAACATACCTTTGCAGTGCTTTCAGCCTACATTTGCAGTGCTTTCACATTTAGGTAATTGGGTTTTTAATTTCTGATAAAACCACAAAACTCAGGATTTTAGGCTCACAGCAATAAGGTTAATTAAATATGCCATCCCAAACAATTATTAAGTGCACAAACTAATTGCAAGCCTTGGGTACAATTATTTAAAAAATATTATAATTTTTAAAAAATTGGTGGAGGTACTTCTCACTTGGTTTCTCTGCCCTTTGGGTTTGAGTATTCTCCATAGTCTGAGACATGTACCCAAGCAACTTCTCAGATGACGCAAACCTCGCTTTACTTTGATGTTGCTCCTGCTCAAAACACCTGGTCTAGAGTGTTAAATCGCAAGGAAAAACATTATGCTTCCATACAGGTAGAGGTAAGCACCGTCAATGGGTCACTGTGTTAAATTATACAGCCTATTTTGTTAAAATGAGGCCATATCACAGTTTTACATTTGAGTAATTTAGCAGATGCTCTTATCCAGAGCGACTTACAGTGTTGAGTGCATTCATTTTTCATACTTTTTTAATTCTGCATCACAGTGCTTGGCTTGGCATAGTGTCAGAGTTTCATCATCATTGTTATTAACACTCTTACTAGCTACATTAGTTGCTAGAAATTCATTAATAGTAAAGGAAATCGGTGTAGAACTGGAGAAAAGAAACATCACATACTGCAACTGCCTCAAGAAGCAATCATTCAGCAATCATTCAGCAATCATTCAGCAATCATTCAGCAATCATTCAGCATTCATTCAGAGATCATTCAGCAATCATTCAGCAATCATTCAGCAATCATTTAGCATTCATTCATCGTCAGATGCAAGGCCAATATGAAACAATAATAATATCCGACTCCCACATCTGACGGTTAAACCACCATTTAATTAAATGGTTCTCATATTATGTGAAATGTCCATCATCTTACCCAACTGACTGCTGCTGGCCATTCACAAGGCAGCGGAAATAATCATTATAGAGTCAGAATAATGACTAATCCAGAAATCTCAATCAAAAATCTTTCAAAATGGTCTGATTGTCGAATGTTCTCTCAAGGTCAATTACCAAGCTTAAAGGTTTGCATAAATACAAACAAGTTGAGCCAGTGGCTAAAACCACATTTACTATGTGGCCATTAAGAAATACTTGAGTTTTGTTTATTGCTAGTAAACACTGTAAAGATACCTTAAATAAATTAGGTTCTTAGATGTAGTGACCAGTGAATAGGAAAGTCACAAGCCCAGAACGTCTGGTTGAAGCAAAACTTAAGCAAACCCAAACTCAAAACTCAAGCAAAACTCAAGCTGTGGCTCTGCTTTCAAAATGTATTGGATTGTATTTCCCAAAGGGAATGTGCTGGGTCACGGATGAATACGTAGAGTTAAAGAAAGAAAACCGAAGAAGGATGTCCAATGACATTCTTGGAGAATAACCAGGAAATGTTTTTCCACAAAGACAAATTAGGCCAACTTCAGCAAACCATGATGCATTCAGCATTCCACAACGCAACCAAGCAATCCATAACCCATCTCTGTTTGACTTTGGCACCATTTCCCAAAGTTAGGCCAACACAGCCGACCTGCCAATGCTATGTGTCCAATTCAAAATAGATTTGAGGCACATGGATTTCTCCCCTGAGAGGTCACACATTGCAGGCCTACAGAAAGCATGACTATTATTGGTCACTGATGACAGAAACCCACATAGGTGTGAAACAAAGGCTGTGAATAGGTTGTAACAAGGTTGTAACAGGATTAGCCTACTACAAGATTACATCAGTTCTCTCTCTTTCCACATTTTGGGGTTTGTCCACTACGTTCAGAGCTGTCATCTCCAGAATCAAACCATTTGAATAAGAACATGGTTCTTCTACCTTGCTTCAGTGATGGTCATCATTCTGTAAGTCCTCTATCTTTAGACCTAGGGTCAAAGCTCTGTAAATTATGTCTCCTAATCTTTTTCTCTTCATGCTTTAATATATTCTGCTCAATTTAAAGATAAACGAGAGCATGACTAATCTTAAAACATTATTGCTCTTTATGAGGTGTAAGACAAATTTCTCATAATGACGCTCTTTGTGGACGTCTGCCAAAACATTCAGCATTACTGTCGTCTTCCTTTACCTGACATAGCAGATACCAGTTACAGGGTGAGGTTACAATCTGGTAGGTCTTGAAGTGAATGAAGAGACAGGGGACATAGACACAGATCCTACTGGTGGAAACGGGAAAGCCTAACAGAAGTATTACTTTCTAAACGTGAACTTTTGGAACAGTTTTGAAACTGTTTCCGCTGTATGCTAGTCTCTCCTACTTGTATAGGAGAAGTAGCTTAAGGTCCCTCTTCAGGTGAGCCAAACCACCCTCTTGAAGAGCAACACAAGACCCATTAATATTAACTTACCAGCGAGACCTCCTTCCCAACTCCTTAAATATTTAATCGGCCTTGGACAGCTTCATTGCTCTGTAGGCTGAGGCCAGTGGATCCCCTTTACAAGACCACTCCTGTTCCCTCTCAAAGAGGGCCTTGTCCCCTGCCACTAGACTGCCTCACGAACTGGCGTCTCCAAAGAATTCTGAATTTTTCCACCGCAGCTCAGCTCAACTCGGCTGACAGTCTCGTTTGAGAAACTTATGAAGGGTTGTGGATGAGACTGACCAGACTAGCTAACCTATGGGAAAGCTGGTGGCTACTGGCTAGGCCTATATCAGTCTGATTAAATATGGTTTAATAGATATCTTGAAAACAACATTAAGGCACATATAGCCATTCAAGTCAAAATAGTCCTAGATGTCCACAGAGACTGCATGCATGTGCAATGATGTCTCATGTTCGACACTGTGTCTGGTTTATGTGCCTCATGGCTTCAGAAATATAAATGTAAGTGCACCCTGTCACATACAGAGCAGTA
This sequence comes from Coregonus lavaretus, assembly GCF_964263955.1. Classification (NCBI taxonomy): domain Eukaryota; kingdom Metazoa; phylum Chordata; class Actinopteri; order Salmoniformes; family Salmonidae; genus Coregonus; species Coregonus lavaretus. The sequence goes on from NC_139997.1 coordinate 7,572,252, forward strand.
AAAAGAAATCCCATCAGTATATAGTGTAACATGTTTCTACAGATCAAACAAGGAAGCTCCTTACACAAGCTGACCTTACTAGGGACACCCCTGGCACTAACATTTTATGTAATATAAAGTAAATATTATAAAATATTCAAAAACCGTTAAGTAACGTTATTTCATAATCCCTTCCAAAGTTGCCATACAGAGAGAGAGAAGATGCCATTGGCACTGAAGTGAAACATGGCAACAGTAACCAGAATGTCACTTCCACAAGAAAATCACTTCCTTTAACAGTTTCATTTATTCTACCATGATCTGTGCTCTTGCATCTAAATACAAAATAATGCCAAGAAGAGCTATAATGTGGGTTAGGTTTGATTTACATGCAAGTTAAATCAGAAAGCAGGTAAGATGGTAGCTGTGTTTTGAGGAGGCAAAAACTCACTCAAAATATCCAATATTGACAGATAGCGGGCCATTCTGAAATAGGGCTATGGCATGAACTACTATATAAAAGTGTGTTCACTGTTGCAGTAAGCTAGGCCCTACATCTCATGAGCCAATGCATCATGTCAAGAAAGCACTCACTGGACCATTTCAATTGGCTTTTGTGTGTCTCTCTCCCATCCCTGCCACGGCCCCAGGTAGCTACACTAGAGTGCATCACTCTGCCACTTGTGTGAGCTCCATTTCATTCTTCCTTCATGTCCAAACCATCACTGTACTAAGAGGTCACATTCATTCTGTTGTCTAATTCTTCCCCTTTTCTTCAAAATGTACGTTTTTTTGACAGAATCCTGAAATACCTCGATAAAATCCTGATATGAAATGTGTATATCTGAGCTGTCCCCTGTGAGTCCAAATTATGTTCTATATCTTATGGTTATAAGAACTGGACTAATGTTCCCAAAAGTAAATCCCTTACAACAGAATGGGGATAAAATGTCAAATCATATATAATTGTATTTGTCACGTGCGCCAAATTCAACAGGTGTAGACTTTACCGTGAAATCATGACTTACGAGCCCTTTCCCAAAAATGCAGAGTTAAAAAGTAAGAAAAATAGTAACACAATAAAATAACAACAACGAGACTATATACAAGGAGTACCGGTACCGAGTCAATGTGCAGGGGTACGAGGTAGTTGAAGTAATTGAGATAATATGTACATATAGGTAGGGGTTAAAAGTGACTAGGTAAACAGGATATATAATAAACAGAGTAGCAGCAGCGTGTGTGAAAGAGTGTGAAGTGTGTCTATATGTGCGTGTGTGTGTGTGTGGCGTCAATATTAATGTGTGTGTGTTTTGTGTGTGTAAGCATATGTAGTGTGTGTATGTGTGTGTGTGTTGGGGTGTAGTATGTGTGAGTGTGTGGGTAGAGTCCACCGAGTGTGCAAATAAAAAGGGGGTCAATGCAAATAGTCAGGGTAGCCATGGTTGTTGTCCTGGCACCACACTGCCAGGTCTCCGACCTCCTCCCTATAGTCGTGCACAGCCATGCAGTCGTGGGTGAACAGGGAGTACAGGAGGGGACTAAGCACGCACCCCTGAGGGGCCCCGTGTTGAGGGTCAGCGTGGCGGATGTGTTGTTGCCTACCCTCACCACCTGGGGGCGTCCCGTCAGGAAGCCAGGATCCAGTTGCAGAGGGAGGTGTTCAGTCCAAGCGTAGTGACGAGCTTGGAGGGCACTATGGTGTTGAACGTTGAGCTGTAGTCAATGAACAGCATTCTCACGTAGGTTTTCCTTTTGTCCAGGTGGGAAAGGGCAGTGTGGAAGGGGCAGTATGCAAATTGGAGTGGGTCCAGGGTGTTTGGGATGATGGTGTTGATGTGAGACATGACCAGCCTTTCAAAGCATTTCATGGCTACAGATGTGAGTGCTACAGGTTTAGACAGGTTACCTTGGCGTTCTTGGGCACAAGGACTTTTGTGGTCTGCTTGAAACATGTAGGTATTACAGTCGTCAGGAACAACTGGTGCTCTTATGCATGGTTCAGGGTTGCTAGCCTCGAAGCAAGCATAGAAAGCATTTAGCTCGTCTGGTAGGCTCGTGTCACTGGGCAGCTCCCAGCTTTGCGGCTTTGTAATCTGTGATAGTTTGCAAGCCTTGCCACATCCGATGAGCGTCAGAGCCGGTGTAGTAGGATTCGATCTTAGTCCTGTATTGACGCTTTGCCTGTTTGATGGTTCGTCAGAGGGCATAGCGTCCGGATTAGTGTCCCGCTCCTTGAAAGTGGCAGCTCTAGCCATTAGCTCAGTGCAGCTGTTGCCTGCAATCCATGGCTTCTAGTTGAGATACATACGTACGGACACTGTGGGGACGACGTCGTCGATGCACTTATTAATGAAGCCAGTGACTGACGTGGTAAACTCCTCAATGCCATTGGATGAATCCCAGAACATATTTCAGTCTGTACTAGCAAAACAGTCCTGTAGTTTAGCATCCGCTTCATTGGACCACTTCCGTATTGAGAACGTCTCTGGTACTTCCTGTTTGCGTTTTTGCTTGTACGCAGGAATCAGGAGGATAGAGTTATGGTCAGATTTGCCAAATGGAGGGTGAGGGAGAGCCTTGTATGCGTCTCTGTGTGTGGAGTATAGGTGATCTAGACTAATATCAATATTTGTATAGGAGTAAAAGTCGCCTTGTTTAATTTGGAAAGACTTTGATGCGCTTTCTGTGGCTTAATCCTTCCTACAGCAGGGAAACACGGTAATAGCCTACTGCGTTGTACAATGAAGAACTACCCTAAATATTTTAGCATTAACGCTGAAGAAAAACAAAACTACTTTGATAAGGAAATGCACTCTAACCCCCAGTGTGTAAACACACAACTTCTGGAGGTCTTGGACAATCCACCAGAATTGGGCTACTGTGTAATGCTGGAGATCTGCTAACTTCATCCAGACTGGTTGAGACTCAAAATAGCCTAGACATGAGGTTCACAGAGATTTTATCAGTGATGAATTGTGATCATAGTATAATATGTAGGCTATAATGCAGCTAACTTGGGCCATAAGTATCCTTCTTCGAGGAGGAAGCTATTTGTAATGCACAGAAATGACCCATCTGTAAAAGATCAAGACTACAGCATGAAGTCTAGCAAGAACATAATTTCCCAGCAAATACCTAAATCTGCCCAGCTCTGAAGACATCTAGCCTACATATTTTCAGTCCAAAACATCCCAGCTAGCTCCTCCTTGAGAACCTGTTTCCCTTGACATGTGAGACTGAGACTAACGCCACCATTTTGATTACCTCCTAGCCCACAGTTGTCGCAGAGTGTATAGCTCAGTCTCCTTGTCAGCAAGATTTCACCATGGCTAGAGTTGAGTGAGTCTGCAGGAGAGGCAGGAGCAGGCACGCAGGGATACAAGGCAGGCACACATTGCCTTCTCTTGACTGAGTGAATGACAAGGATTGCCATTCCTTCAGCCATACGGTACACACCACAGTTAAACTGAGGTTGAGGAGAACTACATTTACTGTACATGCTGAGAACAAGTACATTAATAACAAATCGATTAACAAACTACTATTCAAACTCTAAATCTCAAAACATGTGTAGTAAAACATGTAAATTGTTAATTTTACTTTTTGGAGAGCTCTGTCTATCTAATCTACTGTAGCCTAAATTGTAGAATAGCCATATGGCATAGCCTGCATGGTGAGATGGTTGAGGTGTAGCAAACTGCTTTTGAAAGTTGTCTACTTTACTCTCAAGAACTTTGTAAGACTGCACTCCTCTGTGTGTGCACACACACATACCTGCAGCTACAACTCCATTATTAAGCATTAAAATTCCCATCTCATCCATGTGTGTCTGGGACTGTCCTTCTCTCACCAGCACATTGACAGCTCCAAACCATCACATACTGGACCTACCACTGGGACCCATAATAACACTCCTGAAACACCCTCCATTTCCCCCTAAACACAATGGCAATAATAGAACAGGTGGACAGGAAATGAATCAAATGTATCCAAAATAGAATATAAACTTCACCTTGACTAGTTCTCATAAATCACTATAAATAAAACGAACAATACTTGGAAATATCCATAAAGACTTCCAAACTATAGCTACATCAGCCCTATAACCCAGAATTGGCTGCTGTACTGGAGAAGAAAGTCAACCTTTGTTCTTCCGTGAGGGCTCCTGTCTGACTCCAGGCTCTCCTCTGAGACTCATCTGCCTTCCTCCATTTTATGGTGAAGCCCCAATGACATACCTGACTTCAGAGCCCTGGCTGAAAGCGTAACATCCAAAACAGTTCTGCTTACAGCGCCACATCAGACTCAGAATACATTTTTAAAAAGAAGTCAAACTGATTATACGGATATTTCATCCATGAAACTGGTGGCTAGATAGTTCCAATCATATGGAGAACCATATTAAATCCACATCAGATTAGATTGTAATTGAAGGAATAAACAAACCATCGGGAGCATAACATAGTGGACATGGAGTGTCTGGACGTGTACCAGCGGCTATGCCAGCCAGACTGTCGCTAATGGAGGCTGGGCTCTCTCTTTCTGCTCTGGCTGGCTGAGTGGGAGAGAACGTAGGGCAGTCCGTGCAATGGCTTCTCCTTGAAGCAATCGCACAACACAGCCGGGGGACCGACGCTAAATCCCCTGACTCTTCCGACCTAGAGTTGAAACACGCAGCTCACAACCTCGGCTTTCTTATTTCCTCCTTGTCCAGTTTGACAACAACACGAAAGATAAATAGCTAGATAGCTACACGAATGGAAGGTTGGTAGAATATTATTGGTAGGTAGAAGAAGCTAGTTGACTTTGACTACCATGGGTGCCAGCGCCAGCCAGTTCGAGCGTTCGTTCGTCCACCCGTTTATTCTCGCTCGCCCAGGCTGGTTCACGCAAGTCACCACGTCTGCTGCTACACTAACTAAGAAAGGAGATAAGCTCTTTCCAGGTCATTCACGAGGCGCTCTCTCTGTCTCCAAATTATTCCATCTACCAAACAACGACGTACTCGTGAACCATGAACCCAAGCGAGCAGTGATCTTAAACAAACTGGTACATTTTATAATAAACTCACAGTTACGTCTTCTTCGGGTGGAGAAGCGATCTTCTACATAAAAGTTGTCCTGTATTTCATGCGTTTGCCCGGTCTAATGGATGAACGCCATGTTTCCTGCTTCTCCTTTGCTGCAGCTGCAGATGACCTGAGATCCGCCTGTCTCTGAATAATGAGCAACCACAGAGACAAGGAAGACAATCTGCAAAGCAGGCAACACAAAGAAATTTTGGAGACTAGCAAGCACCAGAGGGTGCACAAGAGTTTACGATGAGACGACAGGAGAGGACCAGCAGCAGGATGATGGTCAACGTGTGTATCCTCTGAGCAACTCATCACAACGTGTGTATCCTCTGAGCAACTCATCACAACGTGTGTATCCTCTGAGCAACTCATCACAATGTGTGTGTCGTCTGAGCAACTCATCACAACTTGCATATTTTCTGAGCAACTCATCCTTCACCGAGTCCAATTAAACCCCCAGTCTCAGGCAGCCTGAATGGGCGTCGTTAACAGCTAGAGAGGGAATCTAGTGCATGAATAAATATGAGTTATTAGTTATATCCATATGCACACCTCATGAGGGTTATCAACAGTTCACAGACTGAAACTGGGTAATGATGCTGAATACTGTATCCCACATCCAACCTTACAGACAGGCAGACAGACAGACCAGACAGACAGACAGACAGACAGACAGACAGACAGACAGACAGACATACAGACAGACAGACAGACAGACAGACATACAGACAGACAGACAGACAGACAGACATACAGACAAGCAGACAGACAGACAGGCAGACAGACAGACAATCAGACAGACAGACAGACAGACAGACAAGCAGACAGACAAGCAGACAGAACTGAAGAGACTATAATAATGTAGTATAGAATAAAGTAGAATAGAATAGCATACTGGCTTCCTCACCACCCTTGTCTCCCATTGTGTAATAAAGTACATGTGTTATAAACAGATTCAGGACCACAGCAAAAAAAATCACAGTGGCTTGAATATGACTAATGAAGTCCATGAAGATCACCCCGGCTGCTGTAGTCAATGTTGCTCTACCATTAAGATGCTAACCAAGGGGGAAATAATAGGACATCCTGTTTTGATCCTGTATTGGTGGAGTGAGAGAGAGCGAAAGAAAGAGAGAGAGAGATCAAGGAACTACCTCTCCAAATAGAAGGAACGTAACAGAGTTAAACATTTCCTGATGAGTTACAATATCATGTTCTAAGTTCTGCCAGAGCCCTCAGAGACTAATATAAATGTACAGTTAGCCTATAGTGTAGCAAGCTGTTTAGCAATGTAATTAACACCCACAACATTTTTCTAGACTCATTTTCGACTATTGTGTTTTCATTACTGTGTAATTATTCTTCAAAGTACATTGTAATAAGTATTTTTATTTACTTGTTTTTACCGTGCATAAAACAGAGTTATGTTGGTTATGATAATTAATTAATGATGGATAAATGTGAAAATTACTGGCACAGAAATACTACATTAATTATTGAAGTTTGGTTTGAAATGTCATTCATGAGTTATGAACAGGGGCGCAACTTTGATTTTAGAAGTGGGGGGACATTTGTTTTTAATTATATATATTTTTATATCCAGTCAGATAAACACTCCAAACAGCCTACCCGACCGCTCAGAGGCGTCCGCATGGTCCTAAAGCAGAACCGTTGCCTAGTTTTGTATCACATTCCAATGATAAAACTGGGGGGGGGGGGGGGGGGGGACAAAAATGCAATTTCAGAATGTGGGGGGGACATGGTTATGAAATACATACTTTGTATACAGAATGGAATTGAATGATTCAGAGTGGAAATTATATTCCCTTCGGCCGTCTCTCACTTGGTGCATCCTTCAATATGCTATGCGTGTTTCAGTGCCTGACTGGAATCATTTTCAAGATGATGCCATAAAATCCATTGACTAGTAAATGGCATCTTGCTCTGCCCCAGTCACTCCCTAGACACACCCATAGTCACTTCCTGGTTTGAGTTGATAGGGAGAATCTCAATTGGATTTGCTCGCCTCCTCTCCCCCGTCCTCTCCTCCCCTGCTTTTGAAAAAGGTCACAGGCAATCGAGGAGATGCAGTGATGAGAGGGAAAGTGGACGGAAAATACGCTTGCAAGAAATGATACGGTCCTTCTGTCACGATCGTCTAACAGAGATGAGGACCAAGGCGCAGCGTTGCAGGCAAACATACTCTTTATTAGAGACACGATCAAAAAACAACAAAACGATAACGTGACAGTTCACGGTCTAACACAACAGACTAGAAACAAGATCCCACAAACTCTGTGGGGAAACAGGCTGCTAAAGTATGGTTCTCAATCAGAGACAACAAGCAACAGCTGAATCACGTTGCCTCTGATTGAGAACCACACTGGCCAACATAGACAAACAATACTAGAATGTGAAACCTAGAACAAAACACATATACTTTACACACCCTGGCTCAACATATTAGAGTCCCCAGAGCCAGGGCGTGACAGTACCCCGCCCTAAAGGCGCGGACTCCGACCGCGCCCACCAAATACCACAGGGGAGGGACCGGGTGGGCACTCCGCTTAGGCGGCGGATCCGGCTCCGGGCCTGATCCCCGCTCCCTCTCCAACCCCCCAAAGTACCCCTGGTCCGGTCTGGCCCCGCTGGCCGGAGCTGGACTGCACACTGGTGGAGCGGATTGCTCTAGCTCCGGCGTGAAGCATCTGACCGGTGCCGGACCAGCCACCAGTGGAACAGGCACGGGCCGTGCCGGACTGACGACGCACACCACTGGCTTGGTGTGGGGAGCAGGAGCGGGCCGAGCCGGCCTGACGAAACGCACCACTGACTTGGTGCGGGGAGCAGGAGCGGGCCGGACCGGGCTGACGAAGCGCACCACTGACTTGGTGCGGGGAGCAGGAACGGGCCGAGCCGGGCTGACGAAACGCACCACTGACTTGGTGCGGGGAGCAGGAGCGGGCCGAGCCGGGCTGACGAAACGCACCACTGACTTGGTGCGGGGAGCAGGAGCGGGCCGGACCGGGCTGACGAAACGCACCACTGACTTGGTGCGGGGAGCAGGAACGGGCCGAGCCGGGCTGACGAAACGCACCACTGACTTGGTGCGGGGAGCAGGAGCGGGCCGGACCGGGCTGACGAAGCGCACCACTGACTTGGTGCGGGGAGCAGGAGCGGGCCGGACCGGGCTGACGAAGCGCACCACAGGCTTGGTGCGGGGAGCAGGAACAGGCCGGGCCGAGCTGGCGACGCGCACCGTAGACTTGGTGCGAGTGGCAGGAACAGGCCGGACCGTACTGGGAACACACACCACTGGCCCTACGTGGGGATCAGGAACAGGCCGGACCGGACTGGCAACACACCCCAGTACCTCTCGCCGTGCCTCTACACCTTCCATCCCCTCTTCGACCAGTGGCCCCCGTAACCTGGCGGCCTCCTCTGCCAACCCGCTGGGCCGCTCTATCGCGGCCTCCTGCTGCCCCGACGTCGTGAGCCCCCCCCCTAAACATTTTCTGGGAGTCTCTCTTCCCCGTGGGCCAGGCCTCTATGGTTCTCGCCCAACTCTCGCTCTTCTGCTTCCAATTCCCGCCATTCAGCTCCTCATTCGGCTTGACCCAGTCGAAGCTCTTCCTCCACTGTTCCCAAGTCCACCCTCTCTGCTCCTCACTAGGCTGCTTGGTCCAGTTCTGGTGGGATCTTCTGTCACGATCGTCTAACAGAGATGAGGACCAAGGCGCAGCGTTGCAGGCAAACATACTCTTTATTAGAGACACGATCAAAAAACAACAAAACGATAACGTGACAGTTCACGGTCTAACACAACAGACTAGAAACAAGATCCCACAAACTCTGTGGGGAAACAGGCTGCTAAAGTATGGTTCTCAATCAGAGACAACAAGCAACAGCTGAATCACGTTGCCTCTGATTGAGAACCACACTGGCCAACATAGACAAACAATACTAGAATGTGAAACCTAGAACAAAACACATATACTTTACACACCCTGGCTCAACATATTAGAGTCCCCAGAGCCAGGGCGTGACACCTTCTCCACTCGCACATCATTCGGCAAATGACGTTTACAGAGGAGGAATCCCAAAATACACACTGAGTGTACAAAACATGACGAACACCTGCTTTTTCCATGTCATAGACTGACCAGGTCAACCCAGGTGAAAACTATGATCCCTTATTGATTTCAATTGTTAAATTCACTTCAATTAGTGTAGATGAAGGGGAGGAGACATGTAAAACAATTATTTTTAAGCCTTGAGACAATTGAGACATGGATTGTGTATGTGTGCCATTCAGAGGATGAATGGGCAAGACAAAAAATTGAAATGCCTTTGAACGGGGTATGATAGTAGGTGCCAGGCGCACCGGTTTGTGTCAAGAACTGCAACGCTGCTCGGTTTTTCAAGCGCAACAGTTTTCTGTGTGTATCAAGAATGGTGCACCAACCAAAGGACATCCAGCCAACTGTGGGAAGCATGTGGGACACGAATTATCTGTTTAGTGTGTTAACACACTATTGGTAGTTTGTTGTAACCAAGTATTGGTGCTAAACTGTGTGTTATTGGATGCTAGCATGCTAGTTAGCTATAGCGTCATAGTTAGCTAGCTGAATAAAGTAAGTTGAGTCTATTCCTTGAAACATTGAACCGCTGTAGTTCACAACAATTCTAAATTCTAAAGTGGAAGTTGGGAGAGTTTTATTCGGGTGGTTCAGTGAAACAATTATAGTTTCTGAGGTGAAGTTGGGAGAGTTATATTTGGGAGTTTTGGTTTTTACTCTCTCCTTTCCCAGATGTTTAGTTCATTTCATTCCGATCTCCTCTGCATTATTGTAGCCATTTGCTACAGCCTGTCAACTATGCCTCTGCCTATCCCTGTTCTCTCCTCTCCGCACAGGCTACACAAACGCCTCACACCGCGTGGCTGCTGCCTCTCTAACCTGGTGGTCCCTGCACGCACCCCACACCTGGAGTTCCAGGTCTCAGGCAGCCTCTGGAACTGCCGTTCTGCTGCCAACAAGGCTGACTTCATCCCAGCCTATGCTACCCTCCAGTCCCTCGACTTCCTGGCGCTGATGGAAACATGGATTACCACTGAAAACACTGCTACTCCTACTGCTCTCTCCTCGTCTGACCATGTGTTCTCGCATACCCCGAGAGCATCTGGTCAGAGGGGTGGTGGCACAGGAATCCTCATCTCTCCCAAGTGGACATTCTAAATTTTTCCCCTAACCCATCTGTCTATCTCCTCATTTGAATTCCATGCTGTCACAGTCACTAGCCCATTTAAGCTTAATATCCTTGTCATCTATCGCCCTCCAGGTTCCCTTGGAGAGTTCATCAATGAGCTTGACGCCTTGATAAGTTCCTTTCCTGAGGATGGCTCACCCCTCACAGTTTTGGGGGATTTCAACCTCCCTACGTCTACATTTGACTCATTTCTCTCTGCCTCCTTCTTTCCACTCCTCTCCTCTTTTGACCTCACCCTCTCACCGTCCCTCCCTACTCACAAGGCAGGCAATACGCTTGACCTCATCTTTACTAGATGCTGCTCTTCTACTAATCTCACTGCAACTCCCCTCCATGTCTCCGACCACTACTTTGTATCCTTTTCTCTCTCGCTCTCCTCCAACACTACTCACTCTGCCCCTACACAGATGGTAATGCGCCGCCGCAACCTTCGCTCTCTCTCTCCCACTACTCTCTCCTCTTCCATCCTATCATCTCTTCCCTCTGCTCAATCCTTCTCCCTCCAATCTCCTGATTCTGCCTCCTCAACCCTCCTCTCCTCCCTTTCTGCATCCTTTGACTCTCTGTGTCCCCTATCCTCCCGGCCGGCTCGGTCCTCCCCTCCAGCTCCGTGGCTTGATGACTCATTGCGAGCTCACAGAACAGAGCTCTGGGCAGCGGAGCGGAAATGGAAGAAAACTAAACTCCCTGCCGACCTGGCATCTTTTCACTCCCTCCTCTCTACATTTTCTTCATCTGTTTCTGCTGCTAAGGCCACTTTCTACCATTCTAAATTCCAAGCATCTGCCTCTAACCCTAGGAAGCTCTTTGCCACATTCTCCTCCCTGCTTTGATACTCTGAACCATCAGATCCTCCTCTCCACCCTCTCCGAGCTGGGCAACTCCGGCGCGGCTCACTCCTGGATCGCGTCCTACCTGACCGGTCGCTCCTACCAAGTGGCGTGGCGAGAAGCTGTCTCCACACCACGTGCTCTCACCACTGGTGTCCCCCAGGGCTCAGTTCTAGGCCCTCTCCTATTCTCCCTATACACCAAGTCACTTGGCTCTGTCATATCCTCACATGGCCTCTCCTATCATTGCTACGCTGACGATACACAACTAATCTTCTCCTTTCCCCCTTCTGATAACCAGGTGGCGAATCGCATCTCTGCATGTCTGGCAGACATATCAGTATGGATGACGGATCACCACCTCAAGCTGAACCTTGGCAAGACGGAGCTGCTCTTCCTCCCGGGGAAGGACTGCCCGTTCCATGATCTCGCCATCACGGTTGACAACTCCGTTGTGTCCTCCTCCCAGAGTGCGAAGAGCCTTGGCGTGACCCTGGACAACACCCTGTCGTTCTCTGCTAACATCAAGGCGGTGACCCGATCCTGCAGGTTCATGCTCTACAACATTCGGAGAGTACGACCCTGCCTTACACAGGAAGCGGCACAGGTCCTAATCCAGGCACTTGTCATCTCCCGTCTGGATTACTGCAACTCGCTGTTGGCTGGGCTCCCTGCCTGTGCCATTAAACCCCTACAACTCATCCAGAATGCCGCAGCCCGTCTGGTGTTCAACCTTCCCAAGTTCTCTCACGTCACCCCGCTCCTCCGCACACTCCACTGGCTTCCAGTTGAAGCTCGCATCTGTTACAAGACCATGGTGCTTGCCTATGGAGCTGTGAGGGGATCGGCACCTCTGTACCTTCAGGCTCTGATCAGTCCCTACACCCAAACGAGGGCATTGCGTTCATCCACCTCTGGCCTGCTGGCTCCCCTTCCTCTGCGGAAGCATAGTTCCCGCTCAGCCCAGTCAAAACTGTTCGCTGCTCTGGCACCCCAATGGTGGAACAAGCTCCCTCACGACGCCAGGACAGCGGAGTCACTCACCACCTTCCGGAGACATTTGAAACCCCACCTCTTTAAGGAATACCTGGGATAGGATGAAGTAATCCGAGGAGTGGAGGACACTTCGCCATTCGCCAACTAACAAATGTATACTCTCCTTGATGCTTGACCACTTATCGGTTTCCAGATCACGGAGGAGAGGAGGACGGACTTTTGCCAAATTGTGAATCTCCCAGAGGGAGTGGGTGTGTCAGGAAATTGGGGGATCCGTCTTGACTCCATCTTGGTCAGAAATGAGGGGATTCGATGAATGCCCCAGGCAATGCCCCGGGTGGACCGAGTTAGCGCCCCAGGCAATGCCCCGGGTGGACCGAGTTAGCGCCCCAGGCAATGCCCCGGGTGGACCGAGTTAGCGCCCCAGGCAATGCCCCGGGTGGACCGAGTTAGCGCCCCAGGCAATGCCCCGGGTGGACCGAGTTAGCGTTGACTACATTCGATTTGGAGCCGGGTGCCCCGTTCTGGCCGCAAGAGGCTCTTCCAGCAAGACAATAACCCCAAGCACGAATCAAAATCCACAAAGAAATAGTTATTGACCACAAAATCAACATTTTGCAATGGCCATGTCAGTCTCCGGACTTGAACCCCATTGAAAACCTGTGGTTTGAATTGAAGAGGACAGTCCATAAGGATATCAAGGATCTGGAAAGATTTTGTATGGTGGAATGGTCTAAAACAGGGATCATCAACTAGATTCAGCCGGGGCCAATTATTTTCTTGAGCGGATGGTCGGGGGGCCAGAACATAATTAGAAATAATTTGTAGACCGCAAATTGACCGCAAGAAGCCCAAACAGATATAATATTTGACTAAAACATAATCATTTCAAATCGTGCTTACATTTGTATGCGATCACGTGTCTCTCTATTATGTGAGAATACTTGGGAACAGTATAAAATAACTTGGAGCTGATTTCCTGGTGCTTTTACAGTCTATTATGGCCAACAATTAACATTAAAAAAAAAATAATAATAACATACAGTACCAGTCAAAAGTTTTAGAACACCTACACATTCAAGGTTTTTTCTTTCTTTTTACTATTTTCTACATTGTAGAATAATAGTGAAGACATCAAAACTATGAAATTACACATATGGAATCATGTAGTAACCAAAAAGGTGTTAAACAAATCAAAATATACAGTATGTTATATTTGAGATTCTTCAAATAGCCACCCTTTGTCTTGATGACAGCTTTGCATACTCTTGGCATTCTCTCAACCAGCTTCATGAGGTAGTCACCTGGAATGCATTTCAATTAACAGGTGTGCCTTCTTAAATGTTAATTTGTGGAATTTCTTTCTCTCTTAATGCGTTTCAGCCAATCAGTTGTGTTATGACAAGGGGGGGGGGTTGAGGCGGGAGGGAGGGTGCTGGAGGCGGGAGGGTGCTAGAGTGCGGGAGGGAGGGTGCTGGAGGCGGGAGGGTGCTAGAGTTGGGGATACAAATAAAAAAATACTTATCAGATGACTGATGGGATAACAGATATGACTAGTACAAACTGTATCATCACACACACACACACACACACACACACACACACACACACAGACAGACAGACAGATCGGATAAAACATATGACTACATACATGCTGTAGTATCACACGTACACTATATATACAAAAGTATGTGGACACCCCTTCAAATTAGTGGATTCGGCTATTTCAACCACACCTGTTACTGACAGTAAAATTGAGCACACAGCCATGCAATCTCCATAGACAAACATTGGCAGTAGAATGGCTTTACTGAAGAGCTCAGTGACTTTCAATGTGGCACCGTCATAGGATGCCACCTTTCCAACAAGTCAATTCGTCAAATTTCTGCCCTGCTAGAGCTGCCCTGGCCAACTGTAAGTGCTGTTATTGTGAAGTGGAAACTTCTAGGAGCAACAACGGCTCGGCCGCAAAGTGATAGGACACACAAGCTCACAGAACAGGACCGCGAGTGCTGAAGCGCGTAGCGAGTTCCAAACTGCCTCTGGAAGCAATGTCAGCACAAGAACTGTTCGTCAGGAGCTTCATGAAATGGGTTTCCATGGTCGAGCAGCCGCACACAAGCCTAAGAATACCATGTGCAATGCCATTGGTCTCTGGAGCAGTGAAAACGCGTTTTCTGGAGTGATGAATCTCGCTACACCATCTGGCAGTCCAACTGACAAATCTGGGTTTGGTGGATGCCAGGAGAACGCTACCTGCCTGAATGCATAGTGCCAACTGTAAAGTTTGGTGGAGGAGGAATAATGGTCTGGAGCTGTTTTTCATGGTTCGGGCTAGGCCCCTTAGTTCCAGTGAAGGGAAATGGTTTGTCGAGATCGGTGTGAAATAACTTGACTGGCCTGCACAGAGCCCTGACCTCAACCCCATCGAACACCTTTGGGATGAATTGGAACGCCGACTGCGAGCCAGCCCGAATCGCCCAACATCAGTACCAGACCTCACTATTGCTCTTGTGGCTGAATGGAAGCAAGTCCCCACAGCAGTGTTCCAACATCTAGTGGAAAGCCTTCCCAGAAGAGTGGAGGCAGTTATAGCAGCAAAGGGTGGACCAACTCCATATTAATGCCCATGATTTTGAAATAAGTTCGACGAGCAGGTGTCCACATACTTTTGGTCATGTAGTGTACAGTAGCAACTTATCCCTGCTAACATGATTATGTCTGTAGCTCTGTGTATGTCCTTTAGTCCTTTAGTCTACGCAATAGGCCGGAATCCATATGGTCAAAAGCAGTGATGAGGGTTCCAAGATTGTTGTTGTTGTGAAAGTGAGTAATCATAATCTGGTACCTCCTCACCACCTTCGAGCTCTCCTCTGTGACTAAAGTTATTTTCTTCTTCACCTTTACCACAAAGAAGAATACAGAGATCCAGAGCCATGTTGTAGGCCTAAGACATGTTGTAGGCCTAAGACATGTTGTAGGCCTAAGACATGTTGTAGGCCTAAGAAAACCTTCACTGGAGTGTAGGAATGTGTTCTGATTTGGAAGGAGATCCTTGTTAAAGACATGGCCGCGGCCAGGGTTGTGAGCTGGTTTTTGTGATTCCAAGGGGTGCAGGCAGGGTGGCTGGGTCACGCTGATACGACATATGGCTGCAGAGGAAAATCTGGTTAATGTGGGAGGACTAGGGTTGTGTCCCAAATGGAACCGTATTCCCTATGTAGTGCACTACTTTTGACCAGGGCCCATAGGGATCTGGTCAAAAGTAGTGCACTATAAATGGGGATAGGGTGCCATTTGGGATGTAACTCAGGACAGACTGCACCGGGAAACACCAACCGTTTCCACGTCCCCTCTGTGCCTCAGTGCCAGGCCTTCCTCCAGAGCAGGCAGCTAAAAACAGACAAACAGACGTCAGGGATTCACATGGTTCCACTGTGGGAGGGTGGGAGGTCAAATCAAAATCAAATCAAATCAAATGTTATTGGTCGCATACACATATTTAGCAGATGTTATTACGGGTGTAGCGCAATGCTTATGTTCCTAGCTCCAGCTAACAATTCACAACAATACACACAGATATAAAAGTAAAATAATATTAGGACGAGCAATGTCGGAGTCCGGAGTATAAATATAAATGTGTGATGGGATGTACAGTGGGGAAAAAAAGTATTTAGTCAGCCACCAATTGTGCAAGTTCTCCCACTTAAAAATATGAGAGAGGCCTGTAATTTTCATCATAGGTACACGTCAACTATGACAGACAAATTGAGAAAAAAAAATCCAGAAAATCACATTGTAGGATTTTTAATGAATTTATTTGCATATTATGGTGGAAAATAAGTATTTGGTCACCTACAAACAAGCAAGATTTCTGGCTCTCACAGACCTGTAACTTCTTCTTAAAGAGGCTCCTCTGTCCTCCACTCGTTACCTGTATTAATGGCACCTGTTTGAACTTGTTATCAGTATAAAAGACACCTGTCCACAACCTCAAACAGTCACACTCCAAACTCCACTATGGCCAAGACCAAAGAGCTGTCAAAGGACACCAGAAACAAAATTGTAGACCTGCACCAGGCTGGGAAGACTGAATCTGCAATAGGTAAGCAGCTTGGTTTGAAGAAATCAACTGTGGGAGCAATTATTAGGAAATGGAAGACATACAAGACCACTGATAATCTCCCTCGATCTGGGGCTCCACGCAAGATCTCACCCCGTGGGGTCAAAATGATCACAAGAACGGTGAGCAAAAATCACAGAACCACACGGTGAATGACCTGCAGAGAGCTGGGACCAAAGTAACAAAGCCTACCATCAGTAACACACTACGCCGCCAGGGACTCAAATCACGCAGTGCCAGACGTGTCCCCCTGCTTAAACCAGTACATGTCCAGGCCCGTCTGAAGTTTGCTAGAGTGCATTTGGATGATCCAGAAGAGGATTGGGAGAATGTCATATGGTCAGATGAAACCAAAATAGAATGTTTTGGTAAAAACTCAACTCGTCGTGTTTGGAGGACAAAGAATGCTGAGTTGCATCCAAAGAACACCATACCTACTGTGAAGCATTGGGGTGGAAAAATCATGCTTTGGGGCTGTTTTTCTGCAAAGGGACCAGGACGACTGATCCGTGTAAAGGAAAGAATGAATGGGGCCATGTATCGTGAGATTTTGAGTGAAAACCTCCTTCCATCAGCAAGGGCATTGAAGATGAAACGTGGCTGGGTCTTTCAGCATGACAATGATCCCAAACACACCGCCCGGGCAATGAAGGAGTGGCTTCGTAAGAAGCATTTCAAGGTCCTGGAGTGGCCTAGCCAGTCTCCAGATCTCAACCCCATAGAAAATCTTTGGAGGGAGTTGAATGGGCCAAAATACCAGCAACAGTGTGTGAAAACCTTGTGAAGACTTACAGAAAACGTTTGACCTGTGTCATTGCCAACAAAGTGTATATAACAAAGTATTGAGAAACTTTTGTTATTGACCAAATACTTATTTTCCACCATAATTTGCAAATAAATTCATAAAAAATCCCACATTGTGATTTTCTGGATTTTCTTTTCTGATTTTGTCTGTCATAGTTGACGTGTACCTATGATGAAAATTACAGGCCTCTCTCATCTTTTTAAGTGGGAGAACTTGCACAATTGGTGGCTGACTAAATACTTTTTTTCCCCACTGTATAGATATTATAGACAGTATGTGGATAGAATATTTAGTGTATATGTAGAATACGTAGGATATAATATTATATATACAGCAACAGTTGAATAGGATGGCATTGACTAGAATACAGTATATACATATGAAATGAGTAAAACAGTATGTAAACAAGTGACCAGTGTTCCATCATAAAAGTGACCAGTGATTCCATGTCTATGTACCTATGCACCTATGTCTATGCACCTTAGAGGCAGCAGCCTCTAAGGTGCAGGGTTGAGTAACCAACTGTGGGAAGGGAGGGGGGAGAAGAGGGGAGGCACAGATTCAAGATGACCAGTGGTGGAAAAAGAATTCAATTGTCATGCTTGAGTAAAAGTAAAGATACCTTAATAGAAAATGACTCAAGTAAAAGTGAAAGACACCCAGTAAAATACTACTTGAGTAAAAGTCTAAAAGTATTTGGTTTTAAATATACTTAAGTATAAAAAGTAAATGGAATTGCTCAAATGTATCAAAAGTGAAAGTAAAAGTGTAAACCATTTCAAATTCCTTATGTTAAGCAAACCAGACGGCACCATTTAATTATTTTTTTAAATTGACGGATAGCCAAGGGCACACTCCAACACTCAGACATAATTTACAAACAAAGCATTTATGTTTAGTGTGTCCACCAGATCAGAGGCAGTAGGGATGACCAGGGATGTTGTCTTGATAAGTGTGTGAATTGGACCATTTTCCTGTCAAAATGTAATGAGTCAGGGTAAATGTATGGAGTAAAAAGTACATTATTTTCTTTAGGAATGTAGTGAAGTAAAAGTAAAAGTTGGCAAAAATAATAATAGTAAGTAAAGTACAGATACCCCCAAAAACTACTTAAGTAGTACTTTAAAGTATTTTTACTTAAGTACTTTACACCACTGAAGATGACCTAGGACTTTATGGATCCATATTCAGACAGTCCTCCTTGTAGATATAAATGGTCAATATTGGATCATAATTGTACATGTATTATTGACTGGGATGATTGGATTCACAAATTCGATTAGACAGATTGATTAAATGATGTGAGTTAATCTTATTAAAATAAATACTATGGGTGTACACAACTTATGTGGTGTGCCAGTAACCATCTTATGTTGGTAGTTGGTACTATTACACAGGAAATACTTAATGTATTAACAATTCAAGAAGCTCAGCTTACATTGTTCACCATTCCAGGAGCTACTTTCTTTAGCTGTCTGTCAGTATCTCAGGACCCGTTCCATCACATCCACATCTCAAAAGTCTGATTTCTTCTCTCAGGTTCAAGCTGATGTCAGGGGTTCAATGAATCTAGGGTTCAATGAACTGTTACCCAAAAAACATTGGGGCTGTTAAGACAGACAGACAGCAGAATTAAAGCAGTTTGTTCAAATTGTGTGCAAACATTAACAATGTCTGCAAGGTTCTTGGTCTTGTCTAAGAGAGCTTATTGGGTTTTGGGTCTTCAGAAAGTAATTTTCAAGTCAAATTGTTACCCAAATCAAAACTAGACTAACTGCTTTGGGGACACACGTAGACATGAATACAAAAAAGCAACCGTGAACTGAACAATGGCCGTGCCTGCTATGTAATTTGAATGCAATTTTGAAATCTTTTAAGTGAAGAAAAAGCATTACTTTTCAAAGGAAGCTCTACTGACATGTTTTGACAAACACAGAAGCACCAGACTACCGAAGGTAATTTTAAACAGAAAATATTATAATATAAATGTACATAAATGCAGGCTCCAAGCATACGTGATAAGGCCTCAACACTGTTCGCTGATTATTTCTCTGCAAACATAAATAATATTTTTTTTTGCAAATCACACTCTGTTTTCAGCACATAGCTCAAAGACAAGCAGAAATTAGCAGGAACAGGAAATAAAACAGATTATTTGTATATACAGGTCTTATGTTCATCAGGCCATGAAATCCCCAGCAGAGGAGGTTGGTGGGAGGAGCTATAGGAGGATGGGCTCATTGTAATGGCTGGACTGGAGTAAATGGAACGTATCAAACATATGGAAACCACGTTTAACTCTGTTTCATTTATTCCATTCCAGCCATTACAATGAGCCCAACCTCCTATAGCTTCTCCCACCAGCCCCCTCTGATCCCCACATCAACCAAGGTGTTGCAGGAGCACTGGTGGTTATCCCACCCATAACCTAGTGGGAAAGGTGGTTGGAATAATGTCAGTACAACCTCATAACAACCAGAAGTGGTCATTTCAGCCATCTTTTCCCGCTGGGATTACACGTCACCAACACCTTCCAAACAGATTTGAGTAACACATGGAGAGACATGTACAGTTCTCTGGCATCGTCATCGGTATAGACAATGTGTAGTTCCTGCTAAAGAATGATCACTCTCTCTTGCCTCTTTCTCAGAGGCTGCCTCTTCTGCTGCTATGCAGAATGTATTCCATATTTGCATTGTACTTACACCCAGAGGAGGCTGGTGGGAGGAGCTATAGGAGGATGGTCTCATTGTAATGGCTGGAATAGAATAAATGGAACGGAGTCAAACACATCCAACATATGGAAACCATGTTTGACTCCATTCCAATAATTCCATGCCAGCTATTACAAAGAGCCTGTCATCCTATAGCTCCTCCCACCAGCTCCCTCTGTTACACACCTCATTTGGCTATGGCATTTTAATCAGGCGGTGTTGTCACATCTCTCATGGTCTGGGCCAGGCCATGCCACTTATTATCTCTGTTCTTCCTCATGACGTTCTGTATTTGCTGCTGTCCAATGTTGCGTCCTAAATGGCACCCTATGCCCTTCATAGTCATCATCACCGCCTGGTATGGCAACTGCTTGTCCTCCGACCGCAAGGCACTACAGAGGGTAGTGCGTACGGCCCAGTACATCACTGGGGCCAAGCTTCCTGCCATCCAGGACCTCTATACCAGGCGGTGTCAGAGGAAGGCCCTCAAAATTGTCAAAGACTCCAGCCACCCTAGTCATAGACTGTTCTCTCTGCTACCGCACGGCAAGCGGTACCGGAGTGCCAAGTCTAGGTCCAAAAGACTTCTCAACAGCTTCTACCCCCAAGCCATAAGACTCCTGAACAGCTAATCATGGCTACCCGGACTATTTGCACTGCCCCCCCCACCCCATCCTTTTTACGCTGCTGCTACTCTGTTAATTATTTATGCATAGTCACTTTAACTCTACCCACATGTACATATTACCTCAATTACCTCAACTAGCCGGTGCCCCCGCACATTGACTCTGCAACGGTACCCCCCTGTATATATAGCCTCCCTACTGTCACTTTATTTTACTTCTGCTCTTTTTTTTCTCAACACTTTTTTAGTTGTTTTATAAAAAAAAAAAAAAAATGCACTGTTGGTTAAGGGCTGTAAGTAAGCATTTCACTGTAATGTCTGCACCTGTTGTATTCGGCGCATGTGACCAATAAAATTTGATTTGATTTGATTTGATTTAGTGCACTACGTTTGACCAGGGCCTGCATAGGAACGCAGACTTGAATAACTGATTGAAAAATTGACGCACACTTTAGTCCAAGAGAAAGGAGATGAATGCATTGCCACCATGTTCGACCCAATATCTTGAATGATGTACTGTAGAAAGGCATATTTTTTATTCAAATCAAATCAAATCAAATGTTATTTGTCACATGCACATGCTTACTTACAAGCCCTTAACCAACAATGCAGTTCAAGAAATAGAGTTATGAAAAGATTTACTAAATAAACTAAAGTAAACAATTAAATAAAAATAACACAATAAAATAACAATAACGAGGCTATATACAGGGGGTACCGGTACTGAGTCAATGTGCGGGGGTACAGGTTAGTCGAAGTAATTTGTACATGTAGGTAGGGGTAAAGTGACTATGCATAGATAATAATCAGCCAGTAGCAGCAGTGTAAAAACAATGTAAATAGACCGCCTAGTATATAGGTCCTGGATGGCAGGAAGTCCCAGTGATGTACTGGGCCGTATGCATTACCCTCTGTAGCGCCTTACGGTCGGATGCCGAGCAGTTGCCATACCAGGCGGTGATGCAACCGGTCACGATGCTCTCGATGGTGCAGCTGTAGAACGTTTTGAGGATCTGGGGACCCATGCCAAATCTTTTCAGTCTCCTGAGGGGGAAAAGGTGTGCCCTCTTCACAACTGTCTTGGTGTGTTTAGACCATGATAGTTTGTTGGTGATGGGGACACCAAGGAACTTGAAACTCTCGACCCGCTCCACTACAGGCCCATCGATGTGAATGGGGGCCTGTTCGGCCCTCCTTTTCCTGTAGTCCACGATCAGCTCCTTTGCCTTGCTCACGTTGAGGGAGAGGTTGTTGTCCTGGCACCACACTGCCAGGTCTCTGACGTCCACCCTGTAGGCTGTCTCATCGTTGTCGGTGATCAGGCCTACCACTGTTGTGTCGTCAGCAAACTTAATGATGGTGTTGGAGTCGTGCTTGACTACACAGTCGTGGTTGAACAGGGAGTACAGGAGGGGACTAAGCACGCACCCCTGAGGGGCCCCCGTGGCAGATGTGTTGTTGCCTACCCTTACCACCTGGGGGCGGCCCATCAGGAAATCCAGGATCCAGTTGCAGAGGGAGGTGTTTAGTCCCAGGGTCCTCAGCTTAGTGATGAGCAATGTGGGCACTATGGTGTTGAACGCTGAGCTGTAGTCAATGAACAGCATTCTCACATAGGTGTTCCTTTTGTCCAGGTGGGAAAGGGCAGTGTGGAGTGCGATTGAGATTGTATCATCGGTGGATCTGTTGGGTGGTATGCGAATTGGAGTGGGTCTAAAGTTTCCAGGATGATGGTGTTGATGTGAGCCATAACAAGTCTTTCAAAGCACTTCATGGCTACCGACGTGAGTGCTATGGGGCGGTAGTCATTTAGCAGGCTACTTTCGCTTTCTTGGGCACAGGGACTATGGTGGTCTGCTTGAAACATGTAGGTATTACAGACTCAGACAGGGAGAGGTTGAAAATGTCAGTGAAGACACTTACCAGTACACGCCCTGGTAATCCGTTTGGCCCTGCGGCCTTGTGAATGTTGACCTGTTTAAAGGTCTTGCTCACATCGGCTATGGAGAGCGTGATCACACAGTCGTCTGTAACAGCTGGTGCGCTCATGCATGCTTCAGTGTTGCTTGCCTCGAAGCATGCATAAAAGGCATTTAGCTCGTCTTGTAGGCTCACTTCACTAGGCAGCTCGTGGCTGGGTTTCCCTTTGTAGTCTGTAATAGTTTGCAAGCCCTGCCACGTCCGACGAGCATCGGATTCAACCTTAGTCCTATATTGACGCTTTGCCTGTTTGATCGTTCATCATTTCTTATAAGTGTCCGGATTAGTGTCCCGCTCCTTGAAAGGTGCAGCTCCATCTTTAGCTCGGTGCGGATGTTGCCTGTAATCCATGGCTTCTGGTTGGGATATCTACGTACGGTCAGTCTGGGGACAATGTCGTCGATGCACTTATTGATGAAGCCGGTGACTGAGGTGGTATACTCCTCAATGCCATTGGATGAATCCCGGGACATATTCGAGTCTGTGTTAGCAAAACAGTCCTGTAGTGAGCGAGTCAATGGTACTTCCTGCTTTAGTTTTTGCTTGTAAGCAGGAATCAGGAGGATAGAAATCTGGTCAGATTTGCCAAATGGAGGGCGAGGGAGAGCTTTGTATTCATCTCTGTGTGTGGAGTAAAGGTGGTTTAGAGTTTTTTTCCTCTGGTTGCACATTTAACATGATGGTAGAAATTAGGTAAAACAGATTTAAGTTTGTCTGCATTAAAGTCCCCGGCCACTAGGAGCGCCACTGCTGGATGAGTATTTTGTTGTTTGCTTATGGCCTTATACAGCTCGTTGAGTGTTGTCTTAGTGCCAGCATCGGTTTGTGGTGGTAAGTAGATGGCTACAAAAAATATAGATGAAAACTCTCTTGGTAGATAGTGTGGTCTACAGTTTATCAGGAGTTACTCTACCTCAGGCGAGCAATACCTCGAGACCTCCTTAATATTAGACATCGCGCACCAGCTGTTATTGACAAATAGACACACACCACCATGTCACGATCGTTGAACTGAGTAGACCAAGACGCAGCGTGATGAACGAACATACTTCTTTTATTTAATGAATGCGCGAACAACAAAACAACAAACGATAACGTGACGTCCTATGTTAAACACAACAAACACGGAACACACCAAAAGGAACAAGATCCCACAAACACTAAGGGAAAGCAGACTGTTTAAATAAGGCTCCCAATCAGAGACAACCAGCAACAGCTGACACTCGTTGCCTCTGATTGGGAACCACTCTGGCCAACATAGAAATACAAGAACTAGACTGTGAACATAGAACAAAACACATAGAAACTACACACCCTGGCTCAACATATAGAGTCCCCAGGGCCAGGGTGTGACAGTACCCCCCCCCCCCAAAGGCGCGGACTGCGACCACGCCTCCACATAAACCAAACAGGGGAGGGCTGGGTGGGCATTCCTCCTCGGAGGCGGTTCCGGCTCCGGGCTTGCCCACCACCTACCAATAATCCCCCCGTAGCGCCCCTGGTCCGGTCTGGCCCCGCTGACTGGAGCTGGACTGGACATCGTAGGAGCGGATTGCTTCAGCTCCGGTGTGGAGCAGCTGACCGGTACCTGACCAGGCACCGGTGACCCAGGCACGGGTTGTGCCGGACTGACAACGCACACCCCTGGCTTGGTGCGTGGAGCAGAAACGGGCCGGACCGGGCTGACGATGCGCACCCCTGTCTTGGTGCGTGGAGCAGCAACGGGCCGGACCGGGCTGACGATGCGCACCCCTGGCTTGGTGCGTGGAGCCGGAACGGGCCGTACCGGGCTGACGATGCGCACCCCTGGCTTGGAGCGTGGAGCAGGAACGGGCCGTACCGGGCTGACGATGCGCACCCCTGGCTTGGAGCGTGGAGCAGGAACGGGCCGGACCGGGCTGACGACGCACACCCCTGGCTTGGTGCGTGGAGCAGGAACGGGCCGGACCGGGCTGGCGACGCGCACCGTAGGCTTGGTGCGAGTGGCAGGAACAGGCCGGGTCGGACTGGCGCCGCGCACCATTAGCTTGGTGCGGGGAGCAGGAACAGGCCGGGCTGGGCTGGCGACGCGCACCGTAGGCTTGGTGCGAGGAGCAGGAACAGGCCGAGCCGGGCTGGCGACGCGCACCGTAGGCTTGGTGCGAGGAGCAGGAACAGGCCGGGCCGGGCTGGCGACGTGCACCATTACCTTGGTGCGGGGAGCAGGAACAGACCGGACCGTACTGGGGACACACACCACTGGCCCTACGCAGGGATCTGGAACGGGCCGGACCGGACTGGTAACACACCCCAGTACCTCTCGCCGTGCCTCTACACCTTCCTTCCCCTTTTTGACCAGTGGCCCCTGTAACCTGGCGGCCTCCTCTGCCAACCTCCCAATTCGCCCTGTGGCAGCCTCCTGCTGCCCAGTCGCCCATGCCGTGTGCCCCCCCCAATTTTTTGGGGGGGGTTGCCTCTCGTCCGTCCGACGACGACACTGTTGACGCCGTTGCTCCTCTCTCGCCAGGGCCTTAATCTTAGCCCATGGCCCTTTTCCCCCGAGCATGTCCTCCCAGGACCACACTTTTCCCACCTGGGCCATCGCCAACCTCTCCAGCTCCTTTCCCGGCGCTTCCTCCCATGTCCAGGCTGCCTGCTCCTGGACACGCTGCTTGGTCCTGGTATGGTGGGATCTTCTGTCACGATCGTTGAACTGAGTTGACCAAGGCGCAGCGTGATGAACGAACATACTTATTTTATTTAATGAATGCACGAACAACAAAACAACAAACGATAACGTGACGTCCTATGTTAAACACAACAAACACGGAACACACCAAAAGGAACAAGATCCCACAAACACTAAGGGAAAACAGACTGTTTAAATATGGCTCCCAATCAGAGACAACCAGCAACAGCTGACACTCGTTGCCTCTGATTGGGAACCACTCTGGCCAACATAGAAATACAAGAACTAGACTGTGAACATAGAACAAAACACATAGAAACTACACACCCTGGCTCAACATATAGAGTCCCCAGGGCCAGGGTGTGACACACCATCCCTCGTCCTACCAGACATAGATGTTCTGTCCTGCCGATACACGGAAAATCCAGCCAACTGGATATTATCCATGTTGTCGTTCAGCCACGACTCGGTGAAACATAAGATATTACAGTTTTTAATGTCCCGTTGGTAGGATTGTCTCGAACTGAGCTCATCCAGTTGATTCTCCAGTGATTGCACGTTGGCCAATAGAACAGATGGTAGAGGTGGGTTGCCGACAAATTCTCACAAGTCACCCCGATCTCCGACCCCTGTATTTCCGTCTTTTCTTCACGTGAATGACGGGGTTTGGGCCTGGTCTCGGAGAAGCAGTATATCCTTCGCGTTGGACTCATTAAAGAAAAATCTTTGTCCGGTTCGAGGTGAGTAATCGCTGTTCTGATATCCAGAAGCTCTTTTAAGAGACAGTAGCAGCAACATTATGTACAAAATAAGTTACAAACAATGCTAAAATACACACAAAATAGCACAGTTGGTTAGGAGCCCGTAAAACGGCAGCCATCCCCTCCGGTGCCATTCTTCAACCTGTATATGGGCATACTAAGTTGTATCATAACGCAAAACATCGTCTGTTTAATGTAATACCCTCACCATTGAAAGGTTGCAATGACACAACAATGAATCAACAATACATGTTTAGTAGATGTGTCCCCCTAGAGTCTAACGGCCCGGGGCTGGGTTTGTACTAAGATAACATATGGAATTGTTTTAAGATGGTCATAACAATTACTATTTAGCTATTTGATTTTGAATTTTAGGACCCATGAAGGTATAAAACAATTAATATTTGATGAAACATTGAATATGGCCTTAGAATAGATATCTCTTCTCTTGCCCTCACAAGATCTAGAAACATATTGAATAAACATATCCGTACATGGCAAAACACAAAGTCAAAAAATACAGTGCCTTCAGAAAGTATTCACACCCTTGACTTCTTCCACATTTTGTTATGTTACAAAGTGTGATTTAATTGTAATTTTTTTGTCAACGATCTACACAAAATACTGTGTAATGTCAAAGTCGAAGAAAAATTCTAACATTTCTAAAAATAATTCTGAAAAATAAAACACTAATATTTACATTTTACATTTTAGTCATTTAGCAGACGCTCTTATCCAGAGCGACTTACAGGAGCAATTAGGGTTAAGTGCCTTGCTCAAGGGCACATTTACGTCATTTAGCAGACGCTCTTATCCAGAGCGACTACAAATTGGTGCATTCACCCTATAGCCAGTGGGATAACCACTTTACAATTCTTATTTTATTTATTTTTTTATTTATTTTTTATTTCTATTTTTTTTTTTTTGGGGGGGGGGGGGGGGTAGAAGGATTACTTTATCCTATCCCAGGTGTTCCTTAAAGAGGTGGGGTTTCAAATGTCTCCGGAAGGTGGTGAGTGACTCCGCTGTCCTGGCGTCGTGAGGGAGCTTGTTCCACCATTGGGGTGCCAGAGCAGCGAACAGTTTTGACTGGGCTGAGCGGGAACTATGCTTCCGCAGAGGAAGGGGAGCCAGCAGGCCAGAGGTGGATGAACGCAATGCCCTCGTTTGGGTGTAGGGACTGATCAGAGCCTGAAGGTACGGAGGTGCCGTTCCCCTCACTGCTCCATAGGCAAGCACCATGGTCTTGTAACGGATGCGGAATATATCTTGATTAGATACGTATACAACCCCCTGAGTCAATACATGTTAGAATCACCTTTGGCAGCGATTATGTCACGCCCTGGCTCTGGGGACACTGTTATGTTGAGCCAGGGTGTGTAATTCTATGTTTGTATTTCTATGTTGGCCTGAGTGACTCCCAATCAGAGGCAACGAGTGTCAGCTGGTTGTCTCTGATTGGGAGCCATATTTAACTGTCTGTCTTTCACTTTGTGTTTGTGGTTTCTTGTTCGTGTTGGTTTGTGTTTAAACCGTAGACGTCACGTTTTCGTTTGTTGTTTTGATCGTGTGATCATTTAATAAATATAAATATGTTCACCTTCAACGCTGCACATTGGTCTCTCCCTGACGATCGTGACAGAAGAAACCACCAGAACTGGACCAAGCAGCCTAGTGAGGAGCAGAGTGGGTGGACTTGGCAACAGTGGAGGCAGAGCTTCGACTGGGTCAAGCCGAATGAGGAGCTGAATGGCGGAGATTGGAAGCAGAAGAGCGAGAGTTGGGCGAGAATTATCGAGGCCTGGCCCACGGGGAGAAGAGACTCCCAGAATATTTTTAGGGGGGGGCTCACGACGTCGGACCAGCAGGAGGCCGCGATAGAGCGGCCCAGCGGGTTGCCAGAGGAGGCCGCCAGGTTACGGGGGCCACTGGTCGAAGAGGGGATGGAGGATGTAGAGGCACGGCGAGAGGTACTGGCGTGTGTTGCCAGTCCGGTCCGGCCCGTTCCAGATCCCGGTGTAGGGCCAGTGGTATGTGTCCCCAGTACGGTCCGGTCCATTCCTGCTCCCCGCACCAAGTCTGTGGTGCGTTTCGTCAGCCCTGTCCGGCCCGTTCCTGCTCTCCGCACCAAGTCTGTGGTGCGCGTCGCCAGCCCAGTCCGGCCCATTCCTGCTCCCCGCACCAAGTCTGTGGTGCGTTTCGTCAGCCCTGTCCGGCCCGTTCCTGCTCTCCGCACCAAGTCTGTGGTGCGCGTCGCCAGCCCAGTCCGGCCCATCCAAGCTCCCCGCACCAAGTCAGTGGTGTGCTTCGTCAGCCCGGTCCGGCCCGCTCCTGCTCCCCACACCAAGCCAGTGGTGTGCGTCGTCGGTCCGGCACGGCCCGTGCCTGTTCCACTGGTGCCTGGTCCGGCACCGGTCAGATGCGTTACGCCGGAGCTAGAGCAATCCGCTCCATCAGTGTGCAGTCCAGCTCCGGCCAGCGGGGCCAGACCGGACCAGGGGTACTTTGGGGGGTTGGAGAGGGAGTGGGGATCAGGCCCGGAGCCGGATCCGCCGCCAAGGCGGAGTGCCCACCCGGTCCCTCCCCTGTGGTATTTAGTTGGCGCGGTCGGAGTCCGCGCCTTTAGGGGGGGGTACTGTCACGCCCTGGCTCTGGGGACACTGTTATGTTGAGCCAGGGTGTGTAATTCTATGTTTGTATTTCTATGTTGGCCTGAGTGACTCCCAATCAGAGGCAACGAGTGTCAGCTGGTTGTCTCTGATTGGGAGCCATATTTAACTGTCTGTCTTTCACTTTGTGTTTGTGGTTTCTTGTTCGTGTTGGTTTGTGTTTAAACCGTAGACGTCACGTTTTCGTTTGTTGTTTTGATCGTGTGATCATTTAATAAATATAAATATGTTCACCTTCAACGCTGCGCATTGGTCTCTCCCTGACGATCGTGACAGATTACAGCTGTGAGTCTTTCTGGGTAAGTCTCAAATAGCTTTGCACACCTAGATTGTACAATATTTGCACAGTATTCTTTTGTAAATTCTTCAAGCTCTGTCAAGTTGGTTGTTTATCATTGCTAGACAATGATAAGAACAGATATAGCCCCTGGTTCACCCCAGACTTGACTGCCCTTGACCAGCACAAAAACATCCTGTGGTGTACAGCATTAGCATCGAACAGCCCCCGTGATATGCAACTTTTCAGGGAAGTCAGGAACCAATATACACAATCAGTTAGGAAAGCAAAGGCTAACTTTTTCAAACAGAAATTTGCATCCTGTAGCACTAACTCCAAAAAGTGTTGGGACACTGTAAAGTCCATGGAGAATAAGAACACCTCCTCCCAGCTACCCACTGCACTGAGGCTAGGAAACACTGTCACTACCGATAAATCTACGATATTCGAAAATTTCAACAAGCATTTTGCTACGGCTGGCCATGCTTTCCACCTGGCTACCCCTACCCCGGCCACCAGCTCTGCACCCTCCGCTGCAACTTTCCCATGCCCCCCCCCCCCCCCCCGCTTCTCCTTCACCCAAATTCAGATAGCTGATGTTCTGAAAGAGCTGCAAAATCTGGACCCCTACAAATCAGCTGGGCCAGACAATCTGTACCCTTTCTTTCTAAAATTAGCCGCCGAAATTGTCGCAACCCCTATCGCCAGCCTGTTCAACCTCTCTTTCGTATCGTCTGAGATCCCCAGAGATTGGAAAGCTGCCGCGGTCATCCCCCTCTTCAAAGGGGGTGACACTCTAGATCCAAACTGTTACAGACCTATATCCATCCTGCCCTGCCTTTCGAAAGTATTTGAAAGCCAAGTTAACAAACAGATCACCGACCATTTAGAATCCCACCGTACCTTCTCCGCTATACAATCTGGTTTCCGAGCTGGTCATGGGTGTACCTCAGCCACGCTCAAGGTCCTAAACGATATAATAACCGCGATCGATAAAAGACAGTACTGTGCAGCCGTCTTCCTTGACCTGGCCAAGGCTTTTGACTCTGTCAATCACCGCATTCTTATTGGCAGACTAAATAGCCTTGGTTTCTCAAATGACTGCCTCGCCTGGTTCACCAACTACTTCTCAGATAGAGTTCAATGTGTCAAATCGGAGGGCCTGTTGTCTGGACCTCTGGCAGTCTCTATTGGGGTGCCACAGGGTTCAATTCTCGGGCCGACTCTATTCTCTGTGTATATCAATGATGTCTCTCTTGCTGCTGGTGACTCTCAGATCCACCTCTACGCAGAAGACACCATTTTGTATACATCTGGCCCTTCATTGGACACTGTGTTAACAAACCTCCAAACGAGCTTCAATGCCATACAACACTCCTTCCGTGGCCTCCAAATGCTCTTAAACGCTAGTAAAACGAAATGCATGCTCTTCAATCGAACGCTGCTTGCACCCGCCTGCCTGACTAGAATCACTACTCTCGGCGGCTCTGATTTAGAATATGTGGACAACTACAAATACCTAGGTGTCTGGTTAGACTGTAAACTCTCCTTCCAGACTCACATTAAGCATCTGCAATCCAAAGTTAAATCTAGAATCAGCTTCCTATTTCGCAACAAAGCCTCCTTCACTCATGCTGCTAAACACGCCCTCGTAAAACTGACTATCCTACCGATCCTTGACTTCGGTGATGTCATTTACAAAATTGCTTCCAACACTCTACTCAGCAAATTGGATGTAGTCTATCACAGTGCCATCCGTTTTGTCACCAAAGCCCCATAAACTACCCACCATTGTGACCTGTACGCTCTCGTTGGCTGGCCCTCACTAGATATTCGTCGCCAAACCCACTGGCTCCAGGTCATCTATAAATCCCTTCTAGGCAAATCCCCACCTTATCTTAGATCATTGGTCACCATAGCAACACCCACACGTAGTATGCGTTCCAGCAGGTATATCTCACTGGTCATCCCCAAAGCCAACACCTCCTTTGGTCGCCATTCCTTCCAGTTCTCTGCTGCAAATGACTGGAACGAACTGCAAAAATCTCTGAAGCTGGAGACACTTATCTCCCTCACTATCTTTAAGCATCAGTTGTCAGAGCAACTTACCGATCACTGCACCTGTACACAACCCATCTGTAATTAGCCCACCCAACTACCTCATCCCCATATTGTTATTTACATTGTTATTTATTTTGCTCATTTGCACCCCAATATCTCTATTTGCACATCATCTTCTGCACATCTGTCACTCCAGTGTTAATACTAAATTACAATTGTAATTATTTTGCACTATGGCCTATTTATTGCCTTACCTCCATAACTTACTACATTTGCACACACTGTATATAGATTTTCTATTGTATTATTGACTTTACGTTTTGTTTATTCCATATGTAACTCTGTGTTGTTGTTGTTTTTATCGCACTGCTTTGCTTTATCTTGGCCAGGTCGCAGTTGTAAATGAGAACTTGTTCTCAACTGGCTTACCTGGTTAAATAAAGGTGAAATAAAAAATTTATAAATAAAATACCAAGGAAATTGAAGCTCTCGACCCGCTCCACTGCAGTCCCGTCGATGTGGATCCTAGGGTCCTAAGCTTGGTTACGAGCTTGGAGGGGACAATGGTGTTGAACGCTGGGCTCTAGTCAATGAACAGCATTCTCACATAGGTATTCCTCTTATCTAGGTGGGTGAGGGCAGTGTGGAGTGCAATTGAGATTGTGTCTATGGATCTGTTGGGGCGGTATGCAAATTGGTGTCTGGGATGATGGAGTTGATGTGTGCCGTAACCAGCCTTTCAAAGCACTTCATGATCACAGATGTGAGTGCTACAGGGCGGTAGTCATTGTGGCATGAAGCCTTAGAGTTCTTAGGAACAGGAATGATGGTGGTCATCTTAAAACTAGTGTGATTGCTATGTAACGTATTGCAGATCTGGACAAACGATCCACCTACCACCATTGTCACTGTGTATAGAGGGTAGGATAGAGTAAGCGAGCAGAAAAGTGTAGTGCAGAAGGGAAGTACCAAAACACCTTGGTAGGGGAGGAGCATGCAAGCAGATGAGAAAATGAGGCTATATGTAAGAAATGATATAGTAAAACGTGCATAATGGGAAACGTAAACCAGGGGAAAAATGCACTACCCTCCCCTGTGCCCAATAAAAAAATCACACAACCCTCCCCCATATTTTGGACCAGCCCCCCACCACAGTACATTTCGAACTGTCCCTAATTAGATTGACGCGCTGGTGCTCTTAACGACTTGTGCTCTTAGACACTTATGGGATTAGAATAGATATCTCTTCTCTTGCCCTCACAAGATCTATAATCCTAGTCTGGGTTACAGGACAAAGATAGTCTACAGTATCAGGACAACATTGTAATCTAAATCTCTGAATCAATATTTTACCCATTTGATTATGTTAGACTTAGTATTGTAATACACATTTCAAATAATGTTACCTAATGATTACCAGAAGACATCACATATCCTTTTTGAAGCATTTGAATCATTTCACTATATAATGAATGTTTTTCATGGATATGTCCATGGTCTATGGTTTTGTCGTACAGAGATGACGTATCCATGACACACATATTTCACAGTTAGACAGTGTAGATCATCATTCTCCTACCAGTGACTGGGTCAATACTGCCAGTCGATGGGGAGAAATGGAAGATTCTAGAGTGATGTGATGAATATTAAAGATTCCAAAGAACAAAATGATCTCCTCATATTCTGTCTCCATGCAAAATGGAACCAAATGTAGCAACTGTCTAGATGATCTCAGATAGAATGTAGAAGTTTGGGGCAATTTGGAATAGTATGGTTTGATATTAAACATTGCACAATGCTGCATCACTCCCACATTGACACAGCAAGGCCAGGATATGGTCCCTGAGTCCCATCTCCAGGTCCACCTTGTGTGGTAGGACAAACTATCCTTGTCCCAGATCTGTGTAGTAGGATAAACTATCCTTGTCCCAGATCTGTGTTGTAGGATAAACTACTCTTGTCCCAGATCTGTGTAGTAGAATGAACTATCCTTGTCCCAGATCTGTGTAGTAAGATAAACTATCCTTGTCCCAGATCTGTGTTGTAGTATAAACTACTCTTGTCCCAGATCTGTGTAGTAGAATGAACTATCCTTGTCCCAGATCTGTGTAGTAAGATAAACTATCCTTGTCCCAGATATGTGTAGTAGGATAAACTATCCTTGTCCCAGATCTGTGTAATAGGATAAACTATCCTTGTCCCAGATCTGTGTAGTAGAATGAACTATCCTTGTCCCAGATCTGTGTAGTAGGATAAACTATCCTTGTCCCAGATCTGTGTAATAGGATAAACTATCCTTGTCCCAGATCTGTGCAGTAGGATAAAATATCCTC
Organism: Coregonus lavaretus; assembly: GCF_964263955.1. Classification (NCBI taxonomy): domain Eukaryota; kingdom Metazoa; phylum Chordata; class Actinopteri; order Salmoniformes; family Salmonidae; genus Coregonus; species Coregonus lavaretus. Next base: position 7,605,418 of record NC_139997.1, read on the forward strand.
GTCCCAGATCTGTGTAGTAGGATAAACTATCCTTGTTCCAGATCTGTATAGTAGGATAAACTATCCTTGTCCCAGATCTGTGTGGTAGGATAAACTATCATTGTACAAGTCTGTGTAGTAGGATAAACTATCCTTGTCCCAGATCTGTGTAGTAGGATAAACTATCCTGGTCCCAGATCTGTGCGGTAGGATAAACTATCCTGGTCCAATATCTGTGCGTAAGGATAAAATATCCTGTCCCAGATCTGTGCGGCAGGATGAACTATCCTTGTCCCAGATCTGTGGTGTTGGATGAACTATCCTTGTCCCAGATCTGTGTAGTAGGATAAACTATCCTTGTCCCAGATCTGTGTAGTAGGATAAACTATCCTTGTCCCAGATCTGTGTAGTAGGATAAACTATCCTTGTACCAGATCTGTGTAGTAGGATAAACTATCCTTGTCCCAGATCTGTGTAGTAGGATAAACTGTCCTTGTCCCAGATCTGTTTAGTAGGATAAACTATCCTGGTCTCAGATATGTGCTGTAGGATAAACTATCCTTGTCCCAGATCTATATAGAAGGATAAACTATCCTTGTCCCAGATCTGTGTGGTAGGATAAACTATCCTTGTACAAATCTGTGTAGTAGGATAAACTATCCTTGTCCCAGATCTGTGTAGTAGGATAAACTGTCCTTGTCCCAGATCTGTTTAGTAGGATAAACTATCCTGGTCTCAGATATGTGCTGTAGGATAAACTATCCTTGTCCCAGATCTGTGTAGTAGGATGAACTATCCTTGTCCCAGATCTGTGTAGTAGGATAAACTATCCTGGTCCCAGACCTGTGTAGTAGGATAAACTATCCTTGTCCCATATATGTGTAGTAGGATAAACTATCCTTGTCCCAGATCTGTGTGGTAGGATGAACTATCCTTGTCCCAGATCTGTGTAATAGGATAAATTATCCTTGTCCCAGACCTGTGTAGTAGGATAAACTACACTTGCCCCAGATCTGTGTAGTAGGATAAACTATCCTTGTCCCAGATCTGTATAGTAGGATAAACTATCCTTGTCCCAGATCTGTGTGGTAGGATAAACTATCCATGTACAAATCTGTGTAGTAGGATAAACTATACTTGTCCCAGATCTGTATAGTAGGATAAATTATCCTGGTCCCAGATCTGTGCGTTAGGATAATTTATCCTGGTCCCATACCTGTGCGTTAGGATAAACTATCCTGTCCCAGATCTGTGCGGCAGGATAAACTATCCTTGTCCCAGATATGTGCTGTTGGATGAACTATCCTTTTCCCAGATCTGTGTAGTAGGATAAACTATCCTTGTCCCAGATCTCTTTAGTAGGAAAAACTATCCTGGTCCCAGATCTGTGTTGTAGGATAAACTATCCTACCCAGATATGTGCGGCAGGATAAACTATCCGTGTCCCAGATATATGCTGTGGGATAAAAAATTCCTTGTCCCAGATCTGTGTAGTAGGCTAGACTATCCTTGTCCCAGTTCTGTGTAGTAGGATAAACTATCCTTGTCCCAGATATGTGTAGTAGGATAAACTGTCCTGCTCCCAGATCTGTGTAGTAGGATAAACTGTCCTGCTCCCAGATCTGTGTGGTAGGATATACTATCCTGGTCCCAGATTTTGTAGTAGGATAAATTATCCTTGTCCCAGATCTGTGTAGTTTGATAAACTATCCTAATTCCAGATCTGTGTGGTAGTATACACTATCCTGGTCCCAGTTCGTGTAGTAGGATAAACTATCCTTGTCCCAGATCTGTGTAGTAGGATAAATTATCCTGGTCCCATATTGTTTCTTTAGGATAAACTATCCTTGTCCCATATTTGTGCTCTAGGATAAAGTATCCTAGTCCCAGATCTGTGTAGTAGGATAAACTATCATTGTCCCAAAACTGTGTAGTAGGATAAATTACCTGGTCCCAGATCGATAAACTATCCTGGTCCCAGATCTGTGCGGTAGGATAAACTATCCTGGTCCCAGATCTGTGTAGTAAAATAAACTATCCTGGTCCCAGATCTGTGTAGAAGGATAAACTATCTTGGTCCCAGATCTGTCTAGTAAAATAAACTATCCTTGTTCCAGATCTGTATAGTAGGATAAACTATCCTTGTCCCAGATCTGTGTGGTAGGATAAACTATCATTGTACAAGTCTGTGTAGTAGGATAAACTATCCTTGTCCCAGATCTGTGTAGTAAAATAAACTATCCTGGTCCCAGATCTGTGTAGAAGGATAAACTATCTTGGTCCCAGATCTGTCTAGTAAAATAAACTATCCTTGTTCCAGATCTGTATAGTAGGATAAACTATCCTTGTCCCAGATCTGTGTGGTAGGATAAACTATCATTGTACAAGTCTGTGTAGTAGGATAAACTATCCTTGTCCCAGATCTGTGTAGTAGGATAAACTATCCTGGTCCCAGATCTGTGCGGTAGGATAAACTATCCTGGTCCAATATCTGTGCGTAAGGATAAAATATCCTGTCCCAGATCTGTGCGGCAGGATGAACTATCCTTGTCCCAGATCTGTGGTGTTGGATGAACTATCCTTGTACAAATCTGTGTAGTAGGATAAACTATCCTTGTCCCAGATCTGTGTAGTAGGATAAACTGTCCTTGTCCCAGATCTGTTTAGTAGGATAAACTATCCTGGTCTCAGATATGTGCTGTAGGATAAACTATCCTTGTCCCAGATCTGTGTAGTAGGATGAACTATCCTTGTCCCAGATCTGTGTAGTAGGATAAACTATCCTGGTCCCAGACCTGTGTAGTAGGATAAACTATCCTTGTCCCATATATGTGTAGTAGGATAAACTATCCTTGTCCCAGATCTGTGTGGTAGGATGAACTATCCTTGTCCCAGATCTGTGTAATAGGATAAATTATCCTTGTCCCAGACCTGTGTAGTAGGATAAACTACACTTGCCCCAGATCTGTGTAGTAGGATAAACTATCCTTGTCCCAGATCTGTATAGTAGGATAAACTATCCTTGTCCCAGATCTGTGTGGTAGGATAAACTATCCATGTACAAATCTGTGTAGTAGGATAAACTATACTTGTCCCAGATCTGTATAGTAGGATAAATTATCCTGGTCCCAGATCTGTGCGTTAGGATAATTTATCCTGGTCCCATACCTGTGCGTTAGGATAAACTATCCTGTCCCAGATCTGTGCGGCAGGATAAACTATCCTTGTCCCAGATATGTGCTGTTGGATGAACTATCCTTTTCCCAGATCTGTGTAGTAGGATAAACTATCCTTGTCCCAGATCTCTTTAGTAGGAAAAACTATCCTGGTCCCAGATCTGTGTTGTAGGATAAACTATCCTACCCAGATATGTGCGGCAGGATAAACTATCCGTGTCCCAGATATATGCTGTGGGATAAAAAATTCCTTGTCCCAGATCTGTGTAGTAGGCTAGACTATCCTTGTCCCAGTTCTGTGTAGTAGGATAAACTATCCTTGTCCCAGATATTGTCACACCCTGGTGCTGGGACTCATTATTGTTGATCCAGGGTGTGTGCAGTCTATGTGTTTATGTTCTATGTTGGGTGTCTAGGTTGTTGTTTTCTAGGTTGGTTCAATGACTCCCAATCGGAGGTAACGAGTGTCAGCTGTTCGGCTCGTTATCTCTGATTGGGAGCCATATTTATTTCTGTATGTTTTCCTGTGGGGTTTGTGGGTTTTTGTTTCCTGGTTACATGTTCCGTATGTCAGTGATTTGTAACTTGAGAACTTCACGTATCGTCTTTTGTTTTGTTTTCGTGAGTACGTTTATTAATAAATCATGTTCACTCGCAACGCTGCGCTTTGGTCCGCTTCTTCATATGTAGACGATCGTGACAGAAAAACCCACCACAAGAGGACCAAGCGGCGTAACAAGCGGCAACAGGACCTACCTACGCAGGATTTATGGGAGCCTCCTAAGGACTTTTGGACATGGGAGGAGATACGGGCTGGAAAGGGTCCTTGGGCACAACCGGAGGAGTACCACCGCCCTCGTGAAGAGCTGGAGGCAGCTGCAGCCGAGAGGAGGTGGTATGAGGAGGCAGCGCGGAGTCGAGGCTGGAAGCCCGTGGTTACTCCCCAAAAATTTCTTGGGGGGGGGCTAAAAGGGAGTGTGGCGAAGTCAGGTAGGAGACCTGCGCCTACTCCCTGGACTGACCGTGGAGAGCGGGAGTACGGGCAGACACCATGTTACGCAGTAGAGCGCATGGTGTCTCCTGTACGCAGGCATAGCCCGGTGCGGTACATTCCAGCTCCTCGTATCGGCCGGGCTAGATTGAGTGTTGAGCCGGATGTCATGAGGCCGGCCCCACGCAGCAGGCCACCAGTGCGTCTCCTCGGGCCGGCTTACATGGCACCAGCCCTACGTATGGTTTCCCCGGTTCGCCTACATAGCCCGGTGCGGGTTATTCCTCCTTCCCGTACTGGTCGGGCGACGGGGAGTATACAACCAGGTAGGGTTGGGCAGGCTCAGTGCTCAAGGGAGCCAGTACGCCTGCACGGTCCGGTATTTCCGGCGCCACCTCCCCGCTCCAGCCCAGTACCACCAGTGCCTACACCACGCACCGAGCCTCCTGTGTGTTCCCAGAGTCCTGTGCGTCCTGTTGCTGCTCCCCGCACTAGCCCTGAGATGCGTGTCCTCAGCCCGGGACCACCAGTTCCGGCACCACGCACTAGGACTTATGTGCGTCCCCAGGGTCCTGCATGCCCTGTTGCTTCTCCCCGCACTAGCCCTGAGATGCGTGTCCTCAGCCCGGTACCTCCAGTTCCGGCACCACGCATCAGGCCTACGGTGCGCCTCAGACGGCCAGAGTCTGCCGTCTGCCCAACGGCGCCTGAACTGCCCGTCTGCCCAACGGCGTCTGAACTGCCCGTCTGCCCAACGGCGTCTGAACTGCCCGTCTGCCCAACGGCGCCTGAACTGCCTGTCTGCCCAACGCCGTCTGAACTGTCCGTCTGCCAAGCGCTGCATAAGCCGCCCGTCTGCCATGAGCCTTCAGAGCCGTCCGCCAGACCGGAGCCGCGAGAGCCTTCCGCCAGACAGGATCAGCCAGAGCCTTCCGCCAGACAGGATCAGCCAGAGCCTTCCGCCAGACAGGATCAGCCAGAGCCGTCCAGCCGGGATCCGCCAGAGCCGTCCAGCCGGGATCCGCCAGAGCCGTCCAGCCGGGATCCGCCAGAGCCGTCCAGCCGGGATCCGCCAGAGCCGTCCAGCCGGGATCCGCCAGAGCCGTCCAGCCGGGATCCGCCAGAGCCGACCAGCCAGGATTCGCCATTCTGCCTGGTACTGCCCCTTAGTCCGGTACTGCCCCTTAGTCCGGTACTGCCCCTTAGTCCGGTACTGCCCCTTAGTCCGGTGCTGCCCCTTAGTCCGGTGCTGCCTCTTAGTCAGGTGCTGCCCCTTAAACCGGTGGGGGTCATTTGGAGGAGGCTACATAAGCGGGAAGTGACTATGGTGGGGTGGTGGTCTAGGCCGGAGCCAGAACCGCCACCGAGGAGGTATGCCCGCCCAGCCCTCCCCTGTTTGGGGGTTTTGAGGCGCGGTCGCAGTCCGCGCCTTTAGGGGGGGGTACTGTCACACCCTGGTGCTGGGACTCATTATTGTTGATCCAGGGTGTGTGCAGTCTATGTGTTTATGTTCTATGTTGGGTGTCTAGGTTGTTGTTTTCTAGGTTGGTTCAATGACTCCCAATCGGAGGTAACGAGTGTCAGCTGTTCGGCTCGTTATCTCTGATTGGGAGCCATATTTATTTCTGTATGTTTTCCTGTGGGGTTTGTGGGTTTTTGTTTCCTGGTTACATGTTCCGTATGTCAGTGATTTGTAACTTGAGAACTTCACGTATCGTCTTTTGTTTTGTTTTCGTGAGTACGTTTATTAATAAATCATGTTCACTCGCAACGCTGCGCTTTGGTCCGCTTCTTCATATGTAGACGATCGTGACAGATATGTGTAGTAGGATAAACTGTCCTGCTCCCAGATCTGTGTAGTAGGATAAACTGTCCTGCTCCCAGATCTGTGTGGTAGGATATACTATCCTGGTCCCAGATTTTGTAGTAGGATAAATTATCCTTGTCCCAGATCTGTGTAGTTTGATAAACTATCCTAATTCCAGATCTGTGTGGTAGTATACACTATCCTGGTCCCAGTTCGTGTAGTAGGATAAACTATCCTTGTCCCAGATCTGTGTAGTAGGATAAATTATCCTGGTCCCATATTGTTTCTTTAGGATAAACTATCCTTGTCCCATATTTGTGCTCTAGGATAAAGTATCCTAGTCCCAGATCTGTGTAGTAGGATAAACTATCATTGTCCCAAAACTGTGTAGTAGGATAAATTACCTGGTCCCAGATCGATAAACTATCCTGGTCCCAGATCTGTGCGGTAGGATAAACTATCCTGGTCCCAGATCTGTGTAGTAAAATAAACTATCCTGGTCCCAGATCTGTGTAGAAGGATAAACTATCTTGGTCCCAGATCTGTCTAGTAAAATAAACTATCCTTGTTCCAGATCTGTATAGTAGGATAAACTATCCTTGTCCCAGATCTGTGTGGTAGGATAAACTATCATTGTACAAGTCTGTGTAGTAGGATAAACTATCCTTGTCCCAGATCTGTGTAGTAAAATAAACTATCCTGGTCCCAGATCTGTGTAGAAGGATAAACTATCTTGGTCCCAGATCTGTCTAGTAAAATAAACTATCCTTGTTCCAGATCTGTATAGTAGGATAAACTATCCTTGTCCCAGATCTGTGTGGTAGGATAAACTATCATTGTACAAGTCTGTGTAGTAGGATAAACTATCCTTGTCCCAGATCTGTGTAGTAGGATAAACTATCCTGGTCCCAGATCTGTGCGGTAGGATAAACTATCCTGGTCCAATATCTGTGCGTAAGGATAAAATATCCTGTCCCAGATCTGTGCGGCAGGATGAACTATCCTTGTCCCAGATCTGTGGTGTTGGATGAACTATCCTTGTACAAATCTGTGTAGTAGGATAAACTATCCTTGTCCCAGATCTGTGTAGTAGGATAAACTGTCCTTGTCCCAGATCTGTTTAGTAGGATAAACTATCCTGGTCTCAGATATGTGCTGTAGGATAAACTATCCTTGTCCCAGATCTGTGTAGTAGGATGAACTATCCTTGTCCCAGATCTGTGTAGTAGGATAAACTATCCTGGTCCCAGACCTGTGTAGTAGGATAAACTATCCTTGTCCCATATATGTGTAGTAGGATAAATTATCCTTGTCCCAGATCTGTGTGGTAGGATGAACTATCCTTGTCCCAGATCTGTGTAATAGGATAAATTATCCTTGTCCCAGACCTGTGTAGTAGGATAAACTACACTTGCCCCAGATCTGTGTAGTAGGATAAACTATCCTTGTCCCAGATCTGTATAGTAGGATAAACTATCCTTGTCCCAGATCTGTGTGGTAGGATAAACTATCCATGTACAAATCTGTGTAGTAGGATAAACTATACTTGTCCCAGATCTGTATAGTAGGATAAATTATCCTGGTCCCAGATCTGTGCGTTAGGATAATTTATCCTGGTCCCATACCTGTGCGTTAGGATAAACTATCCTGTCCCAGATCTGTGCGGCAGGATAAACTATCCTTGTCCCAGATATGTGCTGTTGGATGAACTATCCTTTTCCCAGATCTGTGTAGTAGGATAAACTATCCTTGTCCCAGATCTCTTTAGTAGGAAAAACTATCCTGGTCCCAGATCTGTGTTGTAGGATAAACTATCCTACCCAGATATGTGCGGCAGGATAAACTATCCGTGTCCCAGATATATGCTGTGGGATAAAAAATTCCTTGTCCCAGATCTGTGTAGTAGGCTAGACTATCCTTGTCCCAGTTCTGTGTAGTAGGATAAACTATCCTTGTCCCAGATATGTGTAGTAGGATAAACTGTCCTGCTCCCAGATCTGTGTAGTAGGATAAACTGTCCTGCTCCCAGATCTGTGTGGTAGGATAAACTATCCTTGTCCCAGATCTGTGTAGTAGGATAAATTATCCTGGTCCCATATTGTTTCTTTAGGATAAACTATCCTTGTCCCATATTTGTGCTCTAGGATAAAGTATCCTAGTCCCAGATCTGTGTAGTAGGATAAACTATCATTGTCCCAAAACTGTGTAGTAGGATAAATTACCTGGTCCCAGATCGATAAACTATCCTGGTCCCAGATCTGTGCGGTAGGATAAACTATCCTGGTCCCAGATCTGTGTAGTAAAATAAACTATCCTGGTCCCAGATCTGTGTAGAAGGATAAACTATCTTGGTCCCAGATCTGTCTAGTAAAATAAACTATCCTTGTCCCAGATCTGTGTAGTAAAATAAACTATCCTTGTCCCAGATCTGTGTAGTAAAATAAACTATCCTTGTCCCAGATCTGTGTAGTAAAATAAACTATCCTTGTCCCAGATCTGTGTAGTAGGATAAATTATCCTGGTCCCATATTGTTTCTTTAGGATAAACTATCCTTGTCCCATATTTGTGCTCTAGGATAAAGTATCCTAGTCCCAGATCTGTGTAGTAGGATAAACTATCATTGTCCCAAAACTGTGTAGTAGGATAAATTACCTGGTCCCAGATCGATAAACTATCCTGGTCCCAGATCTGTGCGGTAGGATAAACTATCCTGGTCCCAGATCTGTGTAGTAAAATAAACTATCCTGGTCCCAGATCTGTGTAGAAGGATAAACTATCTTGGTCCCAGATCTGTCTAGTAAAATAAACTATCCTTGTCCCAGATCTGTGTAGTAAAATAAACTATCCTTGTCCCAGATCTGTGTAGTAAAATAAACTATCCTTGTCCCAGATCTGTGTAGTAAAATAAACTATCCTGGTTCCAGATCTGTGTAGTAGGATAAACTATCCTTGTCCCAGATCTGTGTAGTAGGATAAACTATCCTTGTCCCAGATCTGTGTAGTAGGATAAACTATCCTGATCCTAGATCTTTGCGGTAGGATAAACTATCCTATTCCCAGATCTGTGTAGTAGGATAAACTATCCTTGTCCCACATCTTTGTAGTAGTAATCAAATCAAATTTTATTGGTCACATGCGCCGAATACAACAGGTGCAGACATTACAGTGACATTTTTACTTACAGCCCTTAACCAACTGTCACGCCCTGGCTCTGGGGACACTTGTATGTTGATCCAGGGTGTGAGTTTCCTTTGGGTATTCTATTTTTTTGTATATCTATGTTGGCCAGGGTGGCTCCCAATCAGAGACGGCTGTAACTCGTTGTCTCTGATTGGGAGTCATACTTAGGTAGCCGTTAGGCATTCATTGGGTGTGGTTTCTTGTTCCGTGTTGGTTCGTGTATGTAACCAGGGACGTCACGTTTTCGTTTTGTGGTTTTGTTTGTGTGTTCATTCAAATTAAATAAAATGTTCGCATTCCACGCTGCGCCTTGGTCCTCCTCTCTCACCGACGATCGTGATAGAAGAAACCACCAAGACTGGACCAAGCAGCGTGTCCAGGAGCCATCGCCAGGGAGATCTCTAGCAGATCTCCTTCGCCTCCTCGACTGGGTCAAGCCGGGTGAGGAAGAGAAGGGCTTGACATGGAGGCAGAAGGGCGAAAGGCTGGCGAGGGACATGGAGACCTGGTCCACGGGTAGGAGAGACGCCCAGAAATTTTTTAGGGGGGGCTAACGCCGTGGACGACGGGCCAGCAGGAGACCGCGGCAGAGCGGCCCAGCGGGTTGGCAGAGGAGGCCGCCAGGTTACGGGGGCCACTGGTTGAAGAGGGGATGGAAGGTGTAGAGGCACGGCGAGAGGTACTGGGGTGTGTTACCAGTCCGGTCCGGCCCATTCCAGATCCCTGCGTAGGACCAGTGGTGTGTGTCCCCAGTACGGTCCGGCCTGTTCCTGCTCCCCGTACCAGGCCAATGGTGCGCGTCGTCAGCCCGGCTCGGCCCGTTCCTGCTCCCCTCACCAAGTCAGTGGTGCGCTTCGTCAGCCCGGCTCGGCCCGTTCCTGCTCCCCGCACCAAGTCAGTGGTGCGCTTCGTCAGCCCGGCTCGGCCCGTTCCTGCTCCCCGCACCAAGTCAGTGGTGCGCTTCGTCAGCCCGGCTCGGCCCGTTCCTGCTCCCCGCACCAAGTCAGTGGTGCGCTTCGTCAGCCCGGCTCGGCCCGTTCCTGCTCCCCGCACCAAGTCAGTGATGCGCTTCGTCAGCCCGGCTCGGCCCGTTCCTGCTCCCCGCACCAAGTCAGTGGTGCGCTTCGTCAGCCTGGTCCGGCCCGCTCCTGTTCCCCGCACCAAGTCAGGGGTGCGTTTCGTCAGCCCGGCTCGGCCCATTCCTGCTCCCCACACCAAGCCAGTGGTGTGCGTCGTCAGTCCGGCACAGCCCGTGCCTGTTCCACTGGTGCCTGGTTCAGCACCGGTCAGCTGCTTCACGCCGGACCAGGGGTACTTTGGGGGGTTGGAGAGGGAGTGGGGATCAGGCCCGGAGCCGGATCCGCCGCCAAGGTGGAGTGCCCACCCGGTCCCTCCCCTGTGATGTTTGGTTGGCGCGGCCGGAGTCCGCGCCTTTAGGGGGGGGTACTGTCACGCCCTGGCTCTGGGGACACTTGTATGTTGAGCCAGGGTGTGAGTTTCCTTTGGGTATTCTATTTTTTTGTATATCTATGTTGGCCAGGGTGGCTCCCAATCAGAGACGGCTGTAGCTCGTTGTCTCTGATTGGGAGTCATACTTAGGCAGCCGTTAGGCATTCATTGGGTGTGGTTTCTTGTTCCGTGTTGGTTCGTGTATGTAACCAGGGACGTCACGTTTTCGTTTTGTGGTTTTGTTCGTGTGTTCATTCAAATTAAATAAAATGTTCGCATTCCACGCTGCGCCTTGGTCCTCCTCTCTCCCCGACGATCGTGATACCAACAGTGCATTTATTTTAAACAAAAAAAGTAAAAATAAAACAACAACAAAAAAAGTGTTGAGAAAAAAAAGAGCAGAAGTAAAATAAGGGAGGCTATATATACAGGGGGGTACCGGTGCAGAGTCAATGTGCGGGGGCACCGGCTAGTTGAGGTAGTTGAAGTAATATGTACATGTGGGTAAAGTTAAAGTGACTATGCATAAATAATTAACAGAGTAGCAGCAGCGTAAAAAGGATGGGGTGGGGGGGGGGGGCAGTGCAAATAGTCTGGGTAGCCATGATTAGCTGTTCAGGAGTCTTATGGCTTGGCGGTAGAAGCTGTTGAGAAGTCTTTTGGACCTAGACCCTGCACTCCGGTACCGCTTGCCGTGCGGTAGCAGAGAGAACAGTCTATGACTAGGGTGGCTGGAGTCTTTGACAATTTTGAGGGCCTTCCTCTGACACCGCCTGGTATAGAGGTCCTGGATGGCAGGAAGCTTATAAACTATCCTTGTCCCAGATCTGTGTAATAGGTTGAACTGTCCTTGTCCTAGATCTGCGTAGTAGGATAAATTATCCTGGTCCCAGATCTGTGTAGTTTGATGAACTATCCTTGTCCCATATATGTGTAGTATTATAAAATCTCAATGTTCCTGATCTGTGTAGTAGGATAAACTATCCTGGTCCCATATATGTGTAGTAGCATAAACTATCATTGTTCCTGATCTGTGTAGTAGAATAAACTAACCTGGTCACAGATTATGTAGTAGGATAAACTATCATTGTTCCTGATCTGTGTAGTAGGATAAACTATCCTGATCCCAGATCTGCGTAGTAGGATAAATTATCCTGGTCCCAGATCTGTGTATATTGATAAACTATCCTCGTCCCAGGTCTGTGTAGTAGGATAAAGTATCCTGGTCCCAGATCTTTGCGGTGGGATATACTATCCTGGTCCCAGATTTTGTAGTAGGATAAATTATCCTCGACCCAGATCTGTGTAGTTTGATAAACTATCCTAATCCCAGATCTGTGTGGTAGTATAAACTATCCTGGTCCCAGATCGTGTAGTAGTATAAAATATCCTGGTCCCATATTGTTTCTTTAGGATAAACTATCCTTGTCCCAGATCTGTGTAGTAAAATAAACTATCCTGGTACAAGATCTGTGTAGTAGGATAAACTATCCTAGTCCCATTTCTTTGTTGTAGGATAAACTATCCTTGTCCCAGATCTGTGTAGTAGGATAAACTATCCTGGTCCCAGATCTTTCTAATAGGATAAACTATTCTTGTCCCAGATGTGTGCGGTAGGATGAACTATCCTGGTCCCAGATCTGTGCGGTAGGATAAATTATCCTGGTCCCAGATCTGTGTAGTAAAATAAACTATCCTGGTACAAGATCTGTGTAGTAGGATAAACTATCCTAGTCCCATTTCTTTGTTGTAGGATAAACTATCCTTGTCCCAGATCTGTGTAGTAGGATAAACTATCCTGGTCCCAGATCTTTCTAATAGGATAAACTATTCTTGTCCCAGATGTGTGCGGTAGGATGAACTATCCTGGTCCCAGATCTGTGCAGTAGGATAAATTATCCTGGTCCCAGATCTGTGTAGTAGGATGAACTGTCCTGGTTACAAATACGTGTAGTAGGATAAAATATCCTGGTCCCAGATCTGTGTAATAGGATAAACTATCCTTGTCCCAGATCTGTGTAGTAGGATAAACTATCCTGGTCCCATATTGTTTCTTTAGGATAAACTATCCCAGTCCCAGATCTGTGCTCTATGATAAAGTATCCTGGTCCCAGATCTGTGTAGTAGGATAAAGTATCCTTGTCCCAGTTCTGTGTAGTAGGATAAAGTACCTGGTACCAGATCTGTGTAGGAGGATAAATTATCCTGGTTCCAGATCTGTGCGGTAGGATAAACTATCCTTGTCCCAGAACTGTGTAGTAGGATAAAGTACCTGGTCCCAGATCTGTGTAGTAGGATGAATTGTCCTTGTCCCAGATCTGTGTAGTAGGATAAAATATCCTTGTCCCAGATCTGTGTAGTACGATAAAGTACCTGGTCCCAGATCTGTGTAGGAGGATAAACTATCCTGGTTCCAGATCTGTGTAGAAGGATAAACTATCCTTGTCCCAGATCTGTGTAGTACGATAAAGTACCTGGTCCCAGATCTGTGTAGGAGGATAAACTATCCTGGTTCCAGATCTGATTAGAAGGATAAACCAGCCTTGTCCCAGATCTGTGTTTTAGGATAAATTATCCTGGTCACAGATCTGTGTAGTAGGATAAACTGTCCTTGTCCCAGATCTGTGTAGTAGGATGAAATATCCTGGTCCCAGATCTGCGTAGTAGGATAAATTATCCTGGTCACAGATCTGTGTAGTAGGATAAACTGTCCTTGTCCCAGATCTGTGTAGTAGGATAAACTATCCTGGTCCCAGATCTGTGTTTTAGGATAAATTATCCTGGTCACAGATCTGTGTAGTAGGATAAACTGTCCTTGTCCCAGATCTGTGTAGTAGGATAAACTATCCTGGTCCCAGATCTGTGTTTTAGGATAAACTATCCTTGTCCCAGATCTGTGTAGTAGGATAGACTATTGTGGTCCCAGATCTGTGCAGTAGGATAAACTATCCTTGTCCCAGATTTTTGTAGTAGGATAAACTATCCTGGTCCCAAATCTGTGTAGTACGATAAAGTATCCTGGTCCCAGATCTGTGCAGTAGGATAACTATCCTGGTCCCAGATATGTGTAATAGGATACACTCTTCTGGTCCCAGATCTGTGTAGTAAGATAAACTATCCTTGTCCCAGATATGTGTAGTAGGATAAACTATCTTTGTCCCAGATCTGTGTAGTAGGATTAAATATCCTGGTCCCAGATCTATGTGGTAGGATAAACTATCCTTGTCCCAGATCAGTCTAGTAGGATAAACTATCCTGGTCCCAGATCTGTTCAGTAGGATAAACTAACCTTGTCCCAGATATGTGTAGTAGGATAAACTATCCTGGTCCCAGATCTCTGTAATAGGATAAACTTTCCAGGTTCCAGATCTGTGCGGTAGGATAAACTATCCTGGTCCCAGATTTGTGTAGTAAGATAAACTATCCTGGTCCCAGATCTGTGCAGTAGGATAAACTATCCTGGTCCCAGATCTGTGTAGTAGGATAAACTATCCTGGTCCCAGATCTGTGTAGTAGGATAAACTATCCTTGTCCCAGATCTGTGTAGTAGGATAAACTATCCTGGTCCCAGATCTGTGTAGTATGATAAACTATCCTGGTCCCAGATCTGTGCGGTAGCATAAACGATCCTGGTCCCAGATCTGTATAGTAGGATAAACTATCCTGGTTCCAGATCTGTGCGGAAGGATATTCAATCCTGGTCCCAAATCTGTGTAGTAAAATAAACTATCCTGGTCCCAGATATTTTCGGTAGGATAAACTATCCTTGTCTCAGATCTTTGTAGTAGGATAAACTATCCTTGTCCCAGATCTGTGCAGTAGGATAAACTATCCTTGTCCCAGATCATTGTAGTAGGATAAACTATCCTGGTCCCAAATCTGTGTAGTACAATAAAGTATCCTGGTCCCAGATCTGTGCAGTAGGATAACCTATCCTGGTTACAAATCTGTGTAGTAGGATAAAAAAACTTGGTCCCAGATCTGTGCAGTAGAATAAACTATCCTTGTCCCAGATCTTTGTAGTAGGATAAACTATCCTGGTCCCAAATCTGTTTAGTACAATAAAGTATCCTGGTCCCAGATCTGTGCAGTAGGATAAACTATCCTGGTCCCAGATCTGTGTAATAGGATGCAGTATTCTGGTCCCAGATCTGTGTAGTAGGATAAACTATCCTTGTCCCAGATCTGTGCAGTAGAATAAACTATCCTTGTCCCAGATCTTTGTAGTAGGATAAACTATCCTGGTCCCAAATCTGTGTAGTACAATAAAGTATCCTGGTCCCAGATCTGTGCAGTAGGATAAACTATCCTGGTCCCAGATCTGTGTAATAGGATGCAGTATTCTGGTCCCAGATCTGTGTAGTAGGATAAACTATCCTTGTTCCAGAACTTTGTAGTAGGATAAACTATCCAGGTTCCATATCTGTGTAGTAGGATAAACTATCATTTTCCCAGATCTGTGTAGTAGGATAAACTATCCTGGTCCCAGATTTGTGTAGTAAGATAAACTATCCTGGTCCCAGATCTGTTCAGTAGGAGAAACTTACCTGGTCCCAGATCTGTGTAGTAGGATAAACTATCCTTGTCCCACATATTTTCGGTAGGATAAACTATCCTTGTCCCAGATATGTGGAGAAGGATAAACTATCCTTGTCCCAGATCATTGTAGTTGGAAAAACTCTCAGTTTCCCAGATCTTTGTAGTAGAATAAACTATCCTGGTTACACATATGTGTAGTAGGATAAAATATCCTGGTCCCAGATCTGTGCAGTAGGATAAACTCTCCTTGTCCCAGATCTTTGTAGTAGGATAAACTATCCTTGTCCCAGATCTGTGCGGTAGGATAAACTATCCTGGTCCCAGATTTCTGTAGTAAGATAAACTATCCTGGTCCCAGATCTGTGCAGTAGGATAAACTATCTTGGTCCCAGATCTGTGTAGTAGGATAAACTCTCTGTCACGGATTCTGCCGAGGCTGCTCCTCCTCCTTGCTCGGGCAGGCTTCGGCGTTCGTCGTCCCCGGAGTACTAGCTGCTGCCGATCGATGTTTTCGGTGTTTGTCTTGTTTTGTCTAGATTAGTACACCTGTTGCCTATTAGTTTTGATTGTTTAGCCTATAATTTCCCTTGTTTCACGTTTGGGTTTTGTGTGTTATTGTTGTATGTCTAGTTGCTGTTCGGCCTAGCTACTTTTCCTGATTACGCATATGGTGTTTTTCCCTCCAATGTTGGAGACGTTTGTTTTGTGCGTAACATTCAGTAAAGTAGTCAACCTGATTCTCTGTGTCCTGCGTCTGACTTCACTCGCCGCGTACACATCACCCCCTGACAGAATAACACACCACCATGGAGTCAGCAGGATCAGCGGTACCGACGGAGTCATTGGAGGAGCGCGTCAGTAGCCAAGACGCCATGATCCGAAGACTCGTTACCGCCATGCAGGATGTAATGGACACTTTGAGCCGATGGGAAAGAGAAGGTTTGCCCACACCTCCTCCTACAATACCACCACCATCGGCCAGACCCATCGTTCCATCTCCGGAGTCCAGTGGGATTCGGCTCTCGCTCCTGAGGGCTTATGATGGCACCGCAGCCGGGTGTCAGGGTTTCCTGCTTCAAGTCGAACTCTACCTGGCAACCATTCACCCGGCGCCCTCGGGATACGAGAGCGTTTCCTCCCTCATCTCCTGTCTGTCCGGCAAGGCATTGGAGTGGGCCAATGCCGAATGGAGGGGAATAGACGCCGCCACCGTCAGTTATGCGGAGTTCTCCCGCCGCTTCAGGGCGGTTTTCGATCATCCCCCAGAGGGGAAAGCGGCGGGGGAGCGTCTGTTCCACCTCAGACAGGGGAAGAGGAGCGCGCAAGAGTTCGCACTGGATTTCCGGACTCTGGCGGCCAATGTGGGATGGAATGAGAGGGCCCTCATCGACCACTATAGGTGCAGCCTACGGGAGGACGTTCGCCGAGAGTTGGCCTGCAGGGACACCAACTTGAGCTTCGATCAGTTGGTGGACATGTCGATCCGTCTGGATACCCTGCTGGCTACCCGCGGACGTTCGGAGCTGGGGCCGTCCATTCCATCCCCCAGCACCTCCGAGCCGAGCCCTATGGAGCTCGGGGGTGCTGGTGCTAGAGAGAGGAGGAGAGAGACCCGGAGAGAGGCCGTCCCCTGCACCAACTGTGGCCGTAGAGGACACGCTGCGGTTCGGTGCTGGGGAGGGTCTCCTAGGGATCGAGGCAGCAGGTCACGCACTGATGAGTCATTCCAGGTGAGTAAGCGCCCAACTCACCCAGAGCTCTCTGTTGTCCACTTGTGTATCCAAGTTGAGTTTCCCCAGGTTTCATCTCATTCCCAGCATAAGGCGCTAGTCGATTCAGGTGCAGCTGGGAATTTTATTGATCGTACTTTCTGTTATAAGTTAGGGATTCCCCTCATACCAGTAGATGTGCCTTTCCCTATCCATGCCCTAGACAGCCGTCCTTTGGGGTCAGGATTGATTAGGGAGGTCACGGCGCCACTTAAGATGAAGACGCAGGGGGGTCATGAGGAAATTATACAGTTGTATCTGATCGACTCTCCTGCGTTTCCCGTGGTGTTGGGGCTTCCTTGGTTAATATCTCATGACCCCAACATTTCGTGGCAACAGAGGGCTCTCAGGGAGTGGTCTGATCAGTGTATCGGGCGGTGTATAGGTTTTTATTTTATTTTATTTTATTTTTTATTTCACCTTTATTTAACCAGGTAAGCCAGTTGAGAACAAGTTCTCATTTACAACTGCGACCTGGCCAAGATAAAGCAAGATAAAGCAAAGCAGTGCGATAAAAAAACAACACAGAGTTACATATGGGGTAAAAAAAAAAAAAAAAAAAAAATGAAAAAAAAAAAAAAAACATAAAGACAAAAATACAACAGGAAATATATATGCAGTGTGTGCAAATGTAGCAAGTTATGGAGGTAAGGCAATAAATAGGCTATAGTGCAAAATAATTACAATAGTATTAACACTGGAATGTTAGATGTGCAGGAGATTTGTGCAAATAGAGATACTGGGGTGCAAAAGAGCAAAATAAATAACAATATAGGGATGAGGTAGTTGGGTGGGCTAATTTCAGATGGGCTGTGTACAGGTGCAGTGATCGGTAAGGTGCTCTGACAACTGATGCTTAAAGTTAGTGAGGGAGATAAGAGTCTCCAGCTTCAGAGATTTTTGCAATTCGTTCCAGTCATTGGCAGCAGAGAACTGGAAGGAATGGCGGCCAAAGGAGGTGTTGGCTTTGGGAATGACCAGTGAGATATACCTGCTGGAGCGCAGACTACGGGTGGGTGCTGCTATGGTGACCAATGAGCTAAGATAAGGCGGGGATCTGCCTAGCAGTGATTTATAGATGGCCTGGAGCCAGTGGGTTTGACGACGAACATGTAGTGAGGACCAGCCAACAAGAGCGTACAGGTCACAGTGGTGGGTAGCGTATGGGGCTTTGGAGACAAAACGGATGGCACTGTGATAGACTACATCCAATTTGCTGAGTAGAGTGTTGGAGGCTATTTTGTAAATGACATCGCCGAAGTCAAGGATCTGTAGGATAGTCAGTTTTACGAGGGCATGTTTGGCAGCATGAGTGAAGGAGGCTTTGTTTGCGAAATAGGAAGCCGATTCTAGATGTAACTTTGGATTGGAGATTCTTTATGTGAGTCTGGAAGGAGAGTTTACAGTCTAACCAGACACCTAGGTATTTGTAGTTGTCCACATACTCTAGGTCAGACCCGTCAAGAGTGGTGATTCTAGTCGGGTAGGCGGGTGCCAGCAGCGTTCGATTGAAAAGCATGCATTTAGTTTTACTAGTGTTTAAGAGCAGCTGGAGGCTACTGAAGGAGTGTTGTATGGCATTGAAGCTGGTTTGGATTTTTTTTTTTTTTTTTTAATCATTTTTTATTTTTTTTTTTTTTTTTTTTTTTCTTTCTTTCTTTTTTTTTCAGCATTTTGGGATGGATCAGCTTAATATTGCAGATAGATTGTATCTTCTATCAATGTAATTGTCTACATCACTTCCAATCCCCCATGTTTTTTTTAATTTTTTATATATATATTCCCCTTTATTACTTTTCAACCCCACCATCCTTTCCCTACTTGGAGTAAATTAGTGAACAACAACGCCCAGGCCTCTACTTCCGGTCTATATTTACTATCTACACCTTATGGACAGAGTTCATTTTACAATAATTCTATATATATATATATATATATATATATAGATACAGTGGGTAAAAAAAGTATTTAGTCAGCCACCAATTGTGCAAGTTCTCCCACTTAAAAAGATGAGAGAGGCCTGTAATTTTCATCATAGGTACACGTCAACTATGACAGACAAAATGAGAAAAATAAATCCAGAAAATCACATTGTAGGATTTTTAATGAATTTATTTGCAAATTATGGTGGAAAATAAGTATTTGGTCAATAACAAAAGTTTCTCAATACTTTGTTATATACCCTTTGTTGGCAATGACACAGGTCAAACGTTTTCTGTAAGTCTTCACAAGGTTTTCACACACTGTTGCTGGTATTTTGGCCCATTCCTCCATGCAGATCTCCTCTAGAGCAGTGATGTTTTGGGGCTGTCGCTGGGCAACACAGACTTTCAACTCCCTCCAAAGATTTTCTATGGGGTTGAGATCTGGAGACTGGCTAGGCCACTCCAGGACCTTGAAATGCTTCTTACGAAGCCACTCCTTCGTTGCCCGGGCAGTGTGTTTGGGATCATTGTCATGCTGAAAGACCCAGCCACGTTTCATCTTCAATGCCCTTGCTGATGGAAGGAGGTTTTCACTCAAAATCTCACGATACATGGCCCCATTCATTCTTTCCTTTACACGGATCAGTCGTCCTGGTCCCTTTGCAGAAAAACAGCCCCAAAGCATGATGTTTCCACCCCCATGCTTCACAGTAGGTATGGTGTTCTTTGGATGCAACTCAGCATTCTTTGTCCTCCAAACACGACGAGTTGAGTTTTTACCAAAAAGTTATATTTTGGTTTCATCTGACCATATGACATTCTCCCAATCCTCTTCTGGATCATCCAAATGCACTCTAGCAAACTTCAGACGGGCCTGGACATGTACTGGCTTAAGCAGGGGGACACGTCTTGCACTGCAGGATTTGAGTCCCTGGCGGCATAGTGTGTTACTGATGGTAGGCTTTGTTACTTTGGTCCCAGCTCTCTGCAGGTCATTCACTAGGTCCCCCCGTGTTGTTCTGGGATTTTTGCTCACCGTTCTTGTGATCATTTTGACCCCACAGGGTGAGATCTTGCGTGGAGCCCCAGATCGAGGGAGATTATCAGTGGTCTTGTACGTCTTCCATTTCCTAATAATTGCTCCCACAGTTGATTTCTTCAAACCAAGCTGTTTACCTATTGCAGATTCAGTCTTCCCAGCCTGGTGCAGGTCTACAATTTAGTTTCTGGTGTCCTTTGACAGCTCTTTGGTCTTGGCCATAGTGGAGTTTGGAGTGTGACTGTTTGAGGTTGTGGACAGGTGTATTTTATACTGATAACAAAAGTTCAAACAGGTGCCATTAATACAGGTAACGAGTGGAGGACAGAGGAGCCTCTTAAAGAAGAAGTTACAGGTCTGTGAGAGCCAGAAATCTTGCTTGTTTGTAGGTGACCAACTACTTATTTTCCACCATAATTTGCAAATAAATTCATAAAAAATCCTACAATGTGATTTTCTGGATTTTTTTTCCTCAATTTGTCTGTCATAGTTGACTTGTACCTATGATGAAAATTACAGGCCTCTCTCATTTTTTTAAGTGGGAGAACTTGCACAATTGGTGGCTGACTAAATACTTTTTTCCCCCACTGTATATATATATATATATATATATATATATATATATATATATTTATTTATTTTTTTGCTCCTGAACTTCTTCTACTCTCAACCTCTCCGATCATTTTCATGATATCCATCCGGTTTGCTTCTAAATGCCATATCTTTCTAACTGTGCTCTTTCCCAAAAGCTCCCAACATACAACCTATATACTTATTATGGACACAGTATGCTTACATTATTAGCTATCTTTGTTATTATTTGTTGTTATTTGTTATTAGTCCCATCCTTCAACTCTATTCAATACCTCCCATCTATCTCTTAACACCATCCATATAGGATTTCTATTTGCCATATATATTTCAACCGTACTGTGATGTTTTACAAAAGTTCTGAACCTTTCTATTCTCATTGCTTCTACAGATTGTGAATTAAAAATAAACATTTTTGCTAAAAGTATTATTATATTATTGATTGATTGACTATGACTTTTCAGATCACCCAGTAATGCTATCTGCAAGGTTAGTTCCAGGTAAATATTGCAATCCTTTAGCCATTCCTGGACCTGTGTCCAAAAACAAGCTACAAATGGACAGAACCAAAACAAATGATCTAATGATTCTATCTCTTCACAGCAAAATCTGCAGAGCTGGGAAGATTGTATCCCCCATATAAATAACATTCTATTGGTAGCAAGAATTTTATATAATAATTTAAATTGAAAGATTCTAATTTTTGAATCCGGTGTCGTTTTGCGTGTCAGTTCATAAACACTATGCCATGGGATCGGTACGTCAAAGATCTCTTCCCAACTATTTTGCAATCTATATGGGATGGCTGTCAATCCTTTGGTCCTTAAGTGAAACTGATATACTTTTTTATTTATCACAGTTTTCCTTAACCAATTATGTTCTTTAATGCAAGGCCGACAGACAAGTTCCTTACTTTCTCCCCCTTCAACTTTCCTCTTCCACTTTTGCGGTAAGGCTGCAATTATTTGGTTGTAATTTTGGGTAGAGCAGACATTTCCATATGTTTTTGTTAGCTGCATGTGCGACATAACTCCACCAGTCCTACCGATGATATCATTTACGAAGATTATACCTTTTTTAAACATTCTGTCAAAAAATAAAGTTTTTTTGTCAATTAGTATATTTGGATTTAACCACAATATTTGTTGCATTATCTGTTCTGTCGTTTATGGAGGATTAAATTGAAATTGCAACCAACTTTCTATGGCTTGTTTTAGAAATAGTGACATTTGGGAGATTATTTCCTTTTCAAATAACTGAAAGTGAGAGGTTGTAATCTGAATAAAGGGAAAAAGGCCTTTCTTGAACAGTGGGTGAGACAATCTTACTAATTTGCTTGAGAACCAGTTCGGATTTAAGTATAACTTTTGGATGACTGAAGATTTTAGTGATAGGTCTAATGCTTTAATATTTAATAATTTCTGTCCTCCGAATTCATATTCATTATATAAATATGCTCTTATAATTTTGTCTGGCTTGCCGTTCCAAATAAAATTGAATATTTTTTTCTCATATAATTTAAAAAACTGTTTGCTAGGCGTAGGAAAGACCATAAGCAAATAGGTAAACTGGGATAATACTTAAGAGTTAATCAGGGTGATTTTTCCACAAATTGACAGGTATCTTCCTTTCCATGGTAGTAAGATCTTATCTATTTTTGCTAACTTTCTATTAAAATTTATTGAAGTGAGATCATTTATTTCCTTTGGGATATGTATTCCGAGTATATCCACATCACCATCAGACCATTTTATTGGTAAACTACATGGTAATGTAAAAATTGTATTTTTTAGTGATCCAATACGTAATATAGTACATTTGTCATAATTTGGTTTTAATCCAGAGAGGTTAGAAAATTTATCTAGATCCTCTATGAGGCTGTGGAGGGATTCTAGTTGTGGATCTAAAAGAAAACATGAATCATCTGCGTACAGTGACACCTTTGTTTTTAAGCCCTGTATTTCTAATCCTCTGATATTATTATTGGATCTTATTTTAATAGCTAACATCTCGATGGCCACAATAAATAGATATGCCGATAGTGGACAACCTTGTTTCACTCCTCTTGACAGTTTAAAACTTTCTGAGAAATAGCCATTATTTACTATTTTACACCTAGGGTTACTATACATGATTTTGACCCATTTTATAAGAGATTCTCCAAAATTGAAATGCTCCAGGCATTTATATATAAATTCCAGTCGAACTTTATCAAATGCCTTTTCGAAGTCTGCTATGAATAGCAGGCCTGGTTTCCCATATTTTCCATAGTGTTCTATTGTTTCCAATACTTGCCTTATATTATCTCCAATGTATCTTCCATGTAAAAAACCTGTCTGATTAGAATGAATAATATCCGACAATACCTTTTTAATTCTATGCGCTATACATTTTGCTAGGATTTTTGCATCACAACACTGAAGTGTAAGGGGCCTCCAATTTTGTAAATGGACTGGATCTTTATATTTTCCACTTGTATCCTGTTTCAGTAATAATGAGATCAGACCTTCTTCTTGAGTGTCAGATAATCTACCATTTACATAGGAGTGGTTAAAACATGCTAATAACGGTCCTCTTAGTATATCAAAAAAGGTTTGGTATACCTCGATTGGTATGCCATCCAACCCTGGAGTTTTCCCGGACTTAAAGTCTTTAATTGCATCCAGAAGTTCCTCCTCTGTAATTTCACCTGTAATTTCACCGACTAGCTTGATTCAGTCTCCGCCATGTATATCTCACTAGATCAGCATATTTAAGCCTCCATATATCTACTAGTTCTAATGTATCCATGACATTCACAATTTCCTTAAGAGCATGTGGGTGATTGTTTGTGGTGTGATTTCCTTTTCGGTCCATTGAGCTATTTAAAACAGTATTATAATCCCCCACCATAATAATATTGTCTTGAGTTGCTTGCAGACTTGATAATTTATTATATATATTGTCAAAGAATTGTGGATCATCATTATTTGGTCCGTAAAGGTTAATGAGCCATATCTGTTTATGGTCCAATACCATATTTAAAATAATCCATCTACCTTGCGTATCTATTTGGACAATTTGCACATTCGGATCGAAATTACTATTAATTAATATCATCACCCCTTTTGAATTTCTTTGCCCATGGGAGAAGTATATTCCCCCCCCCCATTCTTTTTTCCACGCTACTTCATCTCGAATTGTTGAATGAGTTTCCTGTATACAATATATATTATATTCCTTCTCTTTGAGCCATGTAAATATTGTTCTTCTTTTGTTATTATCAGCTAAGCCATTACAATTATAACTGGCTATACTTATTTCACCATACACCATAATGAGATACAAGTTTCAAGTCTATTTATCATTATATATGTTTGTAAATTTACCAATAAAAAATAGCGTAATGATTGAGTGTCCATATAGCTGTACCGTGATATCTGCATTGCTACGGAGTAACCCTTCAATTGTTCTCCACTAATTCCCCCGCTAAAGCCCCTCCCCATCCCAAGTTGAGCCGTCATCCCAGTGATCAGCATCCCACCCACGTCCCTCCGTATCCCTAAGGCCCCGAGAGGCCAGGACCCATCCATCGAAAACAGCACACAGTGCCACCCACAAAACAGAAGCAGGTTAACCGCCAAAAGCATTTCCAATGCTTTCACCTCTATATATATATATATCTATATAACTATTATTATTTTTTAAATTATGCATATCCTATTTTCCATCATTATCAATTAATATGCGTAATAATGTCGGCAGTTCACGCATAGGATTCTAACATATAACCAGGATTGCCATTGTATTACATTTAATTCATTGACAAGCAATTATTATCCTAGCAAATAATTCCTGCGGTCCATCCCATACCCCCCCCCCCCAACATCCCCACCCCCCCCACAACAGATGCCAGACAAGCACACACGCACATACTCACATACTCCAACACACTCAACCCCCCTCCTCCACAATCCACCATAAAATCCGATACTCAACGGCTGTTATATCCCAGAGCCCAACTCGAGAAATAACTTGATCTACGAGTGCACATACAGTTAAAGCTGATTGAGAAAGCATGCAGATTGAGCAGAAATTGATAACAATGTGAGATTTGATTAATCTACTTAATCTATGTCAAGTCCTAGGTGATGGAGATCAGATCCACCCTCTTCACCTGAGACACAAACACTCTGATCCCCTGTTGTAACCATTTTCCCAAGCATCTCCATGCGGTCAGACCTTTGATTATTTTGTGCCACCTGGGCCACAATGATAAACCCCCTCTCTGATTGTCCGAGTGTGACCCCCTCCCCATGGGTTACTGCAGCCAGTGTTGCCAGCACTGCCACTACCTGGGTGGGCATACCCCACCGGAATCCCCACCGGCTAGGTAAAAGGTCGTCAAGGTTCTCATTAGCAGCTTTGAGAATTTCCTTGTATATTATGCTCTCCCATCAGGGGGCTCTGGCTTTGTAGGACCAACCCTGCCAGGCAGGCTCAGAATCTTGAGGGGGCGGTGCTGCTCAAGTAGGTCTCTGACCGCATTTATTTCTCTGTTTAGGCTGCATATTCACAGCAGGTCCATAAAATAGATGGGAACTTCTCTTTGGTGTATGGGTCGCTCAGGTGGGTGTCCAGGTTATAGGGTTAGGGATCTTTCCATCATGATAGGACAATGAATAATTAGATTAGATGTATACTATATTTAAAAATGTATATCCCTCATCTACACAAAATTGAAAGCTCTCTCTCTCACTACCCCTGTTCATAGACCCCCGGTCGGCTCTGGGATATGCAACCATTTCCCCTCTCACTCACTTAACGCCGCACCTTTTCAAACACAAAAATGCACACCACATGGTTGACTGCGGAAGAAATGGGCCGAGCGTGCAAACGCACCCGCATCCACATCTGCCGCAAGGGGGAAAGGACGCCAGAGAGAACACAGGACCAACCACAACAACCATCCGCCAAAACAACAACCTCCCTATTTCTCCCTCCTTTTCCTGAATACCCGTAAGTACTAGATTTTCCCTCATCGATCTGGTTTGGATGTCTAGTAAGGCTTCTCTCAGAAGATTGTTCTCCTTTTTTAATTCCCTAACGTCCGTTTCCATTTTAGAGACTGTCACTTTTATTTCTTTGGTTTCTTTCTCCATTACCAAAGCTTTTTCGTCACTCATTTGAAGACTCGCTTTCAACTCTTTTACGTCTTTACTGACCAATTCTAATATGCCCAATTTGTCATTTATCGACTTCAACAGGTCGCTTTCCACACTTACCATACCCAGTGGTGAAAAGCATATATCATCTGTATCAGTCGATGAGTCGCGTTTCCTTTTGGGGATCGGCTCTCCACGCTTGTCTTCAGTCATGTTTGGGTGTTGCTTGTTGTAGTAATATTTGTCGATATATTTCTCTAGCCTTATGATCTTATTTCTGTTATTATCCAGATTGAATTATATTAACTGCGAATATATGAAATGCTAATATTTAGTCTAACTTACTGATTTTGAATATTATGTTTTTATCTTGAGGTGTTTTGTACCGATTTCTATTCAATACGCCATCGTTTGGAGGTTTGTTAACACAGTGTCCAATGAAGGGCCAGATGTATACAAAATGGTGTCGTCTGCGTAGAGGTGGATCTGAGAGTCACCAGCAGCAAGAGCGACATCATTGATATACACAGAGAAAAGTGTCGGCCCAAGAATTGAACCCTGTGGTACCCCCATAGAGACTGCCATAGGTCCAGACAACAGGCCCTCCGATTTGACACACTGAACTCTATCTGAGAAGTAGTTGGTGAACCAGGCGAGGCAGTCATTTGAGAAACCAAGGCTATTTAGTCTGCCAATAAGAATGCGGTGGTTGACAGAGTCGAAAGCCTTGGCCAGGTCGATGAAGACGGCTGCACAGTACTGTCTATTATCAATCGCGGTTATAATATCGTTTAGGACCTTGAGCGTGGCTGAAGTGCACCCATGACCAGCTCGGAAACCGGATTGCATAGCGGAGAAGGTACGGTGGTATTCGAAATGGTCGGTGATCTGTTTGTTAACTTGGCTTTCAAATACTTTCGAAAGGCAGGGCAGGATGGATATAGGTCTGTAGCAGTTTGGATCTAGAGTGTCACCCCCTTTGAAGAGGGGGATGACCGCGGCAGCTTTCCAATCTCTGGGGATCTCAGACGTTATGAAAGAGAGGTTGAACAGACTAGTAATAGGGTTTGCGACAATTTCGGCGGCTAGTTTTAGAAAGAAAGGGTACAGATTGTCTAGCCCAGCTGATTTGTAGGGGTCCAGATTTTGCAGCTCTTTCAAAACGTCAGCTGTCTGAATTTGTGTGAAGGAGAAGCGGGGGGGGCATGGGCAAGTTTCAGCGGAGGGTGCAGAGTTGGTGGCCGGGGTAGTGGTAGCCAGATGGAAAGCATGGCCAGCTGTAGCAAAATGCTTGTTGAAATTCTCGATTATTGTAGATTTATCGGTGGTGATAGTGTTTCCTAGCCTCAGTGCAGTGGGCAACTGGGAGGAAGTGCTCTTATTCTCCATGGACTTTACAGTGTCCCAGAACTTTTTGGAGTTAGTGCTACAGGATGCAAATTTCTGTTTGAAAAAGTTTGCCTTTGCTTTCCTGACAGCTTGTGTATATTGGTTCCTAACTTCCCTGAAAAGTTGCATATCGCGGGGGCTATTTGATGCTAATGCAGTACGCCACAGGATGTTTTTGTGCTGGTCAAGGGCAGTCAAGTCTGAGGAGAACCAGGGGCTATATCGGTTCTTAGTTCTGTATTTTTTGAATGGGGCATGTTTATTTAAGATTGAGAGGAAATTACTTTTAAGGAACAGCCAGGCATCCTCTACTGACGGAATGAGATCTATATCCATCCAGGATACCTGGGCCAGGTCAATTAGGAAGGCCTGCTTGCTAAAGTGTTTTAGGGAGCGTTTGACAGTGATGAGGGGTGGTCGTTTGACCGCGGACCCGTTACGGACGCAGGCAATAAGGCAGTGATCGCTGAGATCCTGGTTGAAGACAGCTGAGGTGTATTTAGAGGGTATGTTAGTCAGGATGATATCTATGACGGTAACCATGTTTACGGATTTAGGGTTGTACCTGGTAAGTTCGTTGATAATTTGCGTGAGGTTGAGGGCATCTAGTTTGGATTGTAGGATGGCCGGGGTATTAAGCATATCCCAATTTAGGTCACCAAGCAGTACGAACTCTGAGGATAAATGGGGGGCAATCAATTCACATATGGTGTCCAGGGCATATCTGGGGGCTGAGGGGGGTCTGTAGCAAGCGGCAACAGTGAGAGACTTATTTCTGGAAAGGTGGATTTTTAGAAGTAGAAGCTCAAACTGTTTGGGCACAGACCTGGATAGTATGATAGAGCTCTGCAGGCTATCTCTACAGTAGATTGCAACTCCACCCCCTTTGGCAGTTCTATCTAGACGGAAAATGTTATAGTTGGGGATGGAAATGTCAGAATTTTTGGTGGCCTTCCTGAGCCAGGATTCAGACACTGCTAGAACATCAGGGTTGGCGGAGTGTGCTAACGCAGTGAATAACTCAAACTTAGGAAGTAGACTTCTGATGTTTACGTGCAAGAAACCAAGACTTTTGCGATTACAGAAGTCAGCAAATGATAGCGCCTGGGGAGTAGGAGTGATACTGAGGGCTGCAGGGCCTGGGTTAGCCTCTACATCACCAGAGGAACAGAGGAGGGCTAGAATAAGGATACGGCTAAAGGCTTTAAGAACTGGTCTTCTAGTGCGTTGGGTACATAGAATATTTTCAGGTGCAGATTTCCAGGTGTTGTAGAAAAGATTCAGGGCATTATGTACAGACAAGGATATGGAAGGATATGAGTAAAGTGGGGGTAAACCTAAGCATTGGGTAACAATGAAAGAGATAGTATCTCTAGAGGCACCAATTGAGTCGGTCTCTGCGTGTATGGGTGGTGGGACAAAGGAGCTATCTAAGACAGGTTTAGCTGGGCTGGGGGATCTACAGTGAAATAGTACAATTAGAAATAACCGAAACAACAATAAGCTAACCATGTTTGGGCTGAGGCTAAACATAAACAGGATGTAGTACCGTAAAAAGGAACAGTCCAGCAGACATCAGCTGTATACAGCAATAGGATAGATTCGGAGGCTGCTAAAGCACTAGCAGGTAAGAGGCCACGGCTAGCGTGTGCTAGCGGGCCGGGGCTAGCAGATGGAATCTTCGTGGTCGACGTCGTCGTAACCACATCAGACGATTTCGTCGGCAGACCAGTCGTGTAGGATCGGCGGGGCTCCGTGTCAACACTAGGTGGTCCCGTCCGGTTGACAGAGAGGTAGATAGCCGGGAGATGGGCCTAGCTCAGGATGATTAGCCAGACCACAGCGTCCATTTAGTTGAAGCTAGCTGGTAGCGATGAATCCGGAGTTAAAGGTCCAGTGATTCAGTGATTACGGCAGAAAAACTGATATGTTCTGGGTCGATAACGCGCTGTGCAGACTGGCCGAATATCCGGTGATTAATATCCAGTGATTAAATTAATCCCGCAGAAAAAAATCCAATGTTCTGGGTGAAATACCGCTAACTGTGGCTAATAGCAAGTAGCTAGTTAGCTGGCTAGCTAGTTTAAACTGGAGATTCTATATAAAAGGTAAGTTTACATTTACATTTTACATTTTAGTCATTTAGCAGACGCTCTTATCCAGAGCGACTTACAGTTAGTGAATACATATATATATATATTTTTTTTTATACTGGCCCCCCCCCGTGCTAATCAAACCCACAACCCTGGCGTTGCAAACGCCATGCTCTATCAACTGAGCTACATCCCTGCCGGCCATTCCCTCCCCTACACTGGACGACGCTGGGCCAATTGTGCGCCGCCCATGAGTCTCCCGGTCGCGGCCGGCTGCGACAGAGCCTGGATTCGAACCAGGATCTCTAGTGGCACAGTTAGCACTGCGATGCAGTGCCTTAGACCACTGCGCCACTCAGGAGTACTTGGTTCGGACAATAATAGAATCCGTTCCACATTGAGTGAGGCGGGTTGCAGGAAAGTATATTTTGTAGAAGGATGAAAAGTCTGATAGGAAAATATGTACGAAAAATACAAAAAAACAGGGTATTTACAGGCTATTTACAGACACGACAAAAACAGAACTGCACTACTTTGGTGTTTCCGTAGGGGCGACAACGGTGGAAAGTCCGAACCAAGTGCCCGCACTGCACATTCCTCCTGAGTATAATGATTTGGCACTCGTCTTCAGTAAGAAGAGGGCGACTCAATTACCACCTCATAGACAGGGGGATTGTGCGATACACCTCCAGGCAGGCGCTGCACTTCCGCGTAGTCATGTGTATCCTCTGTCTCAAGAGGAGACGGCGGCTATGGAGACATACATCGCCGAATCTCTGGGACAGGGATACATACGGCCCTCCACTTCTCCTGCGTCCTCGAGTTTCTTTTTTGTGAAGAAGAAGGATGGAGGTTTGCGCCCGTGTATTGATTACCGTAGTCTCAATCAGATTACTATTAAATACAGTTATCCTCTCCCTCTGATTGCGAGTATGACGGAGTCATTACACGGAGCGCGAGTCTTCACAAAATTGGATCTCAGGAGCGCTTACAACCTGGTGCGCATTAGGGAAGGAGATGAATGGAAAACAGCATTTAGTACCACCTCGGGTCACTATGAGTATCTTGTCATTCCATACGGGTTAATGAATGCTCCTTCAGTCTTCCAATCATTTGTGGACGAGATTTTCTGGGATTTGCACGGGCAGGGTGTAGTGGTGTATATTGACGACATTCTAATATACTC
This sequence comes from Coregonus lavaretus, assembly GCF_964263955.1. Lineage (NCBI taxonomy): Eukaryota > Metazoa > Chordata > Actinopteri > Salmoniformes > Salmonidae > Coregonus > Coregonus lavaretus. The sequence continues at coordinate 7,635,676 of NC_139997.1, forward strand.
TGCTACACGAGCCGAGCATGTGGCCCTGGTGCGTCGGGTGTTGGGTAGGCTGTTGGAGCATGACTTGTATGTGAAGGCGGAGAAATGCCTATTTTTCCAGGAGTCCATCTCCTTTCTGGGACATCGGTTGTCCGCGTCAGGGGTGGAGATGGAGATTGACCGCGTTTCAGCCATGCGTAATTGGCAGACTCCCACCACGGTTAAGGAGGTGCAGCGGTTTTTGGGTTTTGCCAATTACTACCGGAGGTTTATCCGGGGTTTTGGACAGGTAGCAGCTCCCATCACCTCCCTGCTAAAGGGGGGCCCGGTGCGTTTGCAGTGGTCGGCTGAGGCGGACAGGGCGTTTAGACATCTGAAGGACCTGTTCACCTCGGTTCCGGTGCTGGCACATCCGGACCCCTCTTTGGCGTTCCAAGTGGAGGTGGACGCGTCAGAGGCGGGAATTGGGGCTGTACTGTCTCAACGCTCGGGCACGCCTCCTAAACTCCGTCCCTGTGCCTTTTACTCTAAGAAGCTCAGTCCGGCGGAACGTAATTATGACGTGGGGGACAGGGAGCTGCTAGCTGTGGTTCAAGCCCTAAAGGTGTGGAGGCATTGGCTTGAGGGGGCTCAACACCCTTTTCTCATTATGACTGACCATTGTAACCTGGAGTATATCCGGGAAGCTAGGAGACTGAATCCTCGTCAGGCTAGGTGGGCCATGTTTCTGGCCCGGTTTGTCTTTAAGCTCACGTATATACCAGGGTCACAGAACGTTAAGGCTAAACTATCCTAGTCCCAGATTTGTGTAGTAGGATAAACTATCCTGGTCCCAGATCTGTGCAGTAGGATAAACTAACCTTGTCCCAGATCTGTGTAGTAGGTTAAACGATCCTGGTCCCAGATCTCTGTAATAAGATAAACTATCCTGGTTCCAGATCTGTGCAGTAGTATAAACTATCCTGGTCCCAGATCTGTGTAGTAGGAGAAACTCTCCTGGTCCCAGATCTTTGTAGTAGGATAAACTATCATTGTCCCAGATCTGTGTAGTAGGATAAACTATCCTGGTCCCAGTTCTGTGTAGTAGGATAAACTATCCTTGTCCCAGATCTTTGTAGTAGGAAAAACTATCCTGGTCCCAGATCTGTGTAGTAGGAAAAACGATCCTTGTCCCAGATCTGTGTAGTAGGATAAACTATCCTTGTCCCAGATCTGTGTAGTAGGATAAACTATCCTTGTCCCATATATGTGCTGTAGGATAAACGATCCTGGACCCAGATCTGTGTAGTAGGATGAACTATCCTTGTCCCAGATCTGTGTAGTAGGATAAACTATCCTGGTCCCTGACCAGTGTAGTAGGATAAACTATCCTTGTCCCAGATATGTGTAGTAGGATAAACTATCCTTGTCCCAGATCTGTGTGGTAGGATAAACAATCCTGGTCCCAGATCTGTGTAGTAGGATAAACTATCCTTGTCCCAGATCTGTGCGGTAGGATAAACAATCCTGGTCCCAGATCTGTGTAGTAAAATAAACTATCCTGGTCCCAGATATTTTCGGTAGGATAAACTATCCTTGTCCCAGATATGTGGAGTGGGATAAACTATCCTGGCCCCAGATCTTTGTATTAGGATAAACTGTCCTTGTCCCAGTTCTTTGTAGTAGGATAAACTATCCTTGCCCCAGATCGGTGTAGTAGGATAAACTATCCTTGCCCCAGATCGGTGTAGTAGGATAAACTATCCTGATCCCAGATCTTTGCGGTAGGATAAACTAACCTGGTCCCAGATTTTGTAGTAGGATAAACTATCGTTGTCCCAGATTTTGTAGTAGGATAAACTATCCTTGTCCCAGATCTGTGTAGTAGGATAAACTATCCTTGTCCAAGATCTTTGTAGTAGGAGAAACTATCCATTTCCCAGATCTTTGAAGTAGGATTAACTATTCTTGCCCCAGATCGGTGTAATAGGATAAACTATCCTGGTCCCAGATTTGTGCGGTAGGATAAACAATCCTGGTCCCAGATCTGTGTAGTAGGATCAACTATACTGGTCCCAGATCTGTGCAGTAGGACACACAATCCTCTTACCAGATCTGTGTAGTAGGAAAAACGATCCTGGTCCTAGATATGGGTAGTAGGATAAACTATCCTTGTCCCACATCTCTTTAGTAGGATAAACTATCCTTGTCCCAGATCTGTGTAGTAGGAGAAACTATCCTGGTCCCAGATCTGTGTAGTAGGAGAAACTATTATTGTCCCAGATCTGTGTAGTAGGATAAACTATTATTGTCCCAGATCTGTGTAGTAGGATAAACTATCCAGGTTCTAGATATGGGTAGTAGGATAAACTATCCTTGTCCCATATATGTGCTGTAGGATAAACGATCCTGGACCCAGATCTGTGTAGTAGGATGAACTATCCTTGTCCCAGATCTGTGTAGTAGGATAAACTATCATTGTCCCAGATCTGTGTAGTAGGATAAACTATCCTGGTCCCAGTTCTGTGTAGTAGGATAAACTATCCTTGTCCCAGATCTTTGTAGTAGGAAAAACTATCCTGGTCCCAGATCTGTGTAGTAGGAAAAACGATCCTTGTCCCAGATCTGTGTAGTAGGATAAACTATCCTTGTCCCAGATCTGTGTAGTAGGATAAACTATCCTTGTCCCATATATGTGCTGTAGGATAAACGATCCTGGACCCAGATCTGTGTAGTAGGATGAACTATCCTTGTCCCAGATCTGTGTAGTAGGATAAACTATCCTGGTCCCTGACCAGTGTAGTAGGATAAACTATCCTTGTCCCAGATATGTGTAGTAGGATAAACTATCCTTGTCCCAGATCTGTGTGGTAGGATAAACAATCCTGGTCCCAGATCTGTGTAGTAGGATAAACTATCCTTGTCCCAGATCTGTGCGGTAGGATAAACAATCCTGGTCCCAGATCTGTGTAGTAAAATAAACTATCCTGGTCCCAGATATTTTCGGTAGGATAAACTATCCTTGTCCCAGATATGTGGAGTGGGATAAACTATCCTGGCCCCAGATCTTTGTATTAGGATAAACTGTCCTTGTCCCAGTTCTTTGTAGTAGGATAAACTATCCTTGCCCCAGATCGGTGTAGTAGGATAAACTATCCTTGCCCCAGATCGGTGTAGTAGGATAAACTATCCTGATCCCAGATCTTTGCGGTAGGATAAACTAACCTGGTCCCAGATTTTGTAGTAGGATAAACTATCGTTGTCCCAGATTTTGTAGTAGGATAAACTATCCTTGTCCCAGATCTGTGTAGTAGGATAAACTATCCTTGTCCAAGATCTTTGTAGTAGGAGAAACTATCCATTTCCCAGATCTTTGAAGTAGGATTAACTATTCTTGCCCCAGATCGGTGTAATAGGATAAACTATCCTGGTCCCAGATCAGTGCGGTAGGATAAACAATCCTGGTCCCAGATCTGTGTAGTAGGATCAACTATACTGGTCCCAGATCTGTGCAGTAGGACACACAATCCTCTTACCAGATCTGTGTAGTAGGAAAAACGATCCTGGTCCTAGATATGGGTAGTAGGATAAACTATCCTTGTCCCACATCTCTTTAGTAGGATAAACTATCCTTGTCCCAGATCTGTGTAGTAGGAGAAACTATCCTGGTCCCAGATCTGTGTAGTAGGAGAAACTATTATTGTCCCAGATCTGTGTAGTAGGATAAACTATTATTGTCCCAGATCTGTGTAGTAGGATAAACTATCCAGGTTCTAGATATGGGTAGTAGGATAAACTATCCTTGTCCCACATCTCTTTAGTAGGACACACTATCCTCTTACCAGATCTGTGTGGTAGGAAAAACGATCCTGGTCCTAGATATGGGTAGTAGGATAAACTATCCTTGTCCCACATCTCTTTAGTAGGATAAACTATCCTTGTCCCAGATCTGTGTAGTAGGATAAACTATTATTGTCCCAGATCTGTGTAGTAGGATAAACTATCCTTGTCCCAGATCTGTGCGGTAGGATAAACAATCCTGGTCCCAGATCTGTGTAGTAAAATAAACTATCCTGGTCCCAGATATTTTCGGTAGGATAAACTATCCTTGTCCCAGATATGTGGAGTGGGATAAACTATCCTGGCCCCAGATCTTTGTATAAGGATAAACTGTCCTTTTCCCAGTTCTTTGTAGTAGGATAAACTATCCTTGCCCCAGATCGGTGTAGTAGGATAAACTATCCTTGCCCCAGATCGGTGTAGTAGGATAAACTATCCTGATACCAGATCTTTGCGGTAGGATAAACTAACCTGGTCCCAGATTTTGTAGTAGGATAAACTATCGTTGTCCCAGATTTTGTAGTAGGATAAACTATCCTTGTCCCAGATCTGTGTAGTAGGATAAACTATCCTTGTCCAATATCTTTGTAGTAGGAGAAACTATCCATTTCCCAGATCTTTGAAGTAGGATAAACTATTCTTGCCCCAGATCGGTGTAATAGGATAAACTATCCTGGTCCCAGATCTGTGCGGTAGGATAAACAATCCTGGTCCCAGATCTGTGTAGTAGGATAAACTATCCTGGTCCCAGATCTGTGCAGTAGGACACACTATCCTCTTACCAGATCTGTGTAGTAGGAAAAACGATCCTGGTCCTAGATATGGGTAGTAGGATAAACTATCCTTGTCCCACATCTCTTTAGTAGGATAAACTATCCTTGTCCCAGATCTGTGTAGTAGGAGAAACTATCCTGGTCCCAGATCTGTGTAGTAGGATAAACTATTATTGTCCCAGATCTGTGTAGTAGGATAAACTATTATTGTCCCAGATCTGTGTAGTAGGATAAACTATCCAGGTTCTAGATATGGGTAGTAGGATAAACTATCCTTGTCCCACATCTCTTTAGTAGGATAAACTATCCTTGTCCCAGATCTGTGTAGTAGGATAAGTTATCCTGGTCCCAGATCTTTGTGGTAGGATAAACTATCCTTGTCCCAGATCTGTGTAGTAGGAGAAACTATCCTGGTCCCAGATCTGTGTAGTATGATAAACTATTATTGTCCCAGATCTGTGTAGTAGGATAAACTATTATTGTCCCAGATCTGTGTAGTAGGATAAACTATCCAGGTTCCAAATCTGTGTTGTAGGATAAACTATCCTTGTCCCAGATCTGTGTAGTAGGATAAACAATCCTTTTCCCAGATCTGTGCGGTAGGATAAACTATACTGGTCCCATATTTGTGTAGAAGGATAAACTATCCTGGTCCCAGATATGTGCAGTAGGATTACTATCCTGGTCCCAGATCTGTGCAGTAGGATATACTAACCTTGTCCAAGATCTGTGTAGTAGGATAAACTATCCTGGTCCCAGATTTGTGTAGTAGGATCAACTATCCTGGTCCCAGATCTGTGCAGTAGGATAAACTATCCTGGTTTCAGATCTGTGCAGTAGGAAAACTAACCTTGTCCCAGATATGTGTAGTAGGATAAACGATCCTGGTCCCAGATCTCTGTAATAAGATAAACTATCCAGGTTCCAGATCTGTGTAGTAGGATAAAATATCCTTGTCCCAGATCTGTGTAGTAGGATAAACTATCATTTTCCCAGATCTGTGCGGTAGGATAAACTATCCTGGTCCCAGATTTGTGTAGTAGGATAAACTCTCCTGGTCCCAGATCTGTGCTGTAGGATAAGCTATCCTGGTCCCAGATCTGTGCAGTAGGATAAACTCTCCTGGTCCCAGATCTTTGTAGTACGATAAACTATCCTTGTCCCAGATCTCTTTAGTATAATAACCTTTCCTTGTCCCAGATCTGTGTAGTAGGAGAAACTATCCTGGTCCCAGATCTGTGTAGTAGGAAATAATCTATCATTGTCCCAGATCTGTGTAGTAGGATAAACTATTATTGTCCCAGATCTGTGTAGTAGGATAAACTATCCTGTTCCCAGATCTGTGTAGTAGGATAAAATAACCTTGTCGCAGATCTGTGTAGTAGTATAAACTGTCCAGGTTCTAGATATGGGTAGTAGGATAAACTATCCTTGTCCCACATCTCTTTAGTAGGATAAACTATCCTTGTCCCAGATCTGTGTACTAGGAGAAACTATCCTGGTCCCAGATCTGTGTAGTAGGATAAACTATTATTGTCCCCGATCTGTGTAGTAGGATAAACTATCCTGGTCCCAGATCTGTGTAGTAGGATAAACTATCCAGGTTCCAAATCTGTGTTGTAGGATAAAATATCCTTGTCCCAGATCTGTGTAGTAGGATAAACTATCCAGGTTCCAAATCTGTGTTGTAGGATAAACTATCCTTGTCCCAGATCTGTGTAGTAGGATAAACAATCCTTTTCCCAGATCTGTGCAGTAGGATAAACTATCCTGGTCCCAGATTAGTGTAGTAGGATAAACTATCCTGGTCCCAGATCTGTGCAGTAGGATAAACTATCCAGGTTCCAAATCTGTGTTGTAGGATAAACTATCCTTGTCCCAGATCTGTGTAGTAGGATAAACAATCCTTTTCCCAGATCTGTGCAGTAGGATAAACTATCCTGGTCCCAGATTTGTGTAGTAGGATAAACTATCCTGGTCCCAGATCTGTGCAGTAGGATAAACTATCCTGGTCCCAGATCTGTGCAGTAGGAAAACTAACCTTGTCCCAGATATGTGTAGTAGGATAAACGATCCTGGTCCCAGATCTCTGTAATAAGATAAACTATCCAGGTTCCAGATCTGTGTAGTAGGATAAAATATCCTTGTCCCAGATCTGTGTAGTAGGATAAACTATCATTTTCCCAGATCTGTGCGGTAGGATCAACTATCCTGGTCCCAGATTTGTGTAGTAGGATAAGCTATCCTGGTCCCAGATCTGTGCAGTAGGATAAACTCTCCTGGTCCAAGATCTTTGTAGTACGATAAACTATCCTTGTCCCAGATCTCTTTAGTATAATAACCTTTCCTTGTCCCAGATCTGTGTAGTAGGAGAAACTATCCTGGTCCCAGATCTGTGTAGTAGGAAATAATCTATCATTGTCCCAGATCTGTGTAGTAGGATAAACTATTATTGTCCCAGATCTGTGTAGTAGGATAAACTATCCTGTTCCCAGATCTGTGTAGTAGGATAAAATAACCTTGTCGCAGATCTGTGTAGTAGTATAAACTGTCCAGGTTCTAGATATGGGTAGTAGGATAAATTATCCTTGTCCCACATCTCTTTAGTAGGATAAACTATCCTTGTCCCAGATCTGTGTACTAGGAGAAACTATCCTGGTCCCAGATCTGTGTAGTAGGATAAACTATTATTTTCCCAGATCTGTGTAGTAGGATAAACTATCCAGGTTCCAAATCTGTGTTGTAGGATAAACTATTCTTGTCCCAGATCTGTGTAGTAGGATAAACAATCCTTTTCCCAGATCTGTGCAGTAGGATAAACTATCCTGGTCCCAGATTTGTGTAGTAGGATAAACTATCCTGGTCCCAGATCTGTGCAGTAGGATAACTATCCTGGTCCCAGATCTGTGCAGTAGAATATACTAACCTTGTCCAAGATCTGTGTAGTAGGATAAACTATCCTGGTCCCAGATTTGTGTTGTAGGATAAACTATCCTGGTCCCAGATCTGTGCAGTAGGATAAACTATCCTGGTCCCAGATCTATGCAGTAGGATAAACTAACCTTGTCCCAGATATGAGTAGTAGGATAAACGATCCTGGTCCCAGATCTCTGTAATAAGATAAACTATCCAGGTTCCAGATCTGTGTAGTAGGATAAAATATCCTTGTCCCAGATCTGTGTAGTAGGATAAACTATCATTTTCCCAGATCTGTGCGGTAGGATAAACTATGCTGGTCCCAGATTTGTGTAGTAGGATAAACTATCCTGGTCCCAGATCTGTGCAGTAGGATAAACTATCCTTGTCCCAGATCTCTTTAGTATAATAAACTTTCCTTGTCCCAGATCTGTGTAGTAGGAGAAACTATCCTGGTCCCAGATCTGTGTAGTAGGAAATAATATATCATCGTCCCAGATCTGTGTAGTAGGATAAACTATTATTGTCCCAGATCTGTGTAGTAGGATAAACTATCCTGTTCCCAGATCTGTGTAGTAGGATAAAATAACCTTGTCCCAGATCTGTGTAGTAGTATAAACTGTCCTTGTCCCAGATCTCTGTAATAGGATAAACTATCCAGGTTCCAGATCTGTGTAGTAGGATAAACTATCCCTGTCCCAGATCTGTGTAGTAGAATAAACTATCCTTTTCCCAGATCTGTGCGGTAAGATAAACTAACCTTGTCCCACATCTGTGTAGTAGGATAAATTATCCTGGTCCCAGATCTCTGTAATAAAAAAAACTATCCAGGTTCCAGATCTGTGTAGTAGGATAAACTATCATTTTCCCAGATCTGTGCGGTAGGATCAACTATCCTGGTTCCAGATCTGTGCAGTAGGATAAACTATCCTGGTCCCAGATCTGTGTAGTAGGAGAAACTATCCTTGTCCCAGGTCTGTGTAGTAGGATTAAATATCCTTGTCCCAGATCTGTGTAGTACGATAAACTATCCTGGTCCCAGATCTGTGTAGTAGGATAAACTATCCTTGTCCAATATATGTGCTGTAGGATAAACTATCCTTGTCCCAGATCTGTGTAGTAGGATGAACTATCCTTGTCCCAGATCTGTGTAGTAGGATAAACTATCCTGGTCCCAGACCTGTGTAGTAGGATAAACTATCCTTGTCCCAGATATGTGTAGTAGGATAAACTATCCTTGTCCCAGATCTCTTTAGTATAATAAACTTTCCTTGTCCCAGATCTGTGTAGTAGGAGAAACTATCCTGGTCCCAGATCTGTGTAGTAGGAAATAATCTATCATTGTCCCAGATCTGTGTAGTAGGATAAACTATTATTGTCCCAGATCTGTGTAGTAGGATAAACTATCCTGTTCCCAGATCTGTGTAGTAGGATAAAATAACCTTGTCCCAGATCTGTGTAGTAGTATAAACTGTCCTTGTCCCAGATCTCTGTAATAGGATAAACTATCCAGGTTCCAGATCTGTGTAGTAGGATAAACTATCCCTGTCCCAGATCTGTGTAGTAGAATAAACTATCCTTTTCCCAGATCTGTGCGGTAAGATAAACTAACCTTGTCCCACATCTGTTTAGTAGGATAAATTATCCTGGTCCCAGATCTCTGTAATAAAAAAAACTATCCAGGTTCCAGATCTGTGTAGTAGGATAAACTATCATTTTCCCAGATCTGTGCGGTAGGATAAACTATCCTAGTCCCAGATTTGTGTAGTAGGATAAACTATCCTGGTCCCAGATCTGTGCAGTAGGATAAACTATCCTGGTCCCAGATTTGTGAAGTAGGATAAACTAACCTTGTCCCAGATCTGTGTAGTAGGTTAAACGATCCTGGTCCCAGATCTCTGTAATAAGATAAACTATCCAGGTTCCAGATCTGTGTAGTAGGATAAACTATCCTTTTCCCACATCTGTGCGCTAGGATAAACTATCCTGGTCCCAGATTTGTGTAGTAGGATCAACTATCCTGGTTCCAGATCTGTGCAGTAGGATAAACTATCCTGGTCCCAGATCTGTGTAGTAGGAGAAACTATCCTTGTCCCAGATCTGTGTAGTAGGATTAAATATCCTTGTCCCAGATCTCTGTAGTACGATAAACTATCCTGGTCCCAGATCTGTGTAGTAGGATAAACTATCCTTGTCCAATATATGTGCTGTAGGATAAACTATCCTTGTCCCAGATCTGTGTAGTAGGATTAACTATCCTTGTCCCAGATCTGTGTAGTAGGATAAACTATCCTGGTCCCAGACCTGTGTAGTAGGATAAACTATCCTTGTCCCAGATATGTGTAGTAGGATAAACTATCCTTGTCCCAGATCTGTGTGGTAGGATGAACTAACCTTGTCCCAGATATGTGTAATAGGATGAAGTGTCCTTGTCCCAGATCGGTATAGCAGGATAAACTATCCTGATCCCAGATCTGTGTAGTAGGATAAACTATCCTTGTCCCACATCTTTGTAGTACGATAAGCTATCTTTGTCCAATATCTGTGTAGTAGGATAAACTATCCTGGTCCCGGATCTGCGTAGTAGGATAAATTATCCTGGTCCCAGATCTGTGTAGTTTGATCAACTATCCTTGTCCCATATATGTGTAGTAGCATAAACTATCATTGTTCCTGATCTGTGTAATAGGATGAAGTATCCTGGTCCCAGATCTCTGTAATAGGATAAACTATCCTGGTCCCAGATCTGCGTAGTAGGATAAACTATCCTTTTCCCAGATCTGTGTAGTAGGATAAACTATCCTTTTCCCAGATCTGTGCGGTAGGATAAACTATCCTGGTCCCAGATTTGTGTAGTAGGATAAACTATCCTGGTCCCAGATCTGTGCAGTAGGATAAACTATCCTGGTCCCAGATCTGTGTAGTAGGATTAACTATCCTTGTCCCAGATCTGTGTAATAGGATAAGTTATCCTGGTCCCAGATCTGTGTAGTAGGATAAACTATCCATGTCCCAGATATGTGTAGTAGGATAAACTACCATTGCCCCAGTTCTGTGTAGTAGGTTAAAGTATCCTTGTCCCAGATATGTGTAGTAGGATAAGTTATCCTGGTCCCAGATCTTTGTGGTAGGATAAACTATCCTTGTCCCAGATCTGTGTAGTAGGATAAACTATCCTTGTCCCAGATCTGTGTAGTAAGATAAACTATCCTCGTCCCAGATCTGTGTAGTAGGATAAACTATCCTTGTCCCAGATCTGTGCGGTAGGATAAACTATCCTTGTCCCAGATATGTGGAGTGGGATAAACTATCCTGGCCCCAGATCTTTGTATTAGGACAAACTGTCCTTTTCCCAGTTCTTTGTAGTAGGATAAACTATCCTTGCCCCAGATCGGTGTAGTAGGATAAACAATCCTTGCCCCAGATCGGTGTAGTAGGATAAACTATCCTGATCCCAGATCTTTGCGGTAGGATAAACTAACCTGGTCCCAGATTTTGTAGTAGGATAAACTATCGTTGTCCCAGATTTTGTAGTAGGATAAACTATCCTTGTCCTAGATCTGTGTAGTAGGATAAACTATCATTGTCCAAGATCTTTGTAGTAGGAGAAACTATCCATTTCCCAGATCTTTGAAGTAGGATAAACTATTCTTGCCCCAGATCGGTGTAATAGGATAAACTATCCTGGTCCCAGATCTGTGCGGTAGGATAAACAATCCTGGTCCCAGATCTGTGTAGTAGGACACACTATCCTCTTACCAGATCTGTGTGGTAGGAAAAACAATCCTGGTCCTAGATATGGGTAGTAGGATAAACTATCCAGGTTCTAGATATGGGTAGTAGGATAAACTATCCGTGTCCCACATCTCTTTAGTAGGACACACTATCCTCTTACCAGATCTGTGTAGTAGGAAAAACGATCCTGGTCCTAGATATGGGTAGTAGGATAAACTATCCTTGTCCCACATCTCTTTAGTAGGATAAACTATCCTTGTCCCAGATCTGTGTAGTAGGAGAAACTATCCTGGTCCCAGATCTGTTTAGTAGGATAAACTATTATTGTCCCAGATCTGTGTAGTAGGATAAACTATTATTGTCCCAGATCTGTGTAGTAGGATAAACTATCCAGGTTCTAGATATGGGTAGTAGGATAAACTATCCTTGTCCCACATCTCTTTAGTAGGATAAACTATCCTTGTCCCAGATCTGTGTAGTAGGAGAAACTATCCTGGTCCCAGATCTGTGTAGTAGGATAAACTATTATTGTCCCAGATCTGTGTAGTAGGATAAACTATTATTGTCCCAGATCTGTGTAGTAGGATAAACTATCCAGGTTCCAAATCTGTGTTGTAGGATAAACTATCCTTGTCCCAGATCTGTGTAGTAGGATAAACAATCCTTTTCCCAGATCTGTGCGGTAGGATAAACTATCCTGGTCCCATATTTGTGTAGTAGGATAAACTATCCTGGTCCCAGATCTGTGCAGTAGGATAACTATCCTGGTCCAAGATCTGTGCAGTAGGATATACTAACCTTGTCCAAGATCTGTGTAGTAGGACAAACTATCCTGGTCCCAGATTTGTGTAGTAGGATCAACTATCCTGGTCCCAGATCTGTGCAGTAGGATAAACTATCCTGGTCCCAGATCTGTGCAGTAGGATAAACTAACCTTGTCCCAGATATGTGTAGTAGGATAAACGATCCTGGTCTCAGATCTCTGTAATAAGATAAACTATCCAGGTTCCAGATCTGTGTAGTAGGATAAAATATCCTTGTCCCAGATCTGTCTAGTAGGATAAACTATCCTTTTCCCAGATCTGTGCGGTAGGATAAACTATCCTGGTCCCAGATTTGTGTAGTAGGATAAACTCTCATGGTCCCAGATCTGTGCTGTAGGATAAGCTATCCTGGTCCCAGATCTGTGTAGTAGGATAAACTATCCTGGTCCCAGATCTGTGCAGTAGGATAAACTCTCCTGGTCCCAGATCTTTGTAGTACGATAAACTATCCTTGTCCCAGATCTCTTTAGTATAATAAACTTTCCTTGTCCCAGATCTGTGTAGTAGGAAATAATCTATCATTGTCCCAGATCTGTGTAGTAGGATAAACTATTATTGTCCAAGATCTGTGTAGTAGGATAAACTATCCTGTTCCCAGATCTGTGTAGTAGGATAAAATAACCTTGTCGCAGATCTGTGTAGTAGTATAAACTGTCCAGGTTCTAGATATGGGTAGTAGGATAAACTATCCTTGTCCCACATCTCTTTAGTAGGATAAACTATCCTTGTCCCAGATCTGTGTAGTAGGATAAACTATCCTGGTCCCAGATCTGTGTAGTAGGATAAACTGTTATTGTCCCAGATCTGTGTAGTAGGATAAACTATTATTGTCCCAGATCTGTGTAGTAGGATAAACTATCCAGGTTCCAAATCTGTGTTGTAGGATAAACTATCCTTGTCCCAGATCTGTGTAGTAGGATAAACTATCCTGTTCCCAGATCTGTGTAGTAGGATAAAATAACCTTGTCCCAGATCTGTGTATTAGTATAAACTGTCCTTGTCCCAGATCTCTGTAATAGGATAAACTATCCAGGTTCCAGATCTGTGTAGTAGGATAAACTATCCCTGTCCCAGATCTGTGTAGTAGAATAAACTATCCTTTTCCCAGATCTGTGCGGTAAGATAAACTAACCTTGTCCCACATCTGTGTAGTAGGATAAACTATCCTGGTCCCATATCTCTGTAATAAAAAAAACTATCCAGGTTCCAGATCTGTGTAGTAGGATAAACTATCATTTTCCCAGATCTGTGCGGTAGGATAAACTATCCTAGTCACAGATTTGTGTAGTAGGATAAACTATCCTGGTCCCAGATCTGTGCAGTAGGATAAACTATCCTGGTCCCAGATTTGTGAAGTAGGATAAACTAACCTTGTCCCAGATCTGTGTAGTAGGTTAAACGATCCTGGTCCCAGATCTCTGTAATAAGATAAACTATCCAGGTTCCAGATCTGTGTAGTAGGATAAACTATCCTTTTCCCAGATCTGTGTAGTAGGATAAACTATCCTTTTCCCAGATCTGTGCGGTAGGATAAACTATCCTGGTCCCAGATTTGTGTAGTAGGATAAACTATCCTGGTCCCAGATCTGTGCATTAGGATAAACTATCCTGGTCCCAGATCTGTGTAGTAGGATTAACTATCCTTGTCCCAGATCTGTGTAATAGGATAAGTTATCCTGGTCCCAGATCTGTGTAGTAGGATAAACTATCCTGGTCCTAGATTTGTGTAGTAGGATAAACTATCCTGGTCCCAGATCTGTGCATTAGGATAAACTATCCTGGTCCCAGATCTGTGTAGTAGGATAAACTATCCTGGTCCCAGACCTGTGTAGTAGGATAAACTATCCTTGTCCCAGATCTGTGTGGTAGGATGAACTAACCTTGTCCCAGATATGTGTAGTAGGATGAAGTGTCCTTGTCCCAGATCGGTATAGCAGGATAAACTATCCTGATCCCAGATCTGTGTAGTAGGATAAACTATCCTTGTCCCACATCTTTGTAGTACGATAAGCTATCTTTGTCCAATATCTGTGTAGTAGGATAAACTATCCTGGTCCCAGATCTGCGTAGTAGGATAAATTATCCTGGTCCCAAATCTGTGTAGTTTGATAAACTATCCTTGTCCCATATATGTGTAGTAGCATAAACTATCATTGTTCCTGATCTGTGTAGTAGGATAAACTATCCTTGTCCCAGATCTGTGTGGTAGGATGAACTAACCTTGTCCCATATATGTGTAGTAGGATGAAGTGTCCTTGTCCCAGATCGGTATAGCAGGATAAACTATCCTGATCCCAGATCTGTGTAGTAGGATAAACTATCCTTGTCCCACATCTTTGTAGTACGATAAGCTATCTTTGTCCAATATCTGTGTAGTAGGATAAACTATCCTGGTCCCAGATCTGCGTAGTAGGATAAATTATCCTGGTCCCAAATCTGTGTAGTTTGATAAACTATCCTTGTCCCATATATGTGTAGTAGCATAAACTATCATTGTTCCTGATCTGTGTAGTAGGATAAAGTATCCTGGTCCCAGATCTCTGTAATAGGATAAACTATCCTGGTCCCAGATCTGCGTAGTAGGATAAACTATCCTTTTCCCAGATCTGTGTAGTAGGTTAAACTATCCTTTTCCCAGATCTGTGCGGTAGGATAAACTATCCTGGTCCCAGATTTGTGTAGTAGGATAAACTATCCTGGTCCCAGATCTGTGCAGTAGGATAAACTATCCTGGTCCCAGATCTGTGTAGTAGGATTAACTATCCTTGTCCCAAATCTGTGTAATAGGATAAGTTATCCTGGTCCCAGATCTGTGTAGTAGGATAAACTATCCATGTCCCAGATATGTGTAGTAGGATAAACTACCATTGTCCCAGATCTGTGTAGTAGGTTAAAGTGTCCTTGTCCCAGATATGTGTAGTAGGATAAGTTATCCTGGTCCCAGATCTTTGTGATAGGATAAACTATCCTTGTCCCAGATCCGTGTAGTAGGATAAACTATCCTTGTCCCAGATCTGTGTAGTAAGATAAACTATCCTCTTCCCAGATCTGTGTAGTAGGATAAATTATCCTTGTCCCAGATCTGTGCGGTAGGATAAACTATCCTTGTCTCAGATGTGTGCGATAGGAAAAAACTATCCTTGTCCCAGATCTGTGTAGTAGGATAAACGATTCTAGTCTCAGATCTGTGCATTAGGATAAAATATCCTCGTCCCAGATCTGTATAGTAGGATAAACTGTCCTTGTCCCAGATCTGTGTGGTAGGATAAACTATCCATGTACAAATCTGTGTAGTAGGATAAACTATCCTTTTCCCAGATCTGTGTAGTAGGATAAATTATCCTGGTCCCAGATCTGTGCGTTAGGATAAACTATCCTGGTCCCATATCTGTGTGTTAGGATAAACAATCCTGTCCCAGATCTGTGCGGCAGGATAAACTATCCTTGTCCCAGATATGTGCTGTTGGATGAACTATCCTTTTCCCAGATCTGTGTAGTAGGATAAACTATCCTTGTCCCAGATCTGTTTAGTAGGAAAAACTATCCTGGTCCCAGATCTGTGTAGTAGGATAAACTATCCTTGTCCCAGATCTGTGTAGTAGGATAAACTATCCTTGTCCCAGTTCTGTGTAGTAGGATAAACTATCCTTGTCCCAGATATGTGCTCTAGGATAAACTATCCTTGTCCCAGATCTGTGTAGTAGGATTAACTCTCCTTGTCCCAGATATGTGTACTAGGATAAACTATCCTTGTCCCAGATCTGTGTGGTAGGATAAACTAACCTTGTCCCAGATCTGTGTAGTAGGATAAACTATCCTTGTCCCAGATCTGTGTAGTAGGATAAACTATCCTGGTCCCAGGTCTGTGTGGTAGGATAAACCATCCTGGTCCCATTTCTGTGCATTAGGATGAACTATCCTACCCAGATATGTGCGGCAGGATAAACTATCCGTGTCCCAGATATATGCTGTGGGATAAATGATCCTGGTCCCAGATCTGTGTAGTAGGAAAAACTATCCTTGTCCCAGATCTGTGTAGTAGGATAAACTATCCTTGTCCCAGATCTGTGTAGTAGGATAAATTATCCTTGTCCCATATCTGTGTGGTAGGATGAACTAACCTTGTCCCAGATATGTGTAGTAGGATGAAGTGTCCTTGTCCTAGATCTATATAGCAGGATAAACTATCCTGATCCCAGATCTGTGTAGTAGGATAAACTATCCTTGTCCCACATCTTTGTAGTACGATAAGCTATCTTTGTCCAATATCTGTGTAGTAGGATAAACTATCCTGGTCCCAGATCTGCGTAGTAGGATAAATTATCCTGGTCCCAGATCTGTGTAGTTTGATAAACTATCCTTGTCCCATATATGTGTAGTAGCATAAACTATCATTGTTCCTGATCTGTGTAGTAGGATAAAGTATCCTGGTCCCAGATCTCTGTAATAGGATAAACTATCCTGGTCCCAGATCTGCGTAGTAGGATAAACTATCCTTTTCCCAGATCTGTGTAGTAGGATAAACTATCCTGGTCCCAGGTCTGTGTGGTAGGATAAACCATCCTGGTCCCATTTCTGTGCATTAGGATGAACTATCCTACCAAGATATGTGCGGCAGGATGAACTATCCGTGTCCCAGATATATGCTGTGGGATAAATTATCCTGGTCCCAGATCTGTGTAGTAGGAAAAACTATCCTTGTCCCAGATCTGTGTAGTAGAATAAACTATCCTTGTCCCAGATCTGTGTAGTAGGATAAATTATCCTTGTCCCATATCTGTGTGGTAGGATGAACTAACCTTGTCCCAGATATGTGTAGTAGGATGAAGTGTCCTTGTCCCAGATCTATATAGCAGGATAAACTATCCTGATCCCAGATCTGTGTAGTAGGATAAACTATCCTTGTCCCACATCTTTGTAGTACGATAAGCTATCTTTGTCCAATATCTGTGTAGTAGGATAAACTATCCTGGTCCCAGATCTGCGTAGTAGGATAAATTATCCTGGTCCCAGATCTGTGTAGTTTGATAAACTATCCTTGTCCCATATATGTGTAGTAGCATAAACTATCATTGTTCCTGATCTGTGTAGTAGGATAAAGTATCCTGGTCCCAGATCTCTGTAATAGGATAAACTATCCTGGTCCCAGATCTGCGTAGTAGGATAAACTATCCTTTTCCCAGATCTGTGTAGTAGGATAAACTATCTTTTTCCCAGATCTGTGCGGTAGGATAAACTATCCTGGTCCCAGATTTGTGTAGTAGGATAAACTATCCTGGTCCCAGATCTGTTTAGTAGGTTAAACTATCCTGGTCCCAGATCTGTGTAGTAGGATTAACTATCCTTGTCCCAGATCTGTGTAATAGGATAAGTTATCCTGGTCCCAGATCTGTGTAGTAGGATAAACTATCCATGTCCCAGATATGTGTAGTAGTATAAACTACCATTGTCCCAGATCTGTGTAGTAGGTTAAAGTATCCTTGTCCCAGATATGTGTAGTAGGATAAGTTATCCTGGTCCCAGATCTTTGTGGTAGGATAAACTATCCTTGTCCCAGATCTGTGTAGTAGGATAAACTATCCTTGTCCCAGATCTGTGTAGTAAGATAAACTATCCTCGTCCCAGATCTGTGTAGTAGGATAAACTATCCTTGTCCCAGATCTGTGCGGTAGGATAAACTATCCTTGTCTCAGATGTGTGAAATAGGAAAAATCTATCCTTGTCCCAGATCTGTGTAGTAGGATAAACTATTCTAGTCTCAGATCTGTGCATTAGGATAAAATATCCTCGTCCCAGATCTGTATAGTCGGATAAACTGTCCTTGTCCCAGATCTGTGTGGTAGGATAAACTATCCATGTACAAATCTGTGTAGTAGGATAAACTATCCTTTTCCCAGATCTGTGTAGTAGGATAAATTATCCTGGTCCCAGATCTGTGCGTTAGGATAAACTATCCTTGTCCCAGATATGTGCTGTTGGATGAACTATCCTTTTCCCAGATCTGTGTAGTAGGATAAACTATCCTTGTCCCAGATCTGTTTAGTAGGAAAAACTATCCTGGTCCCAGATCTGTGTAGTAGGATAAACTATCCTTGTCCCAGATCTGTGTAGTAGGATAAACTATCCTTGTCCCAGTTCTGTGTAGTAGGATAAACTATCCTTGTCCCAGATATGGTCTCTAGGATAAACTATCCTTGTCCCAGATCTGTGTAGTAGGATTAACTCTCCTTGTCCCAGATATGTGTACTAGGATAAACTATCCTTGTCCCAGATCTGTGTGGTAGGATAAACTAACCTTGTCCCAGATCTGTGTAGTAGGATAAACTATCCTTGTCCCAGATCTGTGTAGTAGGATAAACTATCCTGGTTCCAGGTCTGTGTAGTAGGATAAACCATCCTGGTCCCATTTCTGTGCATTAGGATGAACTATCCTAACCAGATATGTGCGGCAGGATAAGCTATCCGTGTCCCAGATATATGCTGTGGGATAAATTATCCTGGTCCCAGATCTGTGTAGTAGGAAAAACTATCCTTGTCCCAGATCTGTGTAGTAGGATAAACTATCCTTGTCCCAGATCTGTGTAGTAGGATAAACTATCCTTGTCCCATATATGTGCTGTAGGATAAACTATCCTCGTCCCAGATCTGTGTAGAAAGATGAACTATCCTTGTCCCAGATCTGTGTAGTATGATAAACTATCCTGGTCCCAGACCTGTGTAGTAGGATAAACTATCCTTGTCCCAGATATGTGTAGTAGGATAAACTATCCTTGTCCCACATCTGTGTGGTAGGATAAACTAACCTTGTCCCAGATATGTGGAGTGGGATAAACTATCCTTGTCCCAGATCTTTGTAGTAGGATCAACTATCCTTGTCACAGATCTGTGTAGTAGGATAAACTAACCTTGCCCCAGATCGGTGTAGTAGGATAAACTATCCTGATCACAGATCTGTGCGGTAGGATAAACTAACCTGGTCCCATATTTTGTAGTAGGATAAACTATCATTGTCCCAGATCTGTTTATTAGGATAAACTATCTTGGTCCCAGATCTGTGTTTTAGGATAAACTATCCTTGTCCCAGATCTGTGTAGTAGGATAGACTATCCTGGTCCCAGATATGTGTAGTAGGATAAACTATCCTTGTCCCTGATCTTTGTAGTAGGATAAACTATCCTGGTCCCAAATCTGTGTAGTACAAAAAAGTATTCTGGTCTCAGATCTGTGCAGTAGGATAAACTATCCTGGTCCCAGATCGGTGTAGTAGGATAAACTATCCTGATCCCAGATCTGTGCGGTAGGATAAACTAACCTGGTCCCATATTTTGTAGTAGGATAAACTATCCTTGTCACAGATCTGTGTATTAGGATAAACTATCTTGGTCCCAGATCTGTGTTTTAGGATAAACTATCCTTGTCCCAGAACTTTGAGGTAGGATAAACTATCCAGGTGCCATATCTGTGTAGTAGGATAAACTATCCTTTTCCCAGATCTATGCGGTAGGAGAAACTATTCTGGTCCCAGATTTGTGTACTAAGATAAACTATCCTGGTCCCAGATCTGTGTAGTAGGATAAACTATCTTTTTCCCAGATCTGTGCGGTAGGATAAACTATCCTGGTCCCAGATCTGTGTAGTAGGATAAACTATCCTGGTCCCCGGTCTGTGCGGTAGGATAAACCATCCTGGTCCCATTTCTGTGCATTAGGATGAACTATCCTACCCAGATATGTGCGGCAGGATAAACTATCCGTGTCCCAGATATATGCTGTGGGATAAATTATCCTGGTCCCAGATCTGTGTAGTAGGAAAAACTATCCTTGTCCCAGATCTGTGTAGTAGGATAAACTATCTTGGTTCCAGATCTGTGTTTTAGGATAAACGATCCTTGTCCCAGATCTGTGTAGTAGGATAGACTATCCTGGTCCCTGATCTGTGTAGTAGGATAAACTATCCTTGTCCCTGATCTTTGTAGTAGGATAAACTATCCTGGTCCCAAATCTGTGTAGTACAATAAAGTATTCTGGTCTCAGATCTGTGCAGTAGGATAAACTATCCTGGTCCCAGATCTGTGTAATAGGATGCAGTATTCTGGTCCCAGATCTGTGTAGTAGGATAAACTATCCTTGTCCCAGATCTGTGTAGTAGGATAAAATATCCTGGTCCCAGATCTGTGCAGTAGGATAAACTATCCTTGTCCCAGATCTTTGTAGTAGGATAAACTATCCTGGTCCCAAATCTGTGTAGTACAATAAAGTATTCTGGTCTCAGATCTGTGCAGTAGGATAAACTATCCTGGTCCCAGATCTGTGTAATAGGATGCAGTATTCTGGTCCCAGATCTGTGTAGTAGGATAAACTATCCTTGTCCCAGATCTGTGTAGTAGGATAAAATATCCTGGTCCCAGATCTGTGTAGGAGGATAAAATATCCTGGTCCCAGATCTGTGTAATAGGATGCAGTATTCTGGTCCCAGATCTGTGTAGTAGGATAAACTATCCTTGTCCCTGATCTTTGTAGTAGGATAAACTATCCTTGTCCCAGATCTGTCTAGTAGGATAAACTATCCTTGTCCCAGAACTTTGTAGTAGGATAAACTATCCAGGTGCCATATCTGTGTAGTAGGATAAACTATCCTTGTCCAAGATCTGTGTAGTAGGATAAACTATCCTTTTCCCAGATCTATGCGGTAGGAGAAACTATTCTGGTCCCAGATTTGTGTACTAAGATAAACTATCCTGGTCCCAGATCTGTGCAGTAAGATAAACTATCCTGGTCCCAGATCTGTGTAGTAGGAGAAACTCTCCTGGTCCCAGATCTTTGTAGTAGGATAAACTATCCTTGTCCCAGATCTGTGTAGTAGGATAAACTATCCTGGTCCCCGGTCTGTGCGGTAGGATAAACCATCCTGGTCCCATTTCTGTGCATTAGGATGAACTATCCTACCCAGATATGTGCGGCAGGATAAACTATCCGTGTCCCAGATATATGCTGTGGGATAAATGATCCTGGTCCCAGATCTGTGTAGTAGGAAAAACTATCCTTGTCCCAGATCTGTGTAGTAGGATAAACTATCCTTGTCCCATATCTGTGTGGTAGGATGAACTAACCTTGTCCCAGATATGTGTAGTAGGATGAAGTGTCCTTGTCCCAGATCTATATAGCAGGATAAACTATCCTGATCCCAGATCTGTGTAGTAGGATAAACTATCCTTGTCCCACATCTTTGTAGTACGATAAGCTATCTTTGTCCAATATCTGTGTAGTAGGATAAACTATCCTGGTCCCAGATCTGCGTAGTAGGATAAATTATCCTGGTCCCAGATCTGTGTAGTTTGATAAACTATCCTTGTCCCATATATGTGTAGTAGCATAAACTATCATTGTTCCTGATCTGTGTAGTAGGATAAAGTATCCTGGTCCCAGATCTCTGTAATAGGATAAACTATCCTGGTCCCAGATCTGCGTAGTAGGATAAACTATCCTTTTCCCAGATCTGTGTAGTAGGATAAACTATCTTTTTCCCAGATCTGTGCGGTAGGATAAACTATCCTGGTCCCAGATTTGTGTAGTAGGATAAACTATCCTGGTCCCAGATCTGTTTAGTAGGTTAAACTATCCTGGTCCCAGATCTGTGTAGTAGGATTAACTATCCTTGTCCCAGATCTGTGTAATAGGATAAGTTATCCTGGTCCCAGATCTGTGTAGTAGGATAAACTATCCATGTCCCAGATATGTGTAGTAGTATAAACTACCATTGTCCCAGATCTGTGTAGTAGGTTAAAGTATCCTTGTCCCAGATATGTGTAGTAGGATAAGTTATCCTGGTCCCAGATCTTTGTGGTAGGATAAACTATCCTTGTCCCAGATCTGTGTAGTAGGATAAACTATCCTTGTCCCAGATCTGTGTAGTAAGATAAACTATCCTCGTCCCAGATCTGTGTAGTAGGATAAACTATCCTTGTCCCAGATCTGTGCGGTAGGATAAACTATCCTTGTCTCAGATGTGTGCGATAGGAAAAATCTATCCTTGTCCCAGATCTGTGTAGTAGGATAAACTATTCTAGTCTCAGATCTGTGCATTAGGATAAAATATCCTCGTCCCAGATCTGTATAGTCGGATAAACTGTCCTTGTCCCAGATCTGTGTGGTAGGATAAACTATCCATGTACAAATCTGTGTAGTAGGATAAACTATCCTTTTCCCAGATCTGTGTAGTAGGATAAATTATCCTGGTCCCAGATCTGTGCGTTAGGATAAACTATCCTTGTCCCAGATATGTGCTGTTGGATGAACTATCCTTTTCCCAGATCTGTGTAGTAGGATAAACTATCCTTGTCCCAGATCTGTTTAGTAGGAAAAACTATCCTGGTCCCAGATCTGTGTAGTAGGATAAACTATCCTTGTCCCAGATCTGTGTAGTAGGATAAACTATCCTTGTCCCAGTTCTGTGTAGTAGGATAAACTATCCTTGTCCCAGATATGGTCTCTAGGATAAACTATCCTTGTCCCAGATCTGTGTAGTAGGATTAACTCTCCTTGTCCCAGATATGTGTACTAGGATAAACTATCCTTGTCCCAGATCTGTGTGGTAGGATAAACTAACCTTGTCCCAGATCTGTGTAGTAGGATAAACTATCCTTGTCCCAGATCTGTGTAGTAGGATAAACTATCCTGGTTCCAGGTCTGTGTAGTAGGATAAACCATCCTGGTCCCATTTCTGTGCATTAGGATGAACTATCCTACCCAGATATGTGCGGCAGGATAAGCTATCCGTGTCCCAGATATATGCTGTGGGATAAATTATCCTGGTCCCAGATCTGTGTAGTAGGAAAAACTATCCTTGTCCCAGATCTGTGTAGTAGGATAAACTATCCTTGTCCCAGATCTGTGTAGTAGGATAAACTATCCTTGTCCCATATATGTGCTGTAGGATAAACTATCCTCGTCCCAGATCTGTGTAGAAAGATGAACTATCCTTGTCCCAGATCTGTGTAGTATGATAAACTATCCTGGTCCCAGACCTGTGTAGTAGGATAAACTATCCTTGTCCCAGATATGTGTAGTAGGATAAACTATCCTTGTCCCACATCTGTGTGGTAGGATAAACTAACCTTGTCCCAGATATGTGGAGTGGGATAAACTATCCTTGTCCCAGATCTTTGTAGTAGGATCAACTATCCTTGTCAGAGATCTGTGTAGTAGGATAAACTAACCTTGCCCCAGATCGGTGTAGTAGGATAAACTATCCTGATCACAGATCTGTGCGGTAGGATAAACTAACCTGGTCCCATATTTTGTAGTAGGATAAACTATCATTGTCCCAGATCTGTTTATTAGGATAAACTATCTTGGTCCCAGATCTGTGTTTTAGGATAAACTATCCTTGTCCCAGATCTGTGTAGTAGGATAGACTATCCTGGTCCCAGATATGTGTAGTAGGATAAACTATCCTTGTCCCTGATCTTTGTAGTAGGATAAACTATCCTGGTCCCAAATCTGTGTAGTACAAAAAAGTATTCTGGTCTCAGATCTGTGCAGTAGGATAAACTATCCTGGTCCCAGATCGGTGTAGTAGGATAAACTATCCTGATCCCAGATCTGTGCGGTAGGATAAACTAACCTGGTCCCATATTTTGTAGTAGGATAAACTATCCTTGTCACAGATCTGTGTATTAGGATAAACTATCTTGGTCCCAGATCTGTGTTTTAGGATAAACTATCCTTGTCCCAGAACTTTGAGGTAGGATAAACTATCCAGGTGCCATATCTGTGTAGTAGGATAAACTATCCTTTTCCCAGATCTATGCGGTAGGAGAAACTATTCTGGTCCCAGATTTGTGTACTAAGATAAACTATCCTGGTCCCAGATCTGTGCAGTAAGATAAACTATCCTGGTCCCAGATCTGTGTAGTAGGAGAAACTCTCCTGGTCCCAGATCTTTGTAGTAGGATAAACTATCCTTGTCCCAGATCTGTGTAGTAGGATAAACTATCCTGGTCCCCGGTCTGTGCGGTAGGATAAACCATCCTGGTCCCATTTCTGTGCATTAGGATGAACTATCCTACCCAGATATGTGCGGCAGGATAAACTATCCGTGTCCCAGATATATGCTGTGGGATAAATTATCCTGGTCCCAGATCTGTGTAGTAGGAAAAACTATCCTTGTCCCAGATCTGTGTAGTAGGATAAACTATCTTGGTTCCAGATCTGTGTTTTAGGATAAACGATCCTTGTCCCAGATCTGTGTAGTAGGATAGACTATCCTGGTCCCTGATCTGTGTAGTAGGATAAACTATCCTTGTCCCTGATCTTTGTAGTAGGATAAACTATCCTGGTCCCAAATCTGTGTAGTACAATAAAGTATTCTGGTCTCAGATCTGTGCAGTAGGATAAACTATCCTGGTCCCAGATCTGTGTAATAGGATGCAGTATTCTGGTCCCAGATCTGTGTAGTAGGATAAACTATCCTTGTCCCAGATCTGTGTAGTAGGATAAAATATCCTGGTCCCAGATCTGTGCAGTAGGATAAACTATCCTTGTCCCAGATCTTTGTAGTAGGATAAACTATCCTGGTCCCAAATCTGTGTAGTACAATAAAGTATTCTGGTCTCAGATCTGTGCAGTAGGATAAACTATCCTGGTCCCAGATCTGTGTAATAGGATGCAGTATTCTGGTCCCAGATCTGTGTAGTAGGATAAACTATCCTTGTCCCAGATCTGTGTAGTAGGATAAAATATCCTGGTCCCAGATCTGTGTAGTAGGATAAAATATCCTGGTCCCAGATCTGTGCAGTAGGATAAACTATCCTTGTCCCAGATCTTTGTAGTAGGATAAACTATCCTGGTCCCAAATCTGTGTAGTACAATAAAGTATTCTGGTCTCAGATCTGTGCAGTAGGATAAACTATCCTTGTCCCAGATCTGTCTAGTAGGATAAACTATCCTTGTCCCAGAACTTTGTAGTAGGATAAACTATCCAGGTGCCATATCTGTGTAGTAGGATAAACTATCCTTGTCCAAGATCTGTGTAGTAGGATAAAATATCCTTTTCCCAGATCTATGCGGTAGGAGAAACTATTCTGGTCCCAGATTTGTGTACTAAGATAAACTATCCTGGTCCCAGATCTGTGCAGTAAGATAAACTATCCTGGTCCCAGATCTGTGTAGTAGGAGAAACTCTCCTGGTCCCAGATCTTTGTAGTAGGATAAACTATCCTTGTCCCAGATCTGTGTAGTAGGATAAACTATCCTGGTCCCCGGTCTGTGCGGTAGGATAAACCATCCTGGTCCCATTTCTGTGCATTAGGATGAACTATCCTACCCAGATATGTGCGGCAGGATAAACTATCCGTGTCCCAGATATATGCTGTGGGATAAATTATCCTGGTCCCAGATCTGTGTAGTAGGAAAAACTATCCTTGTCCCAGATCTGTGTAGTAGGATAAACTATCTTGGTTCCAGATCTGTGTTTTAGGATAAACGATCCTTGTCCCAGATCTGTGTAGTAGGATAGACTATCCTGGTCCCTGATCTGTGTAGTAGGATAAACTATCCTTGTCCCTGATCTTTGTAGTAGGATAAACTATCCTGGTCCCAAATCTGTGTAGTACAATAAAGTATTCTGGTCTCAGATCTGTGCAGTAGGATAAACTATCCTGGTCCCAGATCTGTGTAATAGGATGCAGTATTCTGGTCCCAGATCTGTGTAGTAGGATAAACTATCCTTGTCCCAGATCTGTGTAGTAGGATAAAATATCCTGGTCCCAGATCTGTGCAGTAGGATAAACTATCCTTGTCCCAGATCTTTGTAGTAGGATAAACTATCCTGGTCCCAAATCTGTGTAGTACAATAAAGTATTCTGGTCTCAGATCTGTGCAGTAGGATAAACTATCCTGGTCCCAGATCTGTGTAATAGGATGCAGTATTCTGGTCCCAGATCTGTGTAGTAGGATAAACTATCCTTGTCCCAGATCTGTGTAGTAGGATAAAATATCCTGGTCCCAGATCTGTGTAGGAGGATAAAATATCCTGGTCCCAGATCTGTGTAATAGGATGCAGTATTCTGGTCCCAGATCTGTGTAGTAGGATAAACTATCCTTGTCCCTGATCTTTGTAGTAGGATAAACTATCCTTGTCCCAGATCTGTCTAGTAGGATAAACTATCCTTGTCCCAGAACTTTGTAGTAGGATAAACTATCCAGGTGCCATATCTGTGTAGTAGGATAAACTATCCTTGTCCAAGATCTGTGTAGTAGGATAAACTATCCTTTTCCCAGATCTATGCGGTAGGAGAAACTATTCTGGTCCCAGATTTGTGTACTAAGATAAACTATCCTGGTCCCAGATCTGTGCAGTAAGATAAACTATCCTGGTCCCAGATCTGTGTAGTAGGAGAAACTCTCCTGGTCCCAGATCTTTGTAGTAGGATAAACTATCCTTGTCCCAGATCTGTGTAGTAGGATAAACTATCCTGGTCCCCGGTCTGTGCGGTAGGATAAACCATCCTGGTCCCATTTCTGTGCATTAGGATGAACTATCCTACCCAGATATGTGCGGCAGGATAAACTATCCGTGTCCCAGATATATGCTGTGGGATAAATGATCCTGGTCCCAGATCTGTGTAGTAGGAAAAACTATCCTTGTCCCAGATCTGTGTAGTAGGATAAACTATCCTTGTCCCATATCTGTGTGGTAGGATGAACTAACCTTGTCCCAGATATGTGTAGTAGGATGAAGTGTCCTTGTCCCAGATCTATATAGCAGGATAAACTATCCTGATCCCAGATCTGTGTAGTAGGATAAACTATCCTTGTCCCACATCTTTGTAGTACGATAAGCTATCTTTGTCCAATATCTGTGTAGTAGGATAAACTATCCTGGTCCCAGATCTGCGTAGTAGGATAAATTATCCTGGTCCCAGATCTGTGTAGTTTGATAAACTATCCTTGTCCCATATATGTGTAGTAGCATAAACTATCATTGTTCCTGATCTGTGTAGTAGGATAAAGTATCCTGGTCCCAGATCTCTGTAATAGGATAAACTATCCTGGTCCCAGATCTGCGTAGTAGGATAAACTATCCTTTTCCCAGATCTGTGTAGTAGGATAAACTATCTTTTTCCCAGATCTGTGCGGTAGGATAAACTATCCTGGTCCCAGATTTGTGTAGTAGGATAAACTATCCTGGTCCCAGATCTGTTTAGTAGGTTAAACTATCCTGGTCCCAGATCTGTGTAGTAGGATTAACTATCCTTGTCCCAGATCTGTGTAATAGGATAAGTTATCCTGGTCCCAGATCTGTGTAGTAGGATAAACTATCCATGTCCCAGATATGTGTAGTAGTATAAACTACCATTGTCCCAGATCTGTGTAGTAGGTTAAAGTATCCTTGTCCCAGATATGTGTAGTAGGATAAGTTATCCTGGTCCCAGATCTTTGTGGTAGGATAAACTATCCTTGTCCCAGATCTGTGTAGTAGGATAAACTATCCTTGTCCCAGATCTGTGTAGTAAGATAAACTATCCTCGTCCCAGATCTGTGTAGTAGGATAAACTATCCTTGTCCCAGATCTGTGCGGTAGGATAAACTATCCTTGTCTCAGATGTGTGCGATAGGAAAAATCTATCCTTGTCCCAGATCTGTGTAGTAGGATAAACTATTCTAGTCTCAGATCTGTGCATTAGGATAAAATATCCTCGTCCCAGATCTGTATAGTCGGATAAACTGTCCTTGTCCCAGATCTGTGTGGTAGGATAAACTATCCATGTACAAATCTGTGTAGTAGGATAAACTATCCTTTTCCCAGATCTGTGTAGTAGGATAAATTATCCTGGTCCCAGATCTGTGCGTTAGGATAAACTATCCTTGTCCCAGATATGTGCTGTTGGATGAACTATCCTTTTCCCAGATCTGTGTAGTAGGATAAACTATCCTTGTCCCAGATCTGTTTAGTAGGAAAAACTATCCTTGTCCCAGATCTGTGTAGTAGGATAAACTATCCTTTTCCCAGATCTGTGTAGTAGGATAAACTATCCTTGTCCCAGATCTGTTTAGTAGGAAAAACTATCCTGGTCCCAGATCTGTGTAGTAGGATAAACTATCCTTGTCCCAGATCTGTGTAGTAGGATAAACTATCCTTGTCCCAGTTCTGTGTAGTAGGATAAACTATCCTTGTCCCAGATATGGTCTCTAGGATAAACTATCCTTGTCCCAGATCTGTGTAGTAGGATTAACTCTCCTTGTCCCAGATATGTGTACTAGGATAAACTATCCTTGTCCCAGATCTGTGTGGTAGGATAAACTAACCTTGTCCCAGATCTGTGTAGTAGGATAAACTATCCTTGTCCCAGATCTGTGTAGTAGGATAAACTATCCTGGTTCCAGGTCTGTGTAGTAGGATAAACCATCCTGGTCCCATTTCTGTGCATTAGGATGAACTATCCTACCCAGATATGTGCGGCAGGATAAGCTATCCGTGTCCCAGATATATGCTGTGGGATAAATTATCCTGGTCCCAGATCTGTGTAGTAGGAAAAACTATCCTTGTCCCAGATCTGTGTAGTAGGATAAACTATCCTTGTCCCAGATCTGTGTAGTAGGATAAACTATCCTTGTCCCATATATGTGCTGTAGGATAAACTATCCTCGTCCCAGATCTGTGTAGAAAGATGAACTATCCTTGTCCCAGATCTGTGTAGTATGATAAACTATCCTGGTCCCAGACCTGTGTAGTAGGATAAACTATCCTTGTCCCAGATATGTGTAGTAGGATAAACTATCCTTGTCCCACATCTGTGTGGTAGGATAAACTAACCTTGTCCCAGATATGTGGAGTGGGATAAACTATCCTTGTCCCAGATCTTTGTAGTAGGATCAACTATCCTTGTCAGAGATCTGTGTAGTAGGATAAACTAACCTTGCCCCAGATCGGTGTAGTAGGATAAACTATCCTGATCACAGATCTGTGCGGTAGGATAAACTAACCTGGTCCCATATTTTGTAGTAGGATAAACTATCATTGTCCCAGATCTGTTTATTAGGATAAACTATCTTGGTCCCAGATCTGTGTTTTAGGATAAACTATCCTTGTCCCAGATCTGTGTAGTAGGATAGACTATCCTGGTCCCAGATATGTGTAGTAGGATAAACTATCCTTGTCCCTGATCTTTGTAGTAGGATAAACTATCCTGGTCCCAAATCTGTGTAGTACAAAAAAGTATTCTGGTCTCAGATCTGTGCAGTAGGATAAACTATCCTGGTCCCAGATCGGTGTAGTAGGATAAACTATCCTGATCCCAGATCTGTGCGGTAGGATAAACTAACCTGGTCCCATATTTTGTAGTAGGATAAACTATCCTTGTCACAGATCTGTGTATTAGGATAAACTATCTTGGTCCCAGATCTGTGTTTTAGGATAAACTATCCTTGTCCCAGAACTTTGAGGTAGGATAAACTATCCAGGTGCCATATCTGTGTAGTAGGATAAACTATCCTTTTCCCAGATCTATGCGGTAGGAGAAACTATTCTGGTCCCAGATTTGTGTACTAAGATAAACTATCCTGGTCCCAGATCTGTGCAGTAAGATAAACTATCCTGGTCCCAGATCTGTGTAGTAGGAGAAACTCTCCTGGTCCCAGATCTTTGTAGTAGGATAAACTATCCTTGTCCCAGATCTGTGTAGTAGGATAAACTATCCTGGTCCCCGGTCTGTGCGGTATGATAAACCATCCTGGTCCCATTTCTGTGCATTAGGATGAACTATCCTACCCAGATATGTGCGGCAGGATAAACTATCCGTGTCCCAGATATATGCTGTGGGATAAATTATCCTGGTCCCAGATCTGTGTAGTAGGAAAAACTATCCTTGTCCCAGATCTGTGTAGTAGGATAAACTATCTTGG
This sequence comes from Coregonus lavaretus, assembly GCF_964263955.1. NCBI lineage: Eukaryota > Metazoa > Chordata > Actinopteri > Salmoniformes > Salmonidae > Coregonus > Coregonus lavaretus. The sequence continues at coordinate 7,665,625 of NC_139997.1, forward strand.
TTCCAGATCTGTGTTTTAGGATAAACGATCCTTGTCCCAGATCTGTGTAGTAGGATAGACTATCCTGGTCCCTGATCTGTGTAGTAGGATAAACTATCCTTGTCCCTGATCTTTGTAGTAGGATAAACTATCCTGGTCCCAAATCTGTGTAGTACAATAAAGTATTCTGGTCTCAGATCTGTGCAGTAGGATAAACTATCCTGGTCCCAGATCTGTGTAATAGGATGCAGTATTCTGGTCCCAGATCTGTGTAGTAGGATAAACTATCCTTGTCCCAGATCTGTGTAGTAGGATAAAATATCCTGGTCCCAGATCTGTGCAGTAGGATAAACTATCCTTGTCCCAGATCTTTGTAGTAGGATAAACTATCCTGGTCCCAAATCTGTGTAGTACAATAAAGTATTCTGGTCTCAGATCTGTGCAGTAGGATAAACTATCCTGGTCCCAGATCTGTGTAATAGGATGCAGTATTCTGGTCCCAGATCTGTGTAGTAGGATAAACTATCCTTGTCCCAGATCTGTGTAGTAGGATAAAATATCCTGGTCCCAGATCTGTGTAGTAGGATAAAATATCCTGGTCCCAGATCTGTGCAGTAGGATAAACTATCCTTGTCCCAGATCTTTGTAGTAGGATAAACTATCCTGGTCCCAAATCTGTGTAGTACAATAAAGTATTCTGGTCTCAGATCTGTGCAGTAGGATAAACTATCCTTGTCCCAGATCTGTCTAGTAGGATAAACTATCCTTGTCCCAGAACTTTGTAGTAGGATAAACTATCCAGGTGCCATATCTGTGTAGTAGGATAAACTATCCTTGTCCAAGATCTGTGTAGTAGGATAAAATATCCTTTTCCCAGATCTATGCGGTAGGAGAAACTATTCTGGTCCCAGATTTGTGTACTAAGATAAACTATCCTGGTCCCAGATCTGTGCAGTAAGATAAACTATCCTGGTCCCAGATCTGTGTAGTAGGAGAAACTCTCCTGGTCCCAGATCTTTGTAGTAGGATAAACTATCCTTGTCCCAGATCTGTGTAGTAGGATAAACTATCCTGGTCCCCGGTCTGTGCGGTAGGATAAACCATCCTGGTCCCATTTCTGTGCATTAGGATGAACTATCCTACCCAGATATGTGCGGCAGGATAAACTATCCGTGTCCCAGATATATGCTGTGGGATAAATTATCCTGGTCCCAGATCTGTGTAGTAGGAAAAACTATCCTTGTCCCAGATCTGTGTAGTAGGATAAACTATCCTTGTCCCAGATCTGTGTAGTAGGATAAACTATCCTTGTCCCATATATGTGCTGTAGGATAAACTATCCTTGTCCCAGATCTGTGTAGTAGGATGAACTATCCTTGTCCCAGATCTGTGTAGTAGGATAAACTATCCTGGTCCCAGACCTGTGTAGTAGGATAAACTATCCTTGTCCCAGATATGTGTAGTAGGATAAACTATCCTTGTCCCAGATCTCTGTAGTAGGATAAACTATCCTGGTCCCAGACCTGTGTAGTAGGATAAACTATCCTTGTCCCAGATATGTGTAGTAGGATAAACTATCCTTTTTTATTTTTTTATTATTTTTTATTTCACCTTTATTTAACCAGGTAAGCCAGTTGAGAACAAGTTCTCATTTACAACTGCGACCTGGCCAAGATAAAGCAAAGCAGTGCGATAAAAACAACACAGAGTTACATATGGGGTAAAAAATACATAAAGTCAAAAATACAACAGAAAATATATATACAGTGGTGCAAATGTAGCAAGTTATGGAGGTAAGGCAATAAATAGGCTATAGTGCAAAATAATTACAATAGTATTAACACTGGAATGCTAGATGTGCAAGAGATTATGTGCAAATAGAGATACTGGGGTGCAAAAGAGCAAAATAAATAACAATATAGGGATGAGGTAGTTGTGTGGGCTAATTTCAGATGGGCTGTGTACAGGTGCAGTGATCGGTAAGGTGCTCTGACAACTGATGCTTAAAGTTAGTGAGGGAGATAAGAGTCTCCAGCTTCAGAGATTTTTGCAATTCGTTCCAGTCATTGGCAGCAGAGAACTGGAAGGAATGGCGGCCAAAGGAGGTGTTGGCTTTGGGAATGACCAGTGAGATATACCTGCTGGAGCGCAGACTACGGGTGGGTGCTGCTATGGTGACCAATGAGCTAAGATAAGGCGGGGATTTGCCTAGCAGTGATTTATAGATGGCCTGGAGCCAGTGGGTTTGACGACGAACATGTAGTGAGGACCAGCCAACAAGAGCGTACAGGTCACAGTGGTGGGTAGTGTATGGGGCTTTGGAGACAAAACGGATGGCACTGTGATAGACTACATCCAGTTTGCTGAGTAGAGTGTTGGAGGCTATTTTGTAAATGACATCGCCGAAGTCAAGGATCGATAGGATAGTCAGTTTTACGAGGGCATGTTTGGCAGCATGAGTGAAGGAGGCTTTGTTGCGAAATAGGAAGCCGATTCTAGATTTAACTTTGGATTGGAGATTCTTAATGTGAGTCTGGAAGGAGAGTTTACAGTCTAACCAGACACCTAGGTATTTGTAGTTGTCCACATACTCTAGGTCAGACCCATCGAGAGTGGTGATTCTAGTCGGGTGGGCGGGTGCCAGCAGCGTTCGATTGAAAAGCATGCATTTAGTTTTACTAGTGTTTAAGAGCAGTTGGAGGCTACTGAAGGAGTGTTGTATGGCATTGAAGCTCGTTTGGAGGTTTGTTAACACAGTGTCCAATGAAGGGCCAGATGTATACAAAATGGTGTCGTCTGCGTAGAGGTGGATCTGAGAGTCACCAGCAGCAAGAGCGACATCATTGATATACACAGAGAAAAGTGTCGGCCCAAGAATTGAACCCTGTGGCACCCCCATAGAGACTGCCATAGGTCCAGACAACAGGCCCTCCGATTTGACACACTGAACTCTATCTGAGAAGTAGTTGGTGAACCAGGCGAGGCAGTCATTTGAGAAACCAAGGCTATTTAGTCTGCCAATAAGAATGCGGTGGTTGACAGAGTCAAAAGCCTTGGCCAGGTCGATGAAGACGGCTGCACAGTACTGTCTATTATCAATCGCGGTTATAATATCGTTTAGGACCTTGAGTGTGGCTGAAGTGCACCCATGACCAGCTCGGAAACCGGATTGCATAGCGGAGAAGGTACGGTGGTATTCGAAATGGTCGGTGATCTGTTTGTTAACTTGGCTTTCAAATACATTCGAAAGGCAGGGCAGGATGGATATAGGTCTGTAGCAGTTTGGATCTAGAGTGTCACCCCCTTTGAAGAGGGGGATGACTGCGGCAGCTTTCCAATCTCTGGGGATCTCAGACGTTATGAAAGAGAGGTTGAACAGACTAGTAATGGGGGTTGCGACAATTTCGGCGGCTAGTTTTAGAAAGAAAGGGTCCAGATTGTCTAGCCCAGCTGATTTGTAGGGGTCCAGATTTTGCAGCTCTTTCAGAACATCAGCTGTCTGAATTTGTGTGAAGGAGAAGCGGGGGGGGGGGGCATGGGCAAGTTGCAGCAGAGGGTGCAGAGTTGGTGGCCGGGGTAGTGGTAGCCAGATGGAAAGCATAGCCAGCTGTAGCAAAATGCTTGTTGAAATTCTCGATTATTGTAGATTTATCGGTGGTGATAGTGTTTCCTAGCCTCAGTGCAGTGGGCAACTGGGAGGAAGTGCGTTTATTCTCCATGGACTTTACAGTGTCCCAAAACTTTTTGGAGTTAGTGCTACAGGATGCAAATTTCTGTTTGAAAAAGTTAGCCTTTGCTTTCCTGACTGCTTGTGTATATTGGTTCCTAACTTCCCTGAAAAGTTGTATATCGCGGGGGCTTTTTGATGCTAATGCAGTACGCCACAGGATGTTTTTGTGCTGGTCAAGGGCAGTCAAGTCTGAGGAGAACCAGGGGCTATATCGGTTCTTAGTTCTGTATTTTTTGAATGGGGCATGTTTATTTAAGATTGAGAGGAAATTACTTTTAAGGAACAACCAGGCATCCTCTACTGACGGAATGAGATCTATATCCATCCAGGATACCTGGGCCAGGTCAATTAGGAAGGGTTGCTCGCTAAAGTGTTTTAGGGAGAGTTTGACAGTGATGAGGGGTGGTCGTTTGACCGCGGACCCGTTACGGACTCGGGCAATAAGGCAGTATAAACTATCCTTGTCCCAGATCTGTGTGGTAGGATAAACTATCCTTGTCCCAGATCTTTGTAGTAGGATCAACTATCCTTGTCACAGATCTGTGTAGTAGGATGAACTAACTTTGCCCCAGATCGGTGTAGTAGGATAAACTATCCTGATCCCAGATCTCTGCGGTAGGATAAACTAACCTGGTCCCATATTTTGTAGTAGGATAAACTATCCTTGTCCCAGATCTGTGTATTAGGATAAACTATCTTGGTCCCAGATCTGTGTTTTAGGATAAACTATCCTTGTCCCAGATCTGTGTAGTAGGATAGACTATCCTGGTCCCAGATCTGTGTAGTAGGATAAACTATCCTTGTCCCAGATCTTTGTAGTAGGATAGACTATCCTGGTTACGAATCTGTGTAGTAGGATAAAATATCCTGGTCCCAGATCTGTGCAGTAGGATAAACTATCCTTGTCCCAGATCTTTGTAGTAGGATAAACTATCCTGGTCCCAAATCTGTGTAGTACAATAAAGTATCCTGGTCTCAGATCTGTGCAGTAGGATAAACTATCCTGGTCCCAGATCTGTGTAATAGGATGCAGTATTCTGGTCCCAGATCTGTGTAGTAGGATAAACTATCCTTGTCCCTGATCTGTGTAGTAGGATAAAATATCCTGGTCCCAGATCTGTGTAGGAGGATAATCTATCCTGGTCCCAGATCCATGCGGTAGGATAAACTATCCTTGTCCCAGATCTGTGTAGTAGGATAAACTATCCTTGTCCCAGATCTGTCTAGTAGGATAAACTATCCTTGTCCCAGAACTTTGTAGTAGGATAAACTATCCAGGTTCCATATCTGTGTAGTAGGATAAACTATCCTTGTCCCAGATCTGTGTAGTAGGATAAACTATCCTTTTCCTAGAGCTGTGCGGTAGGATAAACTATCCTGGTCCCAGATTTGTGTAGTAAGATAAACTATCCTGGTCCCAGATCTGTGCAGTAGGATAAACTATCCTGGTCCCAGATCTGTGTAGTAGGAGAAACTCTCCTGGTCCCAGATCTTTGTAGTAGGATTAACTATCCTTGTACCAGATCTGTGTAGTAGGATAAACTATCCTGGTCCCAGATCTGTGTAGTAGGATAAACTATCCTTTCCCAGATCTTTGTAGTAGGAAAAACGATCCTGGTCCCAGATCTCTGTAATAAGATAAACGATCCTGGTCCCAGATCTCTGTAATAAGATAAACTATCCAGGTTCCAGATCTGTGTAGTAGGATAAACTAGCCTTGTCCCAGATCTGTGTAGTAGGATAAACTATCCTTTTCCCAGATCTGTGCGGTAAGATAAACTATCCTGGTCCCAGATTTGTGTAGTAGGATAAACTATCCTGGTCCCAGATCTGTGCATTTTGATAAACTATCCGTGTCCCAGATCTGTGTAGTAGGATAAACTATCCTTGTCCCAGATCTCTTTAGTAGGATAAACTATCCTGGTCCCAGATCTGTGTAGTAGGAAAAACTATCCTTGTCCCAGATCTGTGTAGTAGGATAAACTATCCTTGTCCCAGATCTGTGTAGTAGGATAAACTATCCTGGTCCCAGACCTGTGTAGTAGGATAAACTATCCTTGTCCTTGATATGTGTAGTAGGATAAACTATCCTTGTCCCAGATCTGTGTGGTAGGATAAACTAACCTTGTCCCAGATATGTGTAGTAGGATTAACTATCCTTGTCCCAGATCGGTATAGCAGGATAAACTATCCTGATCCCAGATCTGTGTAGTAGGACAAACTATCCTTGTCCCACATCTTTGTAGTACGATAAGCTATCCTTGTCCAAGATATGTGTAGTAGGATAAACTATCCTGGTCCAAGATCTGTGCAGTAGGATAAACTATCCTTGTCCCAGATCTTTGTAGTAGAATAAAGTATCCTGGTCCCAGATCTGTGTAGTAGGATAAACTATCCTTGTCCCAGATATGTGTAGTAGGATAAACTATCCTTGTCAAAGATCTGTGTAGTAGGATAAACTATCCTGGTCCCAGATCTGTGTAGTAGGATATAATATCCTTCTCCCAGATCTTTGTAGTAGGATAAACTATCCTAGTTACAAATCTGTGTAGTAGGATAAAATATCATTTTTCCAGATCTGTGTAGTAGGATAAACTAACCTTGTCCCAGATTATGTAGTAGGATAAAATATCCTTGTCCCAGATCTGTGTAGTACGATAAACTATGCTGGTCCCAGATCTGTGTGGTAGGATAAACGATCCTGGTCCCAGATCTGCGTAGTAGGATAAACTATCCTTGTCCCAGATCTGTGTAGTAGGATAAACTATCCTGGTCCAAGATCTGTGCAGTAGGACACACTATCCTCATACCAGATCTGTGTAGTAGGAAAATCTATCCTGGTCCCAGATATGTGTAGTAGGATAAACTATCCTTGTCCCAGATCTTTGTAGTAGAATAAAGTATCCTGGTCCCAGATCTGTGTAGTAGGATAAACTATCCTTGTCCCAGTTTTGTGTAGTAGGATAAACTATCCTTGTCACAGATCTGTGTAGTAGGATAAACTATCCTGGTCCCAGATCTGTGTAGTAGGATATAATATCATTCTCCCAGATCTTTGTAGAAGGATAAACTATCCTAGTTACAAATCTGTGTAGTAGGATAAAATATCATTGTTCCTGATCTGTGTAGTAGGATAAAGTATCCTGGTCCCAGATCTCTGTAATAGGATAAACTATCCTGGTCCCAGATCTGTGTAGTAGGATAAACTATCCTGGTCCCATATATGTGTAGTAGCATAAACTATCATTGTTCCTGATCTGTGTAGTAGAATAAACTATCCTTGTCCCAGATCTGTGTGGTAGGATGAACCATCCTTGTCCCAGATCTGTGTGGTAGGATAATCTAACCTTGTTCCAGATCTGTGTAGTAGGATAAAGTATTCTTGTCCCAGATCTGTGTAGTAGGATAAACTATCCTGGTTCCAGGTCGGTGCGGTAGGATAAACTATCCTGGTCCCATATCTGTGTGTTAGGATAAACTATCCTGTCCCAGATATGTGCGGCAGGATAAACTATCTTTGTCCCAGATATATGTTGTGGGATAAACTATCCTTGTCCCAGATCTGTGTAGTAGGATAAACAAACCTGGTCACAGATTTTGTAGTAGGATAAACTATCCTTCTCCCAGATCTTTGTAGTAGGATAAACTATCCTAGTTACAAATCTGTGTAGTAGGATAAAATATCCTGCTCCCAGATCTGTGCAGTAGGATAAAATATCATTTTTCCAGATCTGTGTAGTAGGATGAACTATCCTTGTCCAAGATCTGTGTAGTAGGATAAACTATCCTGGTCCCAGATCTGCATAGTATGATAAATTATCCTGGTCCCAGATCTGTGTAGTTTGATGAACTATCCTTGTCCCATATATGTGTAGTATTATAAAATCTCATTGTTCCTGATCTGTGTAGTAGGATAAAGCATCCTGGTCCCAGATCTCTGTAATAGGATAAACTATCCTGGTCCCAGATCTGTGTAGTAGGATAAACTATCCTGGTCCCATATATGTGTGGTAGGATAATCTATCCTGGTCCCATATCGTGTAGTAGGATAAACTATCCTTGTTCCATATCTGTGTGGTAGGATGAACTATCCTTGTCCCAGATCTGTGTGGTAGGATAATCTATCCTTGCCCCAGATCGGTATAGTAGGATAAACTATCCTGGTCCCAGGTTGGTGCGGTAGGATAAACTATCCTGGTCCCATATCTGTGCGTTAGGATAAACTATCCTGTCCCAGATATGTGCGGCAGGATAAACTATCTTTGTCCCATATATATGCTGTGGGATAAACTATCCTTGTTCCAGTTCTGTGTAGTAGGATAAACTATCCTTGTCCAAGATATGTGTAGTAGGATAAACTATAATTGTTCCTGATCTGTGTAGTAGGATAAAGTATCCTGGTCCCAGATCTCTGTAATAGGATACACTATCCAGGTCCCAGATCTGCGTAGTAGGATAAACTATCCTTGTCCCAGATCTGTGTAGTAGGATAAACTATCCTGGTCCCAGATGTGTGTAGTAGGATAAGCTATCCTGGTCCCATATATGTGTAGTAGCATAAACTATCATTGTTCCTGATCTGTGTAGTAGAATAAACTAACCTGGTCCCAGATTATGTAGTAGGATAAACTATCCTTGTCCCAGATCTGTGTAGTAGGATAAACTATCCTAGTCCCAGATCTGTGTATTAGGATAAACTATCCTGGTCCCAGATCTGTGTAGTAGGATAAACTATCCTGGTCCCAGATCTGTGTGGTATGATAAACTATCCTGGTCCCAGATCTGTGTAGTAGGATTGTCACAATCGTCAAAGGAGGAGGACCAAGGCGCAGCGTGATGAGCGAACATACTTTACTTTATTAGTGATACAATGAACAAAACAACAAACGATAACGTGAAGTCCTTGGTTAACACACATAAACCAACACGGAACAAGATCCCACAAACACTGTGGGAAAACTGGCTGCTTAAGTATGGTTCTCAATCAGAGACAACAAGCAACATCTGAATCACGTTGCCTCTGATTGAGAACCACACTGGCCAACATAGAAAAACAATACTAGAATGTGAAACATAGGAACAAAACACATAGACTCTACACACCCTGGCTCAACATATTAGAGTCCCCAGAGCCAGGGTGTGACAGTACCCCCCCCCAAAGGCGCGGACGGCGACCGCGCCAACACAAACCGAACAGGGAAGGGCTGGGTGGTTATTCCTCCTCGGAGGCGGATCCGGCTCCGGGCATGACCACCACCCCTCAACAATCCCCCCGTAGCGCCCCTGGTCCAGTCTAGCCCCGCTGGCTGGACTTGGACTGGACATCGGTGGAGCGGATTGCTTGGGCTCCGATGTGGAGCTGCTGACCGGTACCTGACCAGGTACCGGTGACCCAGGCACAGGTTGTGCCGGACTGACGACGCACACCACAGGCTTGGTGCGTGGAGCAGGAACGGGCCGGACCGGGCTGACGACGCGCACCCCTGGCTTGGTGCGTGGAGCAGGAACAGGCCGGACCGGGCCGACGATGCGCACCCCTGGCTTGGTGCGGGGAGCAGGAACGGGCCAGACCGGGCTGACGATGCGCACCCCTGGCTTGGTGCGGGGAGCAGGAACTGGCCGGGCCGGGCAGACGACGCGCACCCCTGGCTTGGTGCGTGGAGCAGGAACAGGCCGGGCTGGGCTGGGAACACGCCCTACTAACTTAGTGCGGGGAGCAGGAACGGGTCGGGCCGGACTGGGAACACGCACTACTAACTTAGTGCGGGGAGCAGGAACGGGTCGGGCCGGACTGGGAACACGCACTACTAACTTAGTGCGGGGAGCAGGAACGGGTCGGGCCGGACTGGGAACACGCACTACTAACTTAGTGCGGGGAGCAGGAACGGGCCGGACCGGACTGGTGACACACACCACTTGCTTGGTGTGAGGAGCGGGACTGGGTTTCTTCATAACCCTCCTCTCCCTCAGCTGCCTACTCAGTTCCTCTCGCCTTGCATCTACTTTCTCATTCTCCCTTCTAGCACCCAGTAGCTCCTCCCTCTGACCCACTAACTCCTGCTCTCTCCTTACCAATAGCCCCCTTAACCTGGTGGCCTCCTCACCTAACCTCCCAATACGCCCTGTAGCTGCCTCCTGCTGTCCCGTCGCCCATGCCGTGTGCCCCCCCCTAATTTTTTTGGGGGGTTTCCTCTCGTCCTTCCGACGACGACACTGTTGACGCCGTTGCTCCTCTCTCCGGCGCGCCTCCACCGTCTCCTCCCACGGACAGAAGATCCCACCATAACAGGACCAAGCAGCGTGTCCAGGAGCAGACAGCCTGGACATGGGAGGAGATATTGGACGGGAAAGGGTCCTGGACCTGGGAGGAAATCCAGGCCGGGATAGATCGCTGTCCGTGGGAGGAGACGGTGGAGGCGCGCCGGAGAGAGGAGCAACGGCGTCAACAGTGTCGTCGTCGGACGGACGAGAGGCAACCCCAAAACATTTTTAGGGGGGGGCACACGGTTAGTAGTGAGTGTTCCCAGTCCGGCCCGACCCGTTCCTGCTCCCCGCACTAAGTTAGTAGTGCGTGTTCCCAGTCCGGCCCGACCCGTTCCTGCTCCCCGCACTAAGTTAGTAGTGCGTGTTCCCAGTCCGGTCCGGCCCATTCCTGCTCCCCGCACCAAGCCTATGGTGCGCGTCGCCAGCCCGGCCCGGCCTGTTCCTGCTCCCCGCACCAAGCCAATGGTGCGCGTCGCCAGCCCGGTCCGGCCTGTTCCTGCTCCCCGCACCAAGCCAAGGGTGTGCGTCGCCGGCCCAGCCTGTTCCTGCTCCACGCACCAAGCCTACGGTGCGCGTCGCCAGCCCGGCCCGGCCTGTTCCTGCCCCTCGCACCAAGCCTACGGTGCGCGTCGCCAGCCCGGCCCGGCCTGTTCCTGCCCCTCGCACCAAGCCATGGGTGCACGTCGCCAGCCCGGCCCGGCCTGTTCCTGCCCCTCGCACCAAGCCTACGGTGCGCGTCGCCAGCCCGGCCCGGCCTGTTCCTGCTCCCCGCACCAAGCCAAGGGTGCGTGTCGCCAGCCCGGCCCGGCCTGTTCCTGCTCCACGCACCAAGCCTACGGTGCGCTTCGCCAGCCCGGCCCGGCCTGTTCCTGCCCCTCGCACCAAGCCTACGGTGCGCGTCGCCAGCCCGGCCCGGCCTGTTCCTGCCCCTCGCACCAAGCCTACGGTGCGCGTCGCCAGCCCGGCCCGGCCTGTTCCTGCCCCTCGCACCAAGCCATGGGTGCGCGTCGCCAGCCCAGCCCGGCCTGTCCCTGCCCCTCGCACCAAGCCTACGGTGCGCGTCGCCAGCCCGGCCCGGCCTGTTCCTGCTCCACGCACCAAGCCTACGGTGCGCGTCGCCAGCCCAGTCCGGCCTGTTCCTGCTCCACGCACCAAGCCAGGGGTGCGCGTCGTCAGCCCGGCCCGGCCAGTTCCTGCTCCCCGCACCAAGCCAGGGGTGCGCATCGTCAGCCCGGTCCGGCCTGTTCCTGCTCCACGCACCAAGCCAGGGGTGCGTGTCGTCAGCCCGGTCCGGCCCGTTCCTGCTCCCCGCACCAAGCCAGGGGTGCGCATCGTCAGCCCGGTCCGGCTTGTTCCTGGTCCACGCACCAAGCCAGGGGTGCGCGTCGTCAGCCCGGTCCGGCCTGTTCCTGCTCCACGCACCAAGCCAGGGGTGCGCGTCGTCAGCCCGGTCCGGCCCGTTCCTGCTCCCCGCACCAAGCCAGGGGTGCGCATCGTCAGCCCGGTCTGGCTTGTTCCTGCTCCACGCACCAAGCCAGGGGTGCGCGTCGTCAGCCCGGTCCGGCCCGTTCCTGCTCCACGCACCAAGCCTGTGGTGTGCGTCGTCAGTCCGGCACAACCCGTGCCTGGGTCACCGGTACCTGGTCAGGTGTGTAAAGTCTATGTGTTTTGGTTCTGTTTCACATTCTAGTATTGTTTTTCTATGTTGGCCAGTGTGGTTCTCAATCAGAGGCAACGTGATTCAGCTGTTGCTTGTTGTCTCTGATTGAGAACCATACTTAAGCAGCCAGTTTTCCCACAGTGTTTGTGGGATCTTGTTCCGTGTTGGTTTATGTGTGATAACCAAGGACTTCACGTTATCGTTTGTTGTTTTGTTCGAGTTTATTAAATAAATAAGTATGTTTGCAAAGAACGCTGCGCGTTGGTCCTCCTCCTTCGACGATCGTGACAAGGATAAACTATCCTTGTCCCAGATCTGTGTAGTAGGATAAACTATGCTGGTCCCAGATCTGTGTAGTAGGATAAAAGTGATCCTTCAGGGTGAAAGAGGTCCCAGGTGAGAGGATGAGAGAAGATGAGCAAAGACCACCAATCAGAGAACAACCGACCAACCGACCGACCGACCGACCAACCGACCAACCAACCAACCAACCAACCAACCAGCCGACCAACGAACCGACCGACCGACCGACCAACCGACCAACAGACCGACCGACCAACCGATCGACCGACTGTCCGACCAACCGACCGACCGATCGACCAACCGACCAACCGACCGACCGACCAACCATCCAACAGACTGATCGACTTACCAACCAACCTACCGACCGACTGTACAGTGGACACCGCCTGTGCCATGCACTCTGAGGATTCAAAAAAGCTGCACCCGCTGCTTCCCCTGCTCTATTGACGGATGGATAAATCCTTGGACTTTACCTTATTGAAATGGGAGAAAGTGCCTTGGGAGCCATGAAATCCATAGACCCTGCTTAAATGGGTTTGTAAGAGGCTTCCGCTGAGAGGACCATGTTTGTGTCCCTACTGGCACCCTATTCCCTATATAGTGCACTACTTTTGACCAGGACCCATAGCCTATGTAGTGCACTATTCTTTACCAGGGTCCATGAATAGGGTGCAATTTGAGATGCAGAACCACGGCCGAGAGAGCACATTAAACACAGCTAGCTCCTCCCTGGCAGCAGATTGCAGGACGAGGGCAGATTCATCAGAGAAGGACGACAAAAATAATGATAGCTCGTGGCCTCGTGTGATAGACGGTGTGAGTGAGGCATTTGCTCCATTGGTCTGACCCTGTCCCTCTTTCTCTGTCTCTCTCTGTCTTTTTCTCTCTGTATTTCTCTCTCTCTCTCTCACTGTCTTTCACACTCAATTCAATTCAAAGGTCTTTATTGGCATGGGGATACATGTTTACATTGCCAAAGCAAATGTAATAGACAATAAACCAACAGGAAATAAATATTAGTAAACCTTACACTCACAAAAGTTTTAAAATAATATAGACATTTCAAATGTTATATTATTGGCTATGTACAGTGTTGTAATTATGTACTCTCTCTCTCTCTCTCTCTCTCTCTCTCTCTCTCTCTCTCTCTCTCTCTCTCTCTCTCTCTCTCTCTCTCTCTCTCTCTCTCTCTCTCTCTCTCTCTCTCTCTGTCTTTCACACACTCTCTCTCTCTCTCTCTCTCTCTTGCTCAACTGGTCTCTCAACATGCTTGTTTCTTTGGATTAATCATTCATTAACCTACACTCCTTAACAGGTGCAATGTAATAGGCCTTAACAAGATGCTGATTGGGCTGCTGCAGTGCCCTTAGGAAACATGTAAAACGCCATTAGAATGTATTGTCACATTTGAATGTGGTCTAATCATAACCAGACAATCAGACCATGAATAATATGACAGTAATTACTTTATTTTACAGTATGTTTTTATTTATTCAACACTTATTAAACCAGGTACTGTACCTCTTCCCTAAGGTACACCTGACCAAGAAGGGCAGCTCAATAGAACATGACAGTATGTTCTAAAACTACAGAACATTCCAGAACATCCCAGAACATTCCAGTGACACTCTGTCACCACCAAGGCTTTACCTTGGGGAGAGTACATGATTAAAGTCAATAAATGTAATAATGGTACAGAAAGAAAAACACGACTTGTTGTTCTTCAAATCTGGTGGTGACAGACAACAAAACAACACACCAGATTACCAGAGGACTTATTCCAGTTCAAAGGATACGCTTCCCTTGTCAGATCATCCAGCCTGAGCCCTCCCGGAACCACCTCTTTAGGGAGCTTTGTGAAGGGTAGGAATCAGAGACAGGAGGATTAATTAAACCCTGCCTGTCCCTCAGTAGGTATGCAGCAGCCAGAAGAGCTCTTCGTGTGGCGGTTCAGGATGGAATGCTTTGTAGATTTGAATATCAATGTGCCAGGGGGGTCCGTGAGAGGAGCAGGGAGCAGGGAAGGAGAGAAGAGGAGGAAGAGGCAGACAGCAAGAGGAGAGGAGAGGAGAGGAGAGGAGAGGAGAGGAGAGGAGAGGAGAGGAGAGGAGAGGAGAGGAGAGGAGAGGAGAGGAGAGGAGAGGAGAGGAGAGGAGAGGAGAGGAGCGGAGAGGAGGAGCGGGAGAGCGGGAGAGCGGGAGAGCGGGAGAGTGGGAGAGGAGAGCAAGAGGAGAGGTGAGGAGAGGGGGCCGCTGGCAGGACAGTGAGAGATGTGTAATTTGCTCTTCGTTCCACCTGCTCTCCTGTCATGCATCCCTGCCCAAAAAAACACATCCCTCCCCTGACGTCTGTCTGAGAGGAGAAGGGCTGAGGGGAGAGGAGAGGAGAAGAGAGAAATATATGCATGTCATTGCGTATTCTGGGGGTCTGGGGCCTGAGATGCAGTAGGTAACCAACAGGGGCTGGCAGGTATGCAAATAGGAGGGAGTAGCAGTCAGCCACCAGATTACATTCTAGTGCATTTGCTATTCATATATTTGCAAGGTGACTCACTTCAGACAAAGGAGGTGATCAAGAGCTTTCTCTCTCTCTCTCTCTCTCTCTCTCTCTCTCTCTCTCTCTCTCTCTCTCTCTCTCTCTCTCTCTCTCTCTCTCTCTCTCTCTCTCTCTCTCTCTCTCTCTCTCCTCTCTCTCTCCATCCACCTCTCTCTCTCTCTCTCTCTCTCTCTCTCTCTCTCCCCTCCCCCTCCCTCTCTCTCCCTCCCCTCCTCTCTCTCTCTCTCTCTCTCTCTCTCTCTCTCTCTCCTCTCTCTCTCTCTCTCTCCATCCACCTCTCTCTCTCTCTCTCTCTCTCCCTCTATCCGTGAGGCAGAGGAGAAGAGAGGGGAAAGGTGTGATTGATCCAAAGCTTCAGCACAAGTCATGAGCCTTGCAAATGCCGGAGCCACAAATGCACGGCACAGATTTGATATGTATTCTGTCAGCAAACCCCATTTAATCAATTTTGATGTCAAGGCCTTTAAAAAATCGCCTCAAATAAGACAGAGTTTAGTGGGAAGAAAACAGTGCTACACAGACATGTCATAACACCTTGGGGTGGTTACAAATATGAAATATTTTATTCCTGCAAACCTGCCGGCTAGCTAAAGATTAACATTAATCATCAGTGGTTTAAGTGATAAACAAATTACTGTATGAATATGAACACTTCCTGCGGTGTCATTTTCAACAGTCCCTAATGTGTAATTGATGTACCTTTTTGAGCAGGTTGGAAGGACGCCGGCTTGCCCCTGCTGTTAGTTTAATAATGAAGACCACTGGAATACGACGAATCAGAGCTTATAAGGCTCCCTTGGCATGCAAATGGAATGCACCACCACACCACCCTGCCTGCCCTGAGCAAAATGAAACTGCTGCAGTGGATAGAAGATACAGCCACATGTATTTAGGAGAAGGCTGGTAGTGTGTCCTAGATACCAGCTCCTTCACACAGACCACTGCAGACCAAGCATTGGAAAACGTAATATTTCCCTGCCTTCTCTTTTTATTATTGCAACCTTCAGTCGCTATTAGCTGACACAGAGCTCCAGTACTGGGACTTACTCCGGACAAACACTTTGGATTCCTATCTCAAATCATCATATTTACATTTTAGTCATTTAGCAGACGCTCTTATCCAGAGCGACTTACAGTTAGTGAGTGCATACATTTTTCATACTGGACCCCCCCCCCCGTGGGAATCGAACCCACAACCCTGGCGTTGCAAGCGCATTGCTCTACCAACTGAGCTAAAGGAGGCCTGTATGCATTGCATGATACCACTAGAGTTATACAGTATATTGTATATCAGTGGAGGCTGCTGAGGGGAGGACGGCTAATGATAATGGCTGGAACGGCGCTAATGGAATGGCATCCAACCATGTGTTTGATGTATTTGATACCATTCCACCTATTCCGCTCCAGCCATTACCACGAGCCCGTCCTCCCCAATTAAGGTGTCACCAACCTCCTGTGGTGTACATACAGTATGGTTCTATATACACGTGGCTCTAGATATCACCTTAGTTTGGTGTAAGTGTCCAATCCATATCTACATCTGCATTGCTTGCTGTTTGGGGTTTTAGGCTGGGTTTCTGTATAGCACTTTGTGACATCTGCTGATGTAAAAAGGTATTTATAAATACACCAGGCAATAGATTATACACAGTGAGTACTAGTGAATCAAAGATATGCTCAAATGCAAACAGTTTCAACCTAATTTCATATGATAAATGTTATTCAACCACTGGAAATTAACGTCAAGCAAAAGCAATCCTTTGTATGAACACATCAATCTTTATTGGTGTTTTTTGTAGATCGTAACATACGATAGCACCAGTAAGGAATTGGAGCAAAGCAAACTGTCAACATAGACATCCCTAAATATCACACCAACCCCCCAGAGGTTATACCGTAAGTAACAGGTCAGATTGATCAATAAAATATATGAAAGAGGGATAAGAAATATTAGGGCAGCAAAATAGAAACTAGACGAGAGGAGAAGTTGTTGGCATTTCATTTAATATGGGTTCTTGGTTGAGATTCTAGAATGAGATAGGGCCTTGGTGTCAGCAGATTCCGCCCGGCAACAGCAGCAGTAGAACCAGGGCTTTGTTCCAAATAGCAGCCTATTCCCTATATAGTGCACTACTTTTGAATTGGACCCATAAGGCTCTGGTCAAAAGTAGTGCACTAAATAGGGAATAGGGTGCCATTTGGGACGTAGTAGGGAGAATTCACGAGACAAGTGACCAAGTCAGCGTTTTCTCCCACGGCCACTGTATTAAAGAACATCACAGTTGTCAGCCTCACCAAGCAAAAATTATAAGGACAAATAAAGCTGCCTGTAGTAGTCTGCAGTCTGCACCTACCCTTACAAAAACAACACATGAAAAAATCACACGTGAAAAAGAGCACGTGGTTTTCAGACGTGTGAACAAATCACATGTAAACAATTTCACATGTAAAAAAACAAAAAACAAATCACATGCGAAAAATGTCAAGTGGGAAAAACAGGCACGAGTCAGTCACGTGGTTTTCAGACACGTGTGAACTTTCAAATGGATTTTTCACAACTCAGACACGTGGTTTCCCAATATTTCACATGTGATATTATACATTTCACATGTGTGCGTTTGTAACTGCCGGGATTAGAACCCTGGTCTCCCACAGGAGAAGCCACCATCTTGGCCATTCGACCAAAAGGGACAACACTAATTTCGAAGTCGCAGGCGAGGCTACCTCATCACGTGACCATGAGCAACCATGATCCACTCATGTCAGCTACACTTTCACATGTACATTTTCACATTGTAATATCAACTAGGGCATTCAAATGATTCAAACATGTTAACGAGTTTATCGCAGGATATGCTGTGATTAAAATGGATCAAATTGAGCTGTAATTTAAGATGTTTTATACAAAAAACATTACAAGAATATTGCAGCTTAGATTTTGTCCAAAGTAATGGTAAATTGATCAACACACTTTCTTTAACCTCCAAGTCAACTTATTTTGACATTGCATTGTTGTTTTCAGTGTATTTTCAACCCTTTGAGACAATGCGTTTAAAAAAATTGGTGCACTAAAATTACAAAAGGTTAACATGAGTTAGCTGATTAACTGACAGCGCTAATTTTAACATGTTAAAAAGGATAAATAAGGAGACACGGAGCACTAGATTCTCTGTTCTTTTCACTGGGCTTCTTCCAACAGTCACTCACAAACGTATGAACACTGCGAATGGATGGCTCAGAAATAAGAAATAATTATTTTTAACACACTTTAATTATTATACTTAGGAAGGCTGTAACCTTTTTACAGAATGGCATTACATAATTTACAATTCCATTTGTGGAAACATTGCTACGGCAACATATTAACAGCACCTTTTCACATAAGGAGAATAACACTATTTCACCACCACAGCTCAGCCTTCAACACCATAGTACTCTCCAAGCTCATCATTAAGCTTGAGGCCCTGGGTCTGTATCCCGCCCTGTGCAACTGGGTCCTGGACTTCCTGACGGGCCGCCCCCAGGTGGTGAAGGTAGGAAACAACATCTCCACTTCACTGATCCTCAACACTGGGGCCTCACAAGGGTGCGTGTTCAGCCCCCTCATGTACTGCCGAACGCATTACCGGGGGCAAACTACCCGCCCTCCAAGACACCCACAGCACCCGATGTCACAGGAAGGCCAAAAAGATCATCAAGGACATCAACCACCCGAGCCACTGCCTGTTCACCCCGCTATCATCCAGAAGGCGAGGTCAGTACAGGTGCATCAAAGCTGGGACAGAGAGAATGAAAAACAGCTTCTATCTCAAGGCCATCAGACTGTTAAATAGCCATCACTAGCTGCTGCTGCCTATTGAAATCACTGGCCACTTTAAGAAATGGAACACTAGTCACTTTAATAATGTTTACATATCTTGCACTACTCATCTCATATGTATATACTGCATTCTATTCTATAATATTCTACTGTATCTTCGTCCATGCCGCTCTGTCATTGCTTGTCCATATATGTATATATTCTTAAATTCTATTCCTTACTAGATTTGTGTGTATTGGGTATATGTTGTGAAATTGTTAGATATTACTTGTTAGATATTACTGCACTGTTGGAGCTAGAAGCACAAGCATTTCGCTACACCCACAATAACATCTGCTAAACACGTGTATGTGACAAATAACATTTGATTTGATTTGATTTGACATGTGAATTTACAATTCCACATGTGAAAGTGAAATTTTCACATGAGAACGTTTTTCACATTTGAAACTACATATCCGATTTTCACATCCAAGTTTTTAACATGTGAAACAGCAAATTTCACATCTGCAACTGCAATTCACGTGAGGTGAAAACATGTTATTCTTCTCACATGTAAAAAGGTGGTGTTAACATGTGGAATCTAAATGTAATACATGTGAAATTCAAGCTCAACATGTGAAAACTGCTATTTCACATGTGAAACTGCAAATGTGACATATTTTTCAGTAAGGGTAGATCCACGAGATGAGGGGGAATTTAAAAAGAGGAGGACAGTCCATTGGGAGGATTGGAAGAGATTTCACATGGCTTGACAGAGAGACATAATATCCATAGTGTGTGTGTATGTGTGGGGTGTGTGTGTGTGTGTGTGTGTGTATGTGGTGTGTGTGTGCGTGTGTGTGTGTGTGTGTGTGTGTGTGTGTGTGTGTGTGTGTGTGTGTGTGTGTGTGTGTGTGTGTGTGTGTGTGTGTGTGTTCAGAGACCATCAGACCATATCGTTTGCATTTGGTTTATAGAGGACAGGTAAAGTGTTGGGATTTACTCTCAAACAGGTATTGGTTCTGGTCTCTGCTCATTAGAGAGAACCAGTAATATCACAGTAATCCCTCCTATCTGCTTGTCATTCTCCATGAAACCTGTCGGTACCCCTCCTGAGACACACCATGCAATACCCCTCTCATTAAAAAAGTTGCAATTTCCATTCACTTGATCAAAACAATAACAACAGCCCCCTTCTTTCCCACATTTTGAACCTAAAAGGCTCTTCATGGTCAATCCGAAGTCTGCAGTGGCCGTACAGCATTTACTGAGATACGGCCTCTGCAGAAATCAGGGCATTTAGCAGAGCTGTTGTGAAGGAAGTTGTCAAGGAAGTGAATTTGTGTTTATACAGGACCTCCCGCCCCCACCTACCGTCAACCAATCATGTCTCTGCGGAGCTATACGGAGCCCTGTTACAAAATGTGGGCAGCGCACGGCGATGCGGTACGGAGCTCAGTTTGGCCTCTGCATGCCTCCAGAGGCTCCGCAATTGCGTCACACCCTCCATATGGAGCCACCGACTACATTTTTGGATCAAGCATAAATTGGCTTTTAGACAGAGCAGAGACAAGCTGATGAGTTAATGATGTAACACAAAGTAAAAGAAGATTGTGGTGTAGAACAGTGGTTTAACATTCAACTCAGGAAGACGTAGCCCTTTCCTGCAGTCAAATGACCTAGTGGCCTCATGGGTGGAATGTTATTCATATCTTCCATAATTTCATAATTAATAAACATTATTTAAAAAACCCCGCTGAAAATCCGATGTTTCTACCTCAAACAGTTTTGTTATATTTCAGTCATCTGTGATATTGTCTCCTGAGTGGCGCAGTGGTCTAAGGCACTGCATCGCAGTGTTAACTGTGCCACTAAAGATCCTGGTTCGAATCCAGGCTCTGTCGCAGCCGGCCGCGACCGGGAGACTCATGGGCGGCGCACAATTGGCCCAGCGTTGTCCAGGGTAGGGGAGGGAATGGCCGGCAGGGATGTAGCTCAGTTGATAGAGCATGGCGTTTGCAACGCCAGGGTTGTGGGTTTGAGTATAAAAAAAATGATGTAAGTCGCTCTGGATAAGAGCGTCTGCTAAATGACTAAAATGTAAATGTAAAATGATATATATAAAGTGTAATATTGGGATGCAAACTCAAAATGTAATACATTTCAACTCTATATCTGACATGGTGCAGGAGTCTTCTTTTTTCTTTTAAGCCCATAACCATGTGTGTGAGGTGTATACTTTTGTTTCAAAGTAGATTTGTAAAAGGTTCAATGAAAAGACAAATAATTAACAGACCCTTCCCTGTCTGAACCTAGTTAGTTAGTTAGTTAGTTAGTTAGTTAGTTACATTTCTAGGGGCTTTAGAAGCCAGCGTGACAGCGATCTAGAACCAAAACCCTGCTGGTCACCATGGAACCTCATTAAGAACATGTGTGATCCCCAACGTTCTGATCCCCAACGTTCTGATCCCCAACGTTCTGAGCCCCAACGTTCTGATCCCCAATGTTCTGAGCCCTAGCCTGGTTACCAGTCTATGTTTAGCTAACATTCCACTCCTTGTACTCCATGTCATGTGCCAAAGATGTGTTTGTACAAGGAGTGGAATGTTTTCAGGCTATCTGAGCCCCACATCCACATAGGAGCTCATTATGACACTACTGAACCTGCTAACACACTGGAGACTAGTAACATGACTGTATAATGAATGAACATGCTCATCATTGAGTATTTATTGCAATTAAATAGTGCAATAATGAAATTATTCTGATGTGGAATTTATAATGTATTATTGTCTGTTGGCAGAGTTAAATATAATTAGTGAATGGGGAAAGAACTGTGATTGTCAGTGCATTTTGTTTATAAAAAATATGGTATATGCAATGCACACTAATTGTTAACACTTTATTTGGATAGTCCATCCGTAGATGCTCTACAGACTATCTACAGACTATCAGTAACATTTCAACTATCTATCTACTAACCCTTAACCTTAACCCATATCCTAACCCTAAACTTAACCCTTACCCTAACCTTAGCCCTAACCCTAACCTTAACCCATACCCTAACCCTTATTCTAAACCTAAACCTAACCTTAACCATAACCTTAGCAAGCAGTTGCTTATCAACAGATGGTTTGTTAATAGTATGACCATCTGTACAGCATCTGCACATGGACTAACCTCACTATCCAAATAAAGTGTGACTCACTAATTCATCAAAGTGATGCACAGTCTTGTTTGTGAGGCGGAGCAATATCACACGTCTCTTAGGCACTCGATTGGTCATCTCTAGTCAACGTCAACCAACCACATACTGTAGGCCTACTGCCCCAATCAGACAACATGGAGGAGATCATCCAACCACATACCGTAGGCCTACTGCCCCAATCAGACAACATGGAGGGGATCTTCCAACCACATACCATAGGCCTACTGCCCCAATCAGACAACATGGAGGAGATCTTCCAACCACATACCATAGGCCTACTGCCCCAATCAGACAACATGGAGGAGATCTTCCAACCACATACCGTAGGCCTACTGCTCCCATCAGACAACAAGGAGGAGATCTTCCAACCACATACCATAGGCCTACTGCCCCAATCAGACAACATGGAGGAGTCTTCCAACCACATACCGTAGGCCTACTGCTCCCATCAGACAACATGGAGGAGATCGTCCAACCACATACCATAGGCTTAATGCCCCCATCAGACAACATGGAGGAGATCATGCATTCACATACACTACCGGTCAAAAGTTTTAGAACACCTACTCATTCAAGGGTCTTTCTTTATTTTTACTATTTTCTAAATTGTAGAATAATAGTGAAGACATCAAAACTATGAAACAACACATATGGAATCATGTTAAACAAATCAAAATATATTTTATATTTGAGATTCTTCAAATAGCCAACCTTTGCCTTGATGACAGCTTTGAACACTTGGCATTATCTAACCAGCTTCACCTGGAATGCTTTTCCAACAGTCTTGAAGGAGTTCCCACATATGCTGAGCACTTGTTGGCTGCTTTTCCTTCACTCTGCGGTCCGACTCATCCCAAACCATCTCAATTTGGTTGAGGTCGGGGGATTGTCGAGGCCTGGTCATCTGATGCAGCACTCCATCACTCTCCTTCTTGGTAAAATAGCCCTTACACAGCCTGGAGGTGTGTTGGGTCATTGTCCTGTTGAAAAACAAATGATAGTCCCACTAAGCCCAAACCAGATGGGATGGCGTATCGCTGTAGAATGCTGTGGTAGCCATGCTGGTTAAGTGTGCCTTGAATTCTAAATAAATCACAGACAGTGTCACCAGCAAAGCCCCCCCACACCATAACACCTCCTCCTCCATGCTTTACGGTGGGAACTACACATGCAGAGATCATCCGTTCAGCAATTTGACCATGAAGACCTGATTCACACAGTCCCCTCTGAACAGTTGATGTTGAGATGTGTCTGTGAGTTGAACTCTGTGAAGCATTTATTTGGGCTGCAATTTCTGAGGCTGGTAACTCTAATGAACTTATCCTCTACAGTAGAGGTAACTCTGGGTCTTCCATTCCTGTGGCGGTCCTCATGAGAGACAGTTTCATCATAGCGCTTGATGGTTTTTGCGACTGCACTTGAAGAAACTTTCAAAGTTCTTGAAATGTTCCGGATTGACTGACCTTCATGTCTTAAAGTAATGATGGACTGTCGTTTCTCTTTGGTTATTTGAGCTGCTCTTACCATAATATGGACTTGGTCTTTTACCAAATAGGGCTATCTTCTGTATACGCCCCTACCTTGTCACAACACAACTGATTGGCTCAAACACATTAAGAAATTCCACAAATTAACTTTTAAGAAGGCACACCTGTTAATGGAAATGCATTCCAGGTGACTACCTCATGAAGCTGGTTGAGAGAATGCCAAGAGTGTGCAAAGCTGTCATCAAGGCAAAGGGTGGCTATTTGAAGAATCTCAAATATAAAATATATTTTGATTTGTTTAACATTTATTTGGTTACTACATGATTCCATATGTGTTATTTAATAGTTTTGATGTAGTTACAACGTAGAAAATAGTAAAAAAATAAAGAAAAACCCTTGAATGAGTAGGTGTTCTAAAACTTTTGACCGGTAGTGTATGTTGGCTCCAATTCAACCCATCTTTTTTAATCTCATGAGTGTAAACCAGCAGTAACCAGGAAATAAAATGTTTTATATTGATGTTCATCATCGTTATCGAGTAAGTAAACTAATGAACATTTGAATTTCATAGTTAATTAAGTTCTCAAACAAGGCAGTGCAAAAAAACATATCTGATGCTTTCCACACGTTGTATAATTTCTGTAAACAAATCTGAATACATAATCAAAGGGATTACCTCAGGAGATCTGCTGGGTTGTGTCCCAAATAGCACCCTATTCCCTATATAATGGACTACTTTTGACCAGGGCCTATAGGAATAGGGTGCTAATTAGAATACAACCCTGGTTTATGTGCAGCGAGCTTATCACTTCTCTGATAATAATGAGCTAAATCTTTGAACATGTGGGCGGACTCGTTTCTTCACAGCCAACAGTTGCTGACTTGTTTCAGTTGGTTGTTTATGTTGCATTTTTAATTGTGATAGTAATGGATGCATTCAACAGAAGTAGTGTGTTAGTGACAATGCTCACATCTCTGGTGGAAAGAGAGAGTGAGTGAATGGGAGTTGTGCTTTATTTGTGACCCTTTGCATATTTGCATAAATAGCTCTCTCTCATAGAAATGAATCCCTGTAGATTTTGGATAATCAGGTTAGATTTTAGCATTTAAATGACTTATGGTTACATTATTTTCTACATTTTGATTCATTTCCTAAAGTATCTGTGTGTATGGGTAGATGCTTGTTTGCAGGGGCAAATTGTTTTAGTGGGTTTTATAGTAAAGGCATGTAATTTAACTGTAAAAATGTCTTACAGCATTTAACCACGGCAAGGTGACTGGGAATATGGTTGAAAACAAACAGTGGAGTAAGGCAATCAAACGTCAGTACAGAGACAAAGTAGAGTCGCAATTCAACGGCTCAGACACGAGACGTATGTGGCAGGGACTCCAGACAATCACGGACTACAAAGGGAAAACCAGCCACGTCGCGGACAAGCTAAACACCTTCTTCGCCCGCTTTGAGGATAATAGTGCCACTGACGCGGGCCGCTCCCGAGGATTGTGGGCTCTCGTTCTCCGTGGCTGACGTGAGTAAGACGTTTAAGTGTGTTAACCCTCGCAAGGCTGCCGGCCCAGATGGCATCCCTAGCCGCGTCCTCAGAGCATGCGCAGACCAGCTGGCTGGAGTGTTTACGGACATATTCAATCTCTTCATATCACCTCTACCTTACCTGTCACCCTAGACCCACTTCAATTTCCGTACCGCTCCAATAGATCCACAGATGATGCAATCGCACTGCACAATGCCCTATCCCATCTGGACAAGAGGAATACCTATGTAAGAATGCTGTTCATTGACTACAGCTCAGCCTTCAACACCATAGTGCCCTCAAAGCTCATCATTAAGCTAGGGGCCCTGGGTCTGAACCCCGCCTTGTGCAACTGGGTCCTGGACTTCCTGACGGGCCGGCCCCAGGTGGTGAAGGTAGGAAACAACACCTCTACTACGCTGATCCTCAACACAGGGGCCCCACAAGGGTGTGTGCTCAGCCCCCTCCTGTACTCCCTGTTCACCCATGACTGAGTGGCCACGCATGCCTCCAACTCCATCATCAAGTTTGCAGACGACACAACAGTAGTAGGCCTGATTACCAACAATGACGAGACAGCCTACAGAGAGGTGAGGTTGCCAGGAAAATAACCTCTCCCTCATCATCAACAAAACGAAGGAGCTGATCGTGGACTTCAGGAAACAGCAGAGGGTGCACCCCCCTATCCACATCGACGGGGCCGCAGTGGAGAAGGTGAAAGCTTCTTTGGTGTAAACATCACTGACATTCTGAAATGGTCCACCCACACAGACAGTGTGGAGAAGAAGGCAGACCAGCGCCTCTTCAACCTCAGGAGGCTGAAGAAATTCAGTTTGGCCCCTAAGACCCTCACAAACTTTTACAGATGCACCATTGAGAGCATCCTGTCGGGCTGTATCACCGCCTGGTACTGAAACTGCACTGCCCGCAACCGCAGGGCTCTCCAGAGGGTGGTGCGGTCTGCCCAACGCATCTCCGGGGGCACAATGCCTGCCTTCCAGGACACCTACAGCACCCAATGTCACAGGAAGGCCAAAAAGATCATCAAGGACATCAACCACCCGAGCCACGGCCTGTTTACCCCGCTATCATTCAGAAAGCGAGGTCAGTACAGGTGCATCAAAGCTGGGACCGAGAGACTGAAAAACAGTTTCTATCTCAAGGCCATCAGACTGTTAAATAGCCATCATTAGCCGGCTCCCACCCAATACCCCGCCCTGAACTTAGTTACTGTCAATAGCCGGCTACCACCCGGTTACTCAATCCTGCACCTTAGAGGCTGCTGCCCTATGTACATAGACATGGAATCACTGGTCACTTTTATAATGGAACACTGGTCACTTGTTTACATACTGTTTTACTCATTTCATATGTATATACTGTATTCTAGTCAATGCCATCCTATTCAACTGTTGCTGTATATATAATATTATATCCTACGTATTCTACATATACACTAAATATTCTATCCACATACTGTCCATAATGTCTATAATGTCTATACATCCCATCACACATATATATTTATACTCCGGACTCCGACATTGCTCGTCCTAATATTATTTTACTTTTATATCTGTGTGTATTGTTGTGAATTGTTAGATATTACTGCACTGCTGGAGCTAGGAACACAAGCATTTCGCTACACCTGCAATAACATCTGCTACATACAGTTGAAGTCGGAAGTTAATAATAATTCTCCCTACTATTATTCTGACATTTCACATTCTTAAAATAAAATGGTGATCCTAACTGACCTAAGACAGGGAATTGTTATTAGGATTAAATGTCAGGAATTGTGAAAAACTGAGTTTAAATGTATTTGGTCTAAGGTGTATGTACACTTCCGACTTCAACTGTATGTGTATGCGACCAGTAACATTGGATTTGATTTGATTTTAATGTGCCATGAACACAACCAGTCATCATGTTTTCATCTGACTGTCAAACAAATCACTTCAAAAAGTAGGTTACCTTCGCATGTTCATCCAAAATAATCCCAGCATCCGAACAATACACTGTGCAACTGCCAAAATTCCTTCAATTCACAAGTGGCTAAAACTAACTCACCAGAGAAAACATCAGCGCGAGCAAAACAGCGCCCCTCTGTCTTACTATATGTAGCCCATGTACAGTGCCTTGCAAAAGTATTTATCCCGTTGGCATTTTTCCTATTTTGTTGCATTACAACCTGTAATTTAAATAGATTTTTATTTGGATTTCATGTAATGGACATATACAAAACAGTCCAAATTGGTGAAGTGAAATGAAAAAAAGAACTTGTTTCAAAACATTCTAAAAAATAAATAACGGAAAAGTGGTGCGTGCATATGTATTCACCCCCTTTGCTATGAAGCCCCTAAATAAGATCTGGTGCAACCAATTACCTTCAGAAGTCACATAATTAGTTAAATAAAATCCACATGTGTGCAATCTAAGTGTCACATGATCTCAGTATATATACACCTGTTCTGAAAGGCCCCAGAGTCTGCAACACCACTAAGCAAGGGGCACCACCAAGCAAGCGGCACCATGAAGACCAAGGAGCTCTCCAAACAGGTCAGGGACAAAGTTGTGGAGAAGTACAGATCAGGGTTGGGTTATAAATAAATATCAGACACTTTGAACATCCCACAGAGCACCATTAAATCCATTATTAAAAAATGGAAAGAATATGGCACCACAACAAACCTGCCAAGAGAGGGCCGCACACCAAAACCCATGGACCAGGCAAAGAGGGCATTAATCAGAGAGGCAACAAAGAGACCAAAGATAATCCACAGCGGAGATTGGAGTACCTGTCCATAGGACCACTTTAAGCCGTACACTCCACAGAGCTGGGCTTTACGGAAGAGTCGCCAGAAAAAAGCCATTGCTTAAAGAAAAAAATAAGCAAACACGTTTGGTGTTCGCCAAAAGGCATGTGAGAGACTCCCCAACCATATGGAAGAAGGTACTCTGGTCAGATGAGACTAAAATTGAGCTTTTTGGCCATCATGGAAAATGTCTGGCGCAAACCCAACACCTCTCATCACCCCGAGAACACCATCCACAGTGAAGCATGGTGGTGGCAGCATCCTGCTGTGGGGATGTTTTTCATCGGCAGGGACTGGGAAACTGGTCAGAATTGAAGGAATGATGGATGGCGCTAAATACAGGGAAATTCTTGAGGGAAACCTGTTTCAGAATAGTTATGCATCGTCAGGTTTTCTGTTTATTTTGTCTTATTTCTTGTTTGTTTCACAATAAAAAATATTTTGCATCTTCAAAGTGGTAGGCATGTTGTGTAAATCAAATGATACAAACCCCCCAAAAATCCATTTTAATTCCAGGTTGTAAGGCAACAAAATAGGAAAAATGCTAAGGGGGTGAATACTTTCGCAAGCCACTATATCTAATGCTCTCTGGCCAAAAATAGAATGACATTTCTACTATAGAAATGCGTTGACAGGTCATTTTTCAGGTAAAATGGCCACAAAAATTAACTTGGGCAAAACCCCCTTCCCTCCACATTTCCTATGCAACTTTGAAGCTTCCCGTAGATTTTGCTGCCGCTGAACCAACCTGCTGAAGCAAGAGGGAATGAGAGCGATGAGCTGAGCAGCACACGACAGCGGGTGGCCTCGAGCGGGGGGGGGGCTCTAGTGGAGCATTGGGAGGCCTCAAGCGGATACCTTTTGTTTTTGTTTTGATTAGGCCTACTAGTGTAATTTTTTTTTAATTATGCCCAGAACACGAGGCCCCTTGAAGATGTGAGGCCTGAGGCAATTTCCTCTTCTGTCTAATGGTAAATCCACACACTGTTTGTTAGACTTGCTGCCATGGGAATCTGATGCCCTTGTAATACATATACAAATGGCTGGTGTTACCTCAAGAAAAACCACATTCAACAAAACTGGAATAATCATCTTCAATTGTAAAATTATTCACATCTCACTTTTTTTTTAAACCTTTATTTACCTAGGCAAGTCAGTTAAGAACAAATTCTTATTTACAATGACGGCCTACACCGGCCAAACCCGGACGACACTGGGCCAATTGTGTGCTGCCCTATGGGACTCCCATTCACGGCCAGTTGTGATACAGCCTGGAATTGAACCAGGGGGTCTGTAGGGACACCTCAAGCACTGAGATGCAGTGCCTTAGACCGCTGCGCCACTCAGGAGCCCCGAGTTGTTGACAACAGGTTGAATTGGGGATTTGGAAGCAGTGGAATTGCCTTGAAGTATCTTTTTTTATTTTTTTATTGACAGTTTTATATTTGACACTTTCTTTGTAATCCCAATAAAAGTAGGTTATTACTGCTGTTGCAGCAGCCATTTAAAATGGACAAATGGCACAAAAAAGACATGAGGCTCCTCAGAGGCACAGAAAATAGGCAGGTGTTCGTCATTAATCTTGTTCTGGAGGAAGCTCTGCAGAGTGGTCACTAGCTGGCACAGCCACAAAGTCAGGCTTTCAAATACCTATAAGCCTCCAATTGTATAAATGAGGTCTCCAAGTCTTGAGCCTTTATCGTAGAGTAGATTAAAATGAAGAGAAAAGTCAAAAGCCACTTTACAATTGTCTTGTTTGAATTACGACGGGCATAAAGAATCTTCAACGATAACACCTGACATGTTGCTATTGGGTTTAGAGTCTAACATGAGCCAAATGGATTCATCAATGACTGTGT
Organism: Coregonus lavaretus; assembly: GCF_964263955.1. Lineage (NCBI taxonomy): Eukaryota > Metazoa > Chordata > Actinopteri > Salmoniformes > Salmonidae > Coregonus > Coregonus lavaretus. Next base: position 7,694,821 of record NC_139997.1, read on the forward strand.
TTACTTGGAACCTAGATATTACTCGTACATCAAATACCTTATACCTGGCTTTGCTCTTTTGTTGTAAGTAACATCTTGTCTCTGAAGGCTAGAGGAGTGAAGTCTGTAATTCTGAAGGAGAATTTCAAGGGTGCCAATCTTGTTCTTGTGCACTCCCCAGTAATTGCACGCAGCAGTGGCTTTCAAATATGTCACCCCAAAACCTACGCTGTCAAACATGTTTTTCACTCAGTGGCCTTTGAAGGACGGATTATGTTCTGTTTTCTGAGGCAATCAGTTACCTTTTGGCCTTCGTCTGGTCCAAACCATTATAGAAACATGTGGATTGAGGACTTCAATTGTCACTCTTCTCATGGATGGGATTGTCCATGGCCTTGTGAGTTTCCTGGATGTCTTCCTGGATGTCTTCCTGGATGTCTTCCTGTTGCACTACAGTTTTTGTTTGTTGCATTGTTTGGTTTTTAACAACAGAGAAGCTATTTTCTACAAACTTCCATTTGTCATCCAAGAGTGACTGAATGCCTCTCAAATCCAATTTGTTCTGTTCTTCTGTTCATAAACTTTGAACTGGGAGCTAGCAACAGTATACAGTATGTTTTCTCTTAGCACTGAAGCAGCACAGAACCAGTCGGGTGGAAGCACACTATTTCCTGTTTCCTGTTTGAGATCGCAGTTAGGTTGGCCCTGTGATCTTACAGTTGGTTGGAGGAGATGCTGTTAAGCTGTTTAGATAGCCATAGACTCAGTGAAATTACATTGCCACGAGCAGCACCGCAGATATTGAGATGAGCGAGATGCAAGAATATGCTTTCACGCAGTCACACAGTCACACACAGTATCTGCACATGGGCACGGGTTCGCTTCACGCTCTTACAACATGGTAGCCACAGGAACAAAACAGCTGAGAAGTTTAACCTTGTGCTTTAACGCACAAAGAGTTGGTCTCCCCTTTGCTGCTATAACAGCCTCCACTCTTCTGGGAAGGCTTTCTGCTAGATGAAAATTGCTGCGCGGACTTGCTTTCCATTCAGCCACAAGAGCATTAGTGAGGTCGGGCACAGATGTTCAATGAGGTTGAGGTCAGGGCTCTGTGCAGGCCAGTCAAGTTCTTCCACACCGATCTCGACAAACCATTTCTGTATGGACCTCGCTTTGTGCACGGGGGCATTGTCATGCTGTCTAGAATGTCATCAAATGCTATAGCGTTAAGATTTCCCTTCACTGGAACTAAGGGGCCGAGCCCGAACCATGAAAAACAGCCCCAGACCATTATTCTTCCTCCACCAAACTTTACAGTTGACACTATGCATTTGGGCAAGTAGCGTTCTCCTGGCATCCGCCAAACCCAGATTCGTCCATCAGACTGCCAGATGGTGAAGCGTGATTCATCAATCCAGATAACTCATTTCCGCTGCTCCAGAGTCCAATGGCGGCGAGCTTTACACCACTCCAGCCGACGCATTGCCCATGGTAATCTTAGGCTTGTGTGTGGCTGCTCGGCCATGGAAACCCATTTCATGAAGCTCCCGAAGAAACAGTTATTGTGCTGACGTTGCTTCCAGAGGCAGTTTGGAACTCGGTAGTGAGTGTTGCAACCGAGGACAGACTATTTTTACGCGCTACGCACTTCAGCACTCAGTGGTCCCGTTCTGTGAGCTTGTGTGGCCTACCACTTCGTGGCTGAGCCGTTGTTGCTCCTAGACATTTCTAATTTCTACTTCACAATAACAGCACTTCCAGTTGGCCGGGGCAGCTCTAGCAGGGAAGAAATTTATACACACACACACAGACACACACACACACAAACAACCACTCACTAAAGACTTAAAATGGTCCACACACACGCAAACAGTCGTGAACAGCGCCTGTTCCCCCTCAGGAGGTTGAAAAGATTTGGCTATCTGCATTGACCCACATTTGTATTTTTTTTTGCATTGTCTCTATGCACACTCACACACTCTCTCTATGTACATTCTTCACACTTACTCACACACACTCACACTGACACTCCAACACACACACACACACACACACTTCGTTTGCCTACACACACATAACAACCACACACACTCATACTGACTCTAAACACTCACACACAATCATCATATACGCTGCTGCTACTCTGTTTATCATATATCCTGATGCCTAGTCACCTTACCCCTATACATATATAACCCTACCACTCCAGTATCCCTGCACATTTTAAATATGGTATTGGAACTGACTGGAAATAGCTGACTTACTTTCTCCTGTTCTTCTTATTTCTAGTTATCATGTGTTTTCCTTCCACCTTGTTGTTTTTAGTACTTCATTGATATTGATAACTGCGTTGTTGGGTTTAAAGCTGGCAAGAAAGGCATTTCACTGTACTTGTGCATTAAACATTAAAACTTGAAACTTTGAAACTCATAGCCAATTAATGTTGTTGACTCGTATTTGTGGCCAAAGCATAAATTGGAGAAAAAACACTTTTAAAAAATGCTTGCTATTTCCTCAGAGTATGATTTAATACTCCTCAGCAGGGTGAGCTGGCCAATCAGCGGTCTAGAGGAGGATGGGCTGGCCAATCAGCAGTCTACTCGCATTCATATTTTTAATGATCGGCATACGCCCACACCATTCTGTTGTTGGTACGCCCACACCATTCTGTTGTTGGTACACCCACACCATTCTGTTGTTGGTACACCCACACCATTCTGTTGTTGGTACACCCACACCATTCTATTGTTGGTACACCCACACCATTCTGTTGTTGGTACACCCACACCATTCTGTTGTTGGTACACCCACACCATTCTATTGTTGGTACACCCACACCATTCTGTTGTTGGTACGCCCACACCATTCTGTTGTTGGTACGCCCACACCATTCTGTTGTTGGTACACCCACACCATTCTGTTGTTGGTACACCCACACCATTCTGTTGTTGGTACACCCACACCATTCTGTTGTTGGTACACCCACACCATTCTGTTGTTGGTACACCCACACCATTCTGTTGTTGGTCCGCCCACACCATTCTGTTGTTGGTACGCCCACACCATTCTGTTGTTGGTACACCCACACCATTCTGTTGTTGGTACGCCCACACCATTCTGTTGTTGGTACAGTATACCCACACCATTCTGTTGTTGGTACGCCCACACCATTCTGTTGTTGGTACAGTATACCCACACCATTCTGTTGTTGGTACGCCCACACCATTCTGTTGTTGGTACAGTATACCCACACCATTCTGTTGTTGGTACGCCCACACCATTCTGTTGTTGGTACGCCCACACCATTCTGTTGTTGGTACGCCCACACCATTCTGTTGTTGGTACACCCACACCATTCTGTTGTTGGTACGCCCACACCATTCTGTTGTTGGTACACCCACACCATTCTGTTGTTGGTACACCCACACCATTCCAACACAGAAAAGCTGCTTTTTAACATACTTAATTACCATGTTTTGGAAGGGAAACTATTTTACTCATTTTGTAAGTAATTATAGGTCATATTTCACAGAAATCTGGAAACACTGGGCAGTTACTTTAAAACAGCAACCTTTTTGCCATGCCTACTACCATACAACCCCCCCCCCCCCCCCCCCCCACGCTAACTTTATAATGATCTTCTTAATTCTATCCATCACGTGTTTTTGTTCTACTTGACTTTTTATTTATATTTTGTTTATAGTACTACTGATAGTGACTACTGCATGTGGAAGAGCAGGCAAGAAAGGCATTTCACTGCCCTAGCGCAGGTGTCAATAAAAACATGGTAAACTTGAAACACACACTCTCCACCCCTTGGTGGTCAGTCAGGGATGCAGATGAATCTGCTTTAAACTGAGTACACCAGCACGACGGAAGGCACTCAGCCAAGCAGTTTATTGATGGCCAGATTTACCCCTCATTCATTCCACTGAGAGGTTCCTTTGTCAAGCCAACGCTCTACATTATACAGTACAAGGCAGGTTTCAGCTCGGTGAAGACAGTGAAACTAGAAAAGCTCAGAAGTCAAGCAGGTCTGATGTTGTAACTTTGAAAGAAGGTGTAAAATGTTTAATTATGGTGTTAGAATACTAATGTAATATTACCCTAGGTAACATAACTTAAGTGTTGATGTATAGGTATTGCTGTCTCCTTATCAAACTGCTCCCAGAAGGACAGCGTCATTTTTTGCATAATAAATAATGGCATCTATTTAGTTGATATAAATATTCATATCTGGTTTCTCCACTGCTGTCTGCTATTCTGACAAGTTTACCACTTCTCGCACCTGGCAGACATCTGTGTCAGAGCACAGGCCAGTGTGTGTGAGCGTGTGTGTGTTTGTGTGTGTGTGTCTGTATGTGTGTGTTTATGTCTGTGTCTGTATGTGTGTGTTTATGTCTGTGTCTGTGTCCATGTGCGTGTCTGATGTGTGTATGTGTGTGTGTATGTGTGTGTGTGTGTGTATGTGTGTGTGTGCTGTGTGCATGTCTGATATGTGTGTGTGTGTGTGTGTGTGTGTGTGTGAGTGAGTGCGTGCGTGCGTGCGTGTGCCTGCCTGCCTGTCCATGTGACTGCCTGCCTGTCCATGTGCCTGCCTGCCTGTCCATGTGCCTGCCTGCCTGTCCATGTGCCTGCCTGCCTGTCCATGTGGCTGCCTGCCTGTCCATGTGCCTGCCTGCCTGTCCATGTGCCTGCCTGCCTGTCCATGTGGCTGCCTGCCTGTCCATGTGCCTGCCTGCCTCTCCATGTGCCTGCCTGCCTGTCCATGTGCCTGCCTGTCCATGTGCCTGCCTGCCTGTCCATGTGGCTGCCTGCCTGTCCATGTGCCTGCCTGCCTGTCCATGTGCCTGCCTGCCTGTCCATGTGCCTGCCTGCCTGTCCATGTGGCTGCCTGCCTCTCCATGTGCCTGCCTGCCTGTCCATGTGCCTGCCTGTCCATGTGCCTGCCTGCCTGTCCATGTGGCTGCCTGCCTGTCCATGTGCCTGCCTGCCTGTCCATGTGCCTGCCTGCCTGTCCATGTGCCTGCCTGCCTGTCCATGTGGCTGCCTGCCTGTCCATGTGCCTGCCTGCCTGTCCATGTGCCTGCCTGCCTGTCCATGTGCCTGCCTGCCTGTCCATGTGGCTGCCTGCCTGTCCATGTGGCTGCCTGCCTGTCCATGTGGCTGCCTGTCCATGTGCTGCCTGCCTGTGTCTGTGCATGTCACTGCAGACTGCAGTCATCTCTTGTGCCAGAGCTACTCATGTGTCCTCTGGCACTCTGGCTGGCGACCATGTTATTCATTCCATCTCAAACACCAGGGTGGTTGAGGCCATTCCATGTCTTATCTCAGACCACCTCTCAAACACCAGGGTGGTTGAGGCCATTCCATGTCTTATCTCAGACCACCTCTCAAACCAGGGTGGTTGAGGCCATTTCAAGTCTCAGACCATCTCTCCTTTCTGAAGAGGACAACTAGCTCAAGGTCTTCACAATATTTTGTCTCTGGATGGATTCCCCCTTCCTTTCTTGTTTGTTCCTCAAAAGGATCTACGTTTGTTAATCCCCCCCCCCCATTATAACCTTTGTCCTAGTGTGTAGCTCTTACCACCACATTTCCTCCTGACATCTGCTACCTGGGAACCGTCCTTCTCGCTGTAATCTCTCTGCATGTCACTCCTGCATTTAATTATTTGGGGGAGTGCCTCCAGAGAGAAATAGAGAGAGAGAGAGAGAGAGAGAGAGAGAGAGAGAGAGAAGAGAGAGAGAGAGAGAGAGAGAGAGAGAGAGAGAGAGAGAGAGAGAGAGAGAGAGAGAGAGAGAGATAGAGAGAGAGAGGGAGAAAAGAGAGAGGGAGAAAAGAGGGAGAGAGAGAGAGAAAGAGAGAGAAAGAGAGAGCGCGAAGGAGGGAGAGAGAAAGGGAACATTCCAGCGCCACACAAAGAGAAAGAGAGAGACAGACTCCCACTGTGACTGTCTTTCTTCTCAAGCAGGAAATAACATATCTCACGAAGAAATCAAAATGCAGGAAGAAAGGAAGCGTGAAGGTTGAGGAGAGATGCATCAGAGGGGACTCAGTAGAATTCCCTCAAGCGGGAAAACAGAGCAGAGATTAATTTAAAAACAAAAGCAAGTGATTATAATATAATTGAGAATTTGAGGAACTGGAATTCGTTCCGTGATGTCTCAAGTTATCTATTTGTCGTATGTACAGGATACACATGGTATGCACCGTCCAAACAAATGCTTACTTACAGGTTCCTTCTTGACAATGCAACAACAATAAGAAATATGAAAAGATAAGAATACGAACATAAAGTAAATGGCTCAGTAGAATAGAATAAACATTTTATAGGAAGGCACAATTTATAGACCAATATTTACACATGTTTTGGTGAAGGGGGGATTGGGGAGCAAGAGTTTAGGCTGTGCAGTATTTAGCAATAATATTAAGAGTCTGGTAGCAGTAGTTGTGATGTGTGTGTAGCATGAATGTATGTGTGTGTGCATGTGTGTTTGTGTGGGTGTGTGCGTGAGTGAGTGAGTGAGTGCATGTGTGCTAAGGTGTGTAGAGTCAGAGCAGGTAGTCAGTCCAGTTGAATTGCTCAGCAGTCTGATAGCTTGTAGATAGAAACTGTTTCTGAGCCTGTTGGTATCAGACCTCATGCTCCGATACCGTGTGCCCGACGGTAAGCGAGTGAACAGCTCGTGGCTGGAGTGTGTGGGGACCTTGATGATGCTGCGGGCCTTCCTCAGGCACGATTTTGAGTAGATGTCCTGGATGGGTGGAAGGACGGTGTCAGTGATGTACTGGACTGTCTTCACCACCCACTGGAGGGCCTTGTGGTCGTGGACGGAGCAATTCCCGTAACCAGACCGTGACACAGCCGGTCAGGACACAGCGCTAGTATTTGGAGAGGACCCTGGGCGGCATGCCGAATTTCTTCAGCCGCCTTAGGAAGCCAAGACGCTGTTGCCCCCTGTTGACAAGAGTGGTGGTGTTGTTGGTCCATGTCAAGTCCTCTGTGACGTGGACGCCGAGGATCTTAACACTGCTGACTCTCTCTACTGCAGTCCCGTTGATGTGGATTGGGGCATGTTCCCGCTTCTGCTTCCTGAAGTCAACAACAAACTCCTTTGTTTTGCTGATGTTCAATGCTTTTCAATGAGAAAAATTTAGATTTGAAATTGGAATTTGGTTTACTTTCTGAATTAACCGGAATTAAAATGACCGCTCTATGGACCACACTATGGAAAGGGGAGACTCTCACGAACACGATGATGTTCTCTGTTTTGCTTTACGACCCCTACAAGTGTCACCGGACTCGTCTGAAGGTAACCCATACAAATGAATGGAAGTTTGGAGGCAAAGTATTGGGAATCCGGGGGAAACCGGGCCCAGACGTGTTACGGCCATGTGAACAGTGATGGACATGGCATCTTCCGTGGATCTGATGTCACCAGCCAACCACAGATCTGATACAGCACAAATAGGTCTTGTGGGGCGGGAACATTCTCTGTTCACGTTGTTTGTGCCATAGAGCTCTACCTCAAAACAATCCACACGAGACACAATGGGCCCTGTGAATCTCTATGGATGCGGTTGATTTTCCAGCTTTTCAGGAACTTGTTGTGCACCTGATACTGGAGGCCTTCAGAGGCTTCAGAGGCTTCAGAAGCTGAGGGAAATATCTTGTTCCTCCAGACCAGAGTTTGGATGCCATACTTGTTCTTAGTCTAGAGAACTGCTCACAATTGGTATTCAACGAAGACATCCAATATATGGCCAGAATCTGAATAAAGAAAATGAGCAAATTCAGAATGTGATGTGTTTTTCAGCCTTGGGAAAGATAAGATAGGAAGGATGGAGCCTCAAGTTCGTCTAACTGGACATAAATCTAATAGATGAGATGCAGAAACCACTGACCAGACAGACACAGTCTCCAGTCAGAATGACCTCTAAACATTAGATTTATAGGGAGCCGTGTAGAGACAAAGAGAAACAGTGATATTATTTGTATGAGATGTCATTCAAAACCGGAATGGAGTGACACTTCAATTAACTGGTCTTCTCCTCAAATAAGTTTACCTGAGATTCATGCCATCGCTCTTTTTATTTCCCTGGATTAACCAATCATTTTTTCAATCTCGTGCTGTCATAATGGACTCAGTGGCATCAAACAACCTTAATGACAATGCAGCATTCCTCCGGACGTGGGGAAAGGAGAGAGGAGCCTCAGGCCCAAGCCAAAATAAATGCTTTTTGTTTCCTCAGAACTCTTCTGTGGATTAACTTGTCATTTTAGCTCTATTTAGGCTACTGTATTTTTCCTCAATGTTGTGATAAATGTTCTTTGCTGTATGAGTTATAATAATATTTTAGAAGAAAAAAAACTCCTCCTACTCTTTGAAATAATACAGCACTCTTCACAGAGGACACTACGTACACTTTACCGATGTAGAGTGCTATGAGACGCAACCTTTCGGTGGTGTTTAATTAATATTGCAGAGTTAGAGTTAGAAAAATGTATTAAAGTGTTACTCCACAATGATACAATAATTGACAAAAAAATTGTTTTGAGACACAAATATGGTGTTTCCTTTTTTTAAATCGATAATACATAACATGTTGATCAAAATATCCATGTAATTTGTGGTCCTCTGTAGCTCAGCTGGTAGAGCACGGTGCTTGTAACGCCAAGGTAGTGGGTTCGATCCCCGGGACCACCCATACACAAAAAAAAATGTATGCACGCATGACTGTAAGTCGCTTTGGATAAAAGCGTCTGCTAAATGGCATATTAATTTATTTCTACTCTAGAGACCAGCTCAGTAAGATAGTCCCCCATGGCACCAGACTGGATGTCAGAGGAACCTCTTCCTGTCAGAGCACATAACCCCATGTCTTCTCGCCAGCACCTCGGTAGTAATGTGTAAGTCAGTCTGGGGAAAAACTATTCGATATTCCATCTGAAATCTCAACACTAATGCCATAGTGTAGGGCGCTGTGGAAGATGAATTGACGGGCAGACTAAATTAACTGAATGAAAGACAATGATACAGAGCCGCGGTGCTTTGAGTCAATAATACTCAAAGCCTCTATGAGTCAACAACTATACTGATTTATTAACTTTACTGTCAAAGACAGCCAATCTCAAAGGGACAGCATAAATCTTCCCACCCCTCCTCCTCTCATCCACCTCCATCTCCCCTCATCTCCTCATCCTCCTCTCCTCATTCAACAACAAACAATCTCTCCTACACCCAGGACGCTGAGAGTCCCAAGATCAAAGACCCCACAGAGATCTGCCTTTTATTTTAAATGTCAAAGTGTCATTCCACGTGTCATGTGCTGCAGACAGACTCATGCTGACGAAGATGAGAAAACAAAACGTGCTTCCTCTATGGCCATAGTAGTAGTACTGCGGTTAAATGTTCTCACAGTACTGTAGTGTAGCTTCAGTGTTGTTTATCAGTCTTGGACAAATAATGACGTACTGCCACTGTGTGTGCGTGCGTACGTGAGTTCAGTAAACGTGACGGCGTCTATCACACAGAAGATCTATGAGTGCTCGGTGATCTAATGAATACCAGGTGTGATGTTAAAACTCGTTAAGCCTTGCTGTTGGAGCTGATCTACTGAAGAGGACAATGGTCTCTAATGCTCTGCCAAGCCCTCACCAGGCAGTCATTCCCCCTAATGCTGTAGCAACGTGAGTCTGTTATACAGTACCAGTCAAAAGTTTGGACACAACTACTCATTCAAGGGTTTTTCTTTATTTTTTACTATTTTCTAGATTGTAGAATAATAGTGAAGACATCAAAACTATGAAATAACACATATGGAGTCATGTAGTAACCAAAAAAGTGTTTGGTTACACTGTATCAAAATATATTTTATATTTGAGATTCTTCAAATAGCCACCCTTTGCCTTTATGACAGCTTTGTACACTCTTGGCATTCTCTCAACCAACTTCACCTGGAATGCTTTTCCAACAGTCTTGAAGGAGTTCCCACATATGCTGAGCACTTGTTGTATGCTTTTCCTTCCCTCTGTCGTCCGACTCATTCCAAACCATCTCAATTGGGTTGAGGTCGGGTGATTGTGGAGGCCAGGTCATCTGATGCAGCACTCCATCACTCTCCTTCTTGGTGAAATAGCCCTTACACAGCCTGGAGATGTGTTGGGTCATTGTTCTGTTGAAAAACAAATGATAGTCCCACTAAACCCAAAACAGATGGGATGGCGTATCACTGCAGAACGCTGTGGTAGCCATGCTGGTTAAGTGTGCCTTGAATTCTAAATAAATCACAGACAGTGTCACCAGCAAAGCACCCTCACACCATAACACCTCCTCCTCCATGCTTTACGGTGGGAAATACACATGCGGAGATCATCCGTTCACCCACACCGCATCTCACAAAGACACAGCGGTTGGAACCAAAAATCTCCAATTTGGACTCCAGACCAAAGGACACATTTCCACCGGTCTAATGTCCATTGCTCGTGTTTCTTGGCCCAAGCAGGTCTCTTCTTATTATTGGTGTCCTTTAGTAGTGGTTTCTTTGCAGCAATTCGACTATGAAGGCCTGATTCACACAGTCCCCTCTGAACAGTTGATGTTGAGCTGTGTCTGTGACTTGAACTCTGTGAAGCATTTATTTGGGCTGTAATTTCTGAGGCTGGTAACTCTGGGTCTTCCATTCCTGTGGCGGTCCTCATGAGAGCCAGTTTCATCATAGCGCTTGATGGTTTTTGCGACTGCACTTGAAGAAACTTTAAAAGTTCTTGAAATGTTCCGTATTGACTGACCTTCATGTCTTAAAGTAATGATGGACTGTCATTTCTCTTTACTTATTTGAGCAGTTCTTGCCATAATATGGACTTGGTCTTTTACCAAATAGGGCTATCTTCTGTATACCACCCCTACCTTGTCACAACACAACTGATTGGCTCAAACGCATTAAGAAGGAAAGAAATTCCACAAATTAACTTTTAAGAAGGCACACCTGTTAATTGAAATGCATTCCAGGTGACTACCTCATGAAGCTGGTTGAGAGAATGCCAAGAGTGTGCAAAGCTGTCATCAAGTCAAAGGGTGGCTACTTTGAAGAATCTCAAATATAAAATGTATTTTGATTTGTTTAACACTTTTTTGGTTACTACATGACTCCATATGTGTAATTTCATAGTTTTGTTGTCTTCACTATTATTCTACAATGTAGAAAATAGTAAAAATAAAGAAAAACCCTTGAATGAGTAGGTGTGTCCAAACTTTTGACTGGTACTGTATAACAGACTCACGTTGCTACAGCATTAGGGGGAATGACTGCCTGTGTATATTAGGGTTGTACCTTTTCTACCTCCTACTTACCGTAGTTGTATGCATGGGGCATCATAGGTATTGTTGTACATAAGACTATGCAAGTTGTGCATAAATAGGTGAACTAATTCCCATCTCCTATCATTTAATTGTTATACAGTAGATGTGGTTAAGAAACCAGTGAGCTAAAACAGAGATTATCCTCACTTCATTCAGAGTCCCACCTGCCTGCCCTGCCCTTAGCAGTCAGTCCCTCCCCCAACACTGTAGGACCAGTCCCTCCCCGTAACACTGTAGGACCAGTCCCTCCCCCTAACACTGTAGGACCAGTCCCTCCCCGTAACACTGTAGGACCAGTCCCTCCCCCTAACACTGTAGGACCAGTCCCTCCCCCAACACTGTAGGACCAGTCCCTCCCCAACACTGTTGAACCAGTCCCTCCCCCTAACACTGTAGGACCAGTCCCTCCCCAACACTGTTGAACCAGTCCCTCCCCCTAACACTGTAGGACAAGTCCTACAGTAACACTGTAGGACCAGTCCCTCCCTGTAACACTGTAGGACCAGTCCCTCCCCGTAACACTGTAGGACCAGTCCCTCCCCCTAACACTGTAGGACCAGTCCCTCCCCGTAACACTGTAGGACCAGTCCCTCCCCAACACTGTAGAACCAGTCCCTCCGCCTAACACTGTAGGACCAGTCCCTCCCCAACACTGTAGAACCAGTCCCTCCCCCTAACACTGTAGGGCCAGTCCCTCCCTGTAACACTGTAGGACCAGTCCCTCCCCGTAACACTGTAGGACCAGTCCCTCCCCAACACTGTAGAACCAGTCCCTCCCCGTAACACTGTAGGACCAGTCCCTCCCCGTAACACTGTAGGACCAGTCCCTCCCCCTAACACTGTAGGGCCAGTCCCTCCCCCTAACACTGTAGAACCAGTCCCTCCCCGTAACACTGTAGAACCAGTCCCTCCCCCTAACACTGTAGGACCAGTCCCTCCCCGTAACACTGTAGGACCAGTCCCTCCCCCTAACACTGTAGGACCAGTCCCTCCCCAACACTGTAGAACCAGTCCCTCCCCGTAACACTGTAGAACCAGTCCCTCCCCCTAACACTGTAGGGCCAGTCCCTCCCTGTAACACTGTAGGACCAGTCCCTCCCCGTAACACTGTAGGACCAGTCCCTCCCCGTAACACTGTAGGACCAGTCCCTCCCCGTAACACTGTAGGACCAGTCCCTCCCCGTAACACTGTAGGACCAGTCCCTCCCCGTAACACTGTAGGACCAGTCCCTCCCCAACACTGTAGGACCAGTCCCTCCCCCTAACACTGTAGAACCAGTCCCTCCCCCTAACACTGTAGGGCCAGTCCCTCCCCGTAACACTGTAGGACCAGTCCCTCCCCCTAACACTGTAGGACCAGTCCCTCCCCCTAACACTGTAGGACCAGTCCCTCCCCAACACTGTAGAACCAGTCCCTCCGCCTAACACTGTAGGACCAGTCCCTCCCCGTAACACTGTAGGACCAGTCCCTCCCCATAACACTGTAGGACCAGTCCCTCCCCAACACTGTAGAACCAGTCCCTCCCCGTAACACTGTAGGACCAGTCCCTCCCCAACACTGTAGAACCAGTCCCTCCCCCTAACACTGTAGGACCAGTCCCTCCCCGTAACACTGTAGGACCAGTCCCTCCCCCTAACACTGTAGGACCAGTCCCTCCCCCTAACACTGTAGGACCAGTCCCTCCCCCTAACACTGTAGGACCAGTCCCTCCCCCTAACACTGTAGGACCAGTCCCTCCCCAACACTGTAGGACCAGTCCCTCCCCGTAACACTGTAGGACCAGTCCCTCCCTGTAACACTGTAGGACCAGTCCCTCCCCCTAATTAACACTGTAGGATCAGTCACTTAACCTAATTAACACTGTAGGACCAGTCCCTCCCCGTAACACTGTAGGACCAGTCCCTCCCTGTAACACTGTAGGACCAGTCCCTCCCTGTAACACTGTAGGACCAGTCCCTCCCCCTAATTAACACTGTAGGATCAGTCACTTAACCTAATTAACACTGTAGGACCAGTCCCTCCCCGTAACACTGTAGGACCAGTCCCTCCCCCTAATTAACACTGTAGGATCAGTCACTTAACCTAATTAACACTGTAGGACCAGTCACTTCCCCTAATTAACGCTGTAGGATCAGTCACTTAACCTAATTAACACTGTAGGACCAGTCACTTCCCCTAATTAATGCTGTATGACCAGTCACTTCCCCAAACTAACGCTGTAGAACCAGTCACTTCCCCTAATGAATGCTGTAGTACCAGTCACTTCCCCAAACTAATGCTGTAGGACCAGTCACTTCCCCAAACTAATGCTGTAGGACCAGTCACTTCCCCAAACTAACACTGTAGGACCAGTCACTTCCCCTAATTAACGCTGTAAGACCAGTCACTTCCCCTAATTAACGCTGTAGGACCAGTCATTTCCCCAAACTAACGCTGTAGGATCAGTCACTTCCCCTAATGAATGCTGTAGAACCAGTCACTTCCCCTAACTAACGCTGTAGGACCAGTCACTTCCCCAAACTAACGCTGTAGGACCAGTCACTTCCCCAAACTAACGCTGTAGAACCAGTCACTTCCCCAAACTAACGCTGTAGGATCAGTCACTTCCCCTAATTAACGCTGTAAGACCAGTCACTTCCCCTTATTAACGCTGTAGGACCAGTCACTTCCCCTAACTAACGCTGTAGAAACAGTCATTTCCCTAAACTAACGCTGTAGGATCAGTCACTTCCCCATCCAACGCTGTAGGACCAGTCCCTCCCCAACACTGTAGAACCAGTCCCTCCCCCTAACACTGTAGGACCAGTCCCTCCCCAACACTGTAGGACCAGTCCCTCCCCGTAACACTGTAGGGCCAGTCCCTCCCCGTAACACTGTAGGACCAGTCCCTCCCCGTAACACTGTAGGACCAGTCCCTCCCCAACACTGTAGAACCAGTCCCTCCCCCTAACACTGTAGGACCAGTCCCTCCCCAACACTGTAGGACCAGTCCCTCCCCGTAACACTGTAGGACCAGTCCCTCCCCGTAACACTGTAGGACCAGTCCCTCCCCCTAACACTGTAGGACCAGTCCCTCCCCGTAACACTGTAGGACCAGTCCCTCCCCCTAACACTGTAGGACCAGTCCCTCCCCGTAACACTGTAGGACCAGTCCCTCCCCAACACTGTAGGACCAGTCCCTCCCCCTAACACTGTAGAACCAGTCCCTCCCCAACACTGTAGGACCAGTCCCTCCCCCTAACACTGTAGGACCAGTCCCTCCCCCTAACACTGTAGGACCAGTCCCTCCCCCTAACACTGTAGGACCAGTCCCTCCCCCTAACACTGTAGGACCAGTCCCTCCCCCCAACACTGTAGGACCAGTCCCTCTCCCTAACGCTGTAGGACCAGTCACATCCCCTAACTAACGCTGTAGGACAGGTCACTTCCCCAAACTAACGCTGTAGAACCAGTCACTTCCCCTAACTAACGCTTTAGAACCAGTCACTTCCCCAAACTAACGCTGTAGGACCAGTCACTTCCCCAAACTAACGCTGTAGGACCAGTCACTTCCCCAAACTAACGCTGTAGAACCAGTCACTTCCCCTAACTAACGCTGTAGAACCAGTCACTTCCCCAAACTAACGCTGTAGAACCAGTCACTTCCCCAAACTAACGCTGTAGGACCAGTCACTTCCCCTAATTAACACTGTAGGACAATTCACTTCCCCTAATTAATGCTGTAGGACCAGTCACTTCCCCAAACTAACGCTGTAGGATCAGTCACTTAACCTAATTAACACTGTAGGACCAGTCACTTCCCCTAATTAACGCTGTATGACCAGTCACTTCCCCAAACTAACGCTGTAGAACCAGTCACTTCCCCTAATGAATGCTGTAGTACCAGTCACTTCCCCAAACTAATGCTGTAGGACCAGTCACTTCCCCAAACTAATGCTGTAGGACCAGTCACTTCCCCAAACTAACACTGTAGGACCAGTCACTTCCCCTAATTAACGCTGTAAGACCAGTCACTTCCCCTAATTAACGCTGTAGGACCAGTCATTTCCCCAAACTAACGCTGTAGGATCAGTCACTTCCCCTAATGAATGCTGTAGGACCAGTCCCTTCCCCAAACTTATGCTGTAGGATCAGTCACTTCCCCAAACTAACGCTGTAGGACCAGTCACTTCCCCAAACTAACGCTGTAGAACCAGTCACTTCCCCAAACTAACGCTGTAGGATCAGTCACTTCCCCTAATTAACGCTGTAAGACCAGTCACTTCCCCTTATTAACGCTGTAGGACCAGTCACTTCCCCTAACTAACGCTGTAGAAACAGTCATTTCCCTAAACTAACGCTGTAGGATCAGTCACTTCCCCATCCAACGCTGTAGGATCAGTCACTTCCCCATCCAACGCTGTAGAACCAGTCACTTCCCCAAACTTATGCTGTAGGACCAGTCACTTTCCCAAACTAACGCTGTAGGACCAGTCACTTCCCCAAACTAACGCTGTAGGATCAGTCACTTCCCCTAATTAACGCTGTAAGACCAGTGACTTCCCCTAATTAACGATGTGGGACCAGTCACTTCCCCTAACTAACGCTGTAGGACCAGTCATTTCCCCAAATTAACGCTATAGGATCAGTCACTTCCCCAAACCAACGCTGTAGACCCAGTCACTTCCCCTAATTCATGCTGTAGGACCAGTCACTTCCCCAAACTAACACTGTAGGATCAGTTACTTCCCCAAACTAACGCTGTAGGATCAGTCACTTCCCCTAATTAACGCTGTAGGACCAGTCACTTCCCCTAATTAACGCTGTAGAATCAGTCACTTCCCCAAACCATCGCTGTAGGACCAGTCACTTCCCCAAACTAACGCTGTAGGATCAGTCACTTCCCCTAATGAATGCTGTAGAACCAGTCACTTCCCCTAATTAACGCTGTAGAATCAGTCACTTCCCCAAACCATCGCTGTAGGACCAGTCACTTCCCCAAACTAACGCTGTAGAATCAGTCACTTCCCCAAACTAACGCTGTAGAACCAGTCACTTCCCCAAACTAACGCTGTAGGATCAGTCACTTCCACTAATGAATGCTGTAGGACCAGTCACTTCCCCTAATTAACGCTGTAAGACCAGTCACTTCCCCTAATTAACACTGTAGAACGAGTCATTTCCCTAAACTAACGCTGTAGGATAAGTCACTTCCCCATCCAACGCTGTAGGACCAGTCACTTCCCCAAACAAACGCTGTAGGACCAGTCACTTCCCCTAATGAATGCTGTAGGACCAGTCACTTCCCCAAACTAATGCTGTAGGACCAGTCACTTCCCCTAACTAACGCTGTAGAATCAGTCACTTCCCCAAACCATCGCTGTAGGACCAGTCACTTCCCCAAACTAACGCTGTAGGTTCAGTCACTTCCCCAAACTAATGCTGTAGAATCAGTCACTTCCCCAAACCATCGCTGTAGGACCAGTCACTTCCCCAAACTAATGCTGTAGTACCAGTCACTTCCCCAAACTAACGCTGTAGGATCAGTCACTTCCCCAAACTAACGCTGTAGGACCAGTCACTTCCCCAAACTAACGCTGTAGGACCAGTCACTTCCCCAAACTAATGCTGTAGGACCAGTCACTTCCCCAAACTAACGCTGTAGGACCAGTCACTTCCCCAAACTAATGCTGTAGGACCAGTCACTTCCCCTATATGACGCTGTAGGACCAGTCACTTCCCCTATCTGACGCTGTAGCAACATGAGCTCGTGTTCACACAGCAGAGAGACCCACCTTGCAGTCCTGAAAAGCTGTTTGAGCTAATCAGATACCCTGGTGTCCGTGCCACAAAATGAACTGCAGAACTGGAGACACTGGTTCCCTTGTGCCCTCTGCCTTAGATACCATCTGTCCTAAATGCCTTGCATCAGATCTGTTTCCACAACACACAGGCTTCACAGATACACAGTTGCTGCTGCAAAGTCCACAGTCACTCTCTCTGAGCCCGTATTTAACAAGCGTCTCAGAGCAGCAGTGCTGATCTAGGATCAAGTGTCTATATAATCATATTTGTTATGATACAAAAGGCAAACATGATGCTATATCACTCCTACTCTGAGACTCTAATAATGTGTGCCCTGGTCTATAGAAGTCAGCTGGCCAAACTAAATGACAGTTGGTCTGTTTGCTTATCTCATTTTTTCTTTACCCCTTTGTTTTCCATCACAGAGAAAAGCACCACGTCACTACACAAGGTGAGATGTATAAGTGCACTTCTATTGGCTATTTCTCCTTATGGAGCTATGAGTTTCTCTAATGACCTTGCCATTCGCTTCCTAACGTAATGACCTTTGTGTTTATACAGCCCTTGATTAAATATTCTCTTAACCCAAAGAAAACTTGGCACAAGAATGTTCTTGCACAGTTCTCATTTAATGTGTCTAGAAGATTCATATCTTAAGTTCTGACAACATGGTAACAACATTCAGGGTAAGTTCTATTTCACATTAAGGGAATGGTCTCTTGGAAATATTCCTTGCACATCACAGGAACATTCCTATGAAAACGTTAATTAATGACCTGATAAGACTTAAGGGAACGTTCTCTAAACTTTTGGGAACATTTGTTGTTAGCTGGGTGTCTGTCAGTATCCTGAGTGGTTGAGACTCTGCACCTCTCAGGTCTACAGAACAGTAAGTTATCTTAGTGTTCCTCTTCACACCACACCACATATCCTCTCACTAGGTTGACAGAAAACAGAAGTTCTTCTCTCAGCGCTCACTTCTGTTGGGACACCACATGTTGTCTGGTCTCTGACCAGTCAGCCCACATATTTCCTGTTATTGTCTATTTTCTCCTCCAATCATGAATCACCATCTGCCCTGCACTTGAAAGTCCTCCTCACAAACTGCTGTCTCGCTCAACACACCCTGTGAACATACAGTCTTGACTTACTTGTAAGGACTTATTGTTTTATGGGCCTCTAGATTGAAGATACAGTAGAATTATACCCCCATTTTTAACAGTTCAGGTTCCTTTTCAAAAAGTGGATAGAGATCGGGTGCTCTCTCTCTCTCTCTCTCTCTCTCTCTCTCTCTCTCTCTCTCTCTCCCCCTCCCCCTCTATCTCTCTCTCTCTCTCTCTCTCTCTCTCTCTCTCTCTCTCTCTCTCTCTCTCTCTCTCTCTCTCTCTCTCCCTCTCTCTCTCTCTCTCTCTCTCTCTCTCTCTCTCTCTCTCTCTCTCTCTGTCTCTCTCTCTGTCTCTCTCTCTCTCTCTCTCTCTCTCTCTCTCTCTCTCTCTCTCTCTCTCTCTCTCTCTCTCTCTCTCTCTCTCTCTCTCTCTCTCTCTCTCTCTCTCTCTCTCTCTCTAACAACAACTGTTCCCATAACTTTAGAGAACGTTCCCTTAAGTGTCTCATCAGGTCATTAACTAATGTTTTCATATGAATGTTCCTGTGACGTGCAAGGAATGTTTTCAAGAGAACGTTCCCTTAATGATAAATATAACTTACCCAGAACGTGGTTACCATGTTCTCAGAACTTAAGATATTAATGTTCTAGACACGTTTCATGGGAACGTAGCAAGAACATTTGTGTCCAAAGAAAAATAATCACACCTTGTTACGGTTGCCAAGCCAATCAAGGCCCTGATTGGTGAACCAATGATCCATTTATAGCTCTTTGTCTGTTGGCAAGGGATACTCACACACAGTGTTTTCAAGTTACACATTTGACACACATGATTACATTGTGCATGTTTATTTATACAGTAATTGTTATTCAACATGTCCTCACCTGGAAATTGAACTCACAACCCTTTGGTTCACATTACTCCATGTCCGTGTCAGGTATCAGTCAATTTGACTATTTTCATCATTGAATTTGTTTGCTTATTTCAGCAATTTAAGGGTTCTCTGTATAGTTGTCTAATGTTGGAGGGGCAAATGGACCTGCTTTAACGACACTCCTGAATCGCTATGATCAATAAAATATTTTATTGAGTGTACGTTTAACAGAGCTGAGATTTACTTCAAAGTGCATTCACCTTATTGCTTACAGTGGGGAAAAAAAGTTTTTAGTCAGCCACCAATTGTGCAAGTTCTCCCACTTAAAAAGATGAGAGAGGCCTGTAATTTTCATCATAGGTACACGTCAACTATGACAGACAAATTGAGGAAAAAAATTCCAGAAAATCACATTGTAGGATTTTTTATGAATTTATTTGCAAATTATGGTGGAAAATAAGTATTTGGTCACCTACAAACAAGCAAGATTTCTGGCTCTCACAGACCTGTAACTTCTTCTTTAAGAGACTCCTCTGTCCTCCACTCGTTACCTGTATTAATGGCACCTGTTTGAACTTGTTATCAGTATAAAAGACACCTGTCCACAACCTCAAACAGTCACACTCCAAACTCCACTATGGCCAAGACCAAAGAGCTGTCAAAGGACACCAGAAACAAAATTGTAGACCTGCACCAGGCTGGGAAGACTGAATCTGCAATAGGTAAGCAGCTTGGTTTGAAGAAATCAACTGTGAGAGCAATTATTAGGAAATGGAAGACATACAAGACCACTGATAATCTCCCTCGATCTGGGGCTCCACGCAAGATCTCACCCCGTAGGGTCAAAATGATCACAAGAACGGTGAGCAAAAATCCCAGAACCACACGGGGGGACCTAGTGAATGACCTGCAGAGAGTTGGGACCAAAGTAACAAAGCCTACCATCAGTAACACACTACGCCGCCAGGGACTCAAATCCTGCAGTGCCAGACGTGTCCCCCTGCTTAAGCCAGTACATGTCCAGGCCCGTCTGAAGTTTGTGTGGTGTCGAGAAAACGTTGCTAATTATGCTGTGAAAACAAGGAAATCCGCTGACACTGTACTTTGATTATGAAGGTTTATTTATATCAAAGGGTTCCAGCATCAATTTACAGATATCTGCAGACATCTGGAGAATAACCGGACCCCAATCTGTAATATGTTATTCTGTCCTCCTTTGTTTTAACCAAGTATTTATATCCCATGCCCTATGTAACATAATATGGGTGTTTTCCTACCGACCAATCCCAGGAGGCCACCTAACAGACTTCCTCTGTTTTATGGTGCCCCTATAGAACTACTCCCCAGATGCTCCCTTTAAGCTTAGTCAACATCCTCTAAAACCATTTGAAACCATTAGCAAAGTCATACATTCCTCAGATACCACATATTCCCCCCTTCGAGACGAATTAAGTCTCGAAAACAAAAAGAATAGGATTATGACAAATAACAATTTCTCTTATTGAGTATCTTTAACAATAAACCAAAAACACATTTTTCTATGGAGTGTAAATAAATTTCTATGAAATATGAACAAATCTTTATGGAGTGTGAGAGCGAAAAACCTGTCTGGCAGCCTTCTTTCCAAATATCCATAAATCAATCAAGACAGTAAAATTCTCTCACGGCCCCTCTGCCCCAGGCAACCACCTATGTACTCCAGATCAATTCATAAATCTTTATCAATGCATTTGAAACTATGATGCAATTTGAATACACATGAAAGCCTCAGCAAACAAAATACAATCAAATCTGTCCACATTCAGGCTGGTCAACCCATCGGACCCTCCTGTGGATTCTCTCTATCCCTGCCTAGACCCAATATCCCTAAGCATCCACGAAATAAACAAAAACATCTGAGATCCCCACATGTACCCAATAACAGCAAATATCATTCTTCAAAAATTAATACAGAAAGAATATGACACAAATTATGTATTACACATGCAAATATGTCTATATATCATTGCAGACATTGGAATGTAGTCCACTACACTTCTTCTCCTCAGCAGTGTCGACTTCCAATGCATCGTTGATGATGGAATCGGAACATTTCCACACCTTCCTTGTTCCACTTCCTCCAGTCCATTCATATTGTCCTTGTTTGAGTATTTGAATCCCCTCTACACATTCCCCCATATGCTTCTGGAAGAAAAGAAAAGACCAAACAGTATCTTTTGCAAAACAACACATTCAAATTAAACATCAATATCAACTAAAAATATAAAAATGATATATAAAATGAATCACATACCATTTCCCCCCTTTGATTCATCACAATACTAAAATCACCATAATATTCAAACCCATTTGAAAAATGCAAAATTGATATCTATCTATCAATACTCCTTTGAGTCTTGACAGAAGGTTAAACCCTCTTATCGTTTCATTTGCAAAACCCTTCAAATTATAGGTAATATTATCTATGTTATCTTCTCAAAATTTTACACCATACCATGGAAAAATCCCCACTTCTCTCCTAGACTTATCCTCCAATGGTAGGCTTCCCAGACTATGAAACTTCTCTCTTTCAGAATCAGATTTATCTCGTTCCCTGTGCTTCCCCTCTTTTAATTTTAAAACCTCATATGGAAACTTCAACTTCAACATGTAACAACATCCTATCCATCCATAGGGTAAGAATATATTCTCTCTCACCACAAACCCCAGATGTTTCTAAAATCCCCAATAGTCACATTACCATGCAAAAACTTCTCTCCTTACTAAATTAAACATCAAAAGTTACATTATATTTCTCATTACTAACCTTATGTTCCTGCTTACCCCAAAGTCATCATATAATCATCACCATCTGATATTCCCCTAAACATCCCCTTTTCCATCATATGTTTTATTTAAACAAAAACAGCTTTTAGCCCTCACTGGTTTCACCTCCAATGCTTCATGAAGCGCTGTTAACCGCTGTTAACTGATTTTCCTTCCTATCTAACAAATTCACATAGGTTAATTAATTTAACCAAGAACAATTAAACCTAGGCCTAAACAAATGTTACCACAACTACATTATTTTCTCTCTTAATGATTGTTGCTGATACAACATCCCTTATAAAGCATTAGATTGACACATACTTGATAGAGGTTTAGCTACCTTCTCTAAAATTCAACCCCATTTTCATTATGCTGAAGTTCTCAACAGACATTTACCCTCAAGATTCCTCATTGATCTTACAGAATGAGGTAACTTCTTCAACCAAAATTGGTGCTGGAGCAATTGCTCCCTTGTAATCAAATGTGATACATTTATAGCTTTAATAACTGTCAATGTTGAAAGAGTTGAATTGCTTCTCGCTGTTGTTATAATAGACTGAAGTGTTGATGTCATTGTTGTTGATTAATCCATTCTCCCTAAAGCTTTGAACTCTTTACTTGTATTTCCATCTATCACCACTAGTGTCACTACATCAACTCTCAGTCCCAACTCTAATCCCTCACTTTCAAACTGTTGATATAAAAAATACATTTATAATCACCTTGATCTTCCTGCTGGGAATTGTACACATAAAGACTACAATCACCCTCAATCTTCTCTTATCATTCAGCAACGCATACTTTCTCAATGCATCTGCTCCTTACAGATCTAAACTCCTACCATATCTATCTTCCCACTGAACTCTAAATTTCCCTTCACCACTGTTCTCTCTCTCTTCCTACTAACATTGAAGCTGAGCTGACTGTCCTAGAGTTCCTTCAACCCTAGTTTTCTTAACTTTTTAGTCTGACTTTTCTCCTAATTTTTCCCAAAAACCATTTCACTGATTTATCCACAAAATCCTTTCCCACTAATTTTAGGATATGTGATCCGGAAGTCCCCACCTGCTTATGACTTCTTTACACAAAAACTTGGCAAACGATTGAGCATCTTTTAGCTTAGTTTGAAATCTTATTCCCCTCTTGGTGTAGGAATGTAACCAAGAATAACAGTCACCCCCTTTTAAACATCACTTTTCAGACAGATTGTCCTCCTTCCTATGATATAGTCAATATTTTCAAGCAAATATGGTTCCCAAAAAACCCTACTCCTTTATGATCTGTCTCCTAACCTCCCCCCTTGCAACATTAGCTAACCCCTAGCTTCCTAAATCATCAGACCTAATAGGTCCAGAGGCGCTACTATCAACCCCTCATGGTTTCTCCCCAAATAACAATTGATTCCTACTCTAAGGATTTTTTCTATTGTCTTCAAAACACCTGCTTTTGAAAGTTATTCAATTTCTGGTTCAATCCCTTGAATTGCTTCATCTTTCAATGGATACTGATTCTTCCAAGGAGGTCTTGCTCCTAAAAATCTTCACTTTCACCTCAATTGGGCTGATTTCACAAATCCAATATCAGTACTACTTTGATATCACAAACATTCTTGAACTTTTTTCAACATCTCCTCTTTAATAGATTCTCAATCCATCTTCACACTGCAAACAGATTCATTTGTCTTCCGTACAGCTTATGACTCTCCTTGTCCTTGAGCCAAAATCATCATTTTCAGAAATCGCTGATGTTCACTCCTCCAAATCCCCCTCCTAATTAGTTGATTTGACATAGTGAGATGTGTAACCTCTTCAGGCTGAACACAGATAAGCCTTTCCGCTATCCATCATCACTTCCCATAGTCCGTTGTTTATTTTCACTTCAATTGTTGGATCTTTTTTCCCTAACTGGTGCTACCAGCTGACACCCCCCTTTCGGATCTTCTAGGCACCCCTAGAATCCTTGCTCCTTGCCCCTATAAGGGTTCACCTGTCCTCCATATGATCTTCACTTGCTCCTGTATCTTCCTCTGAAATTCCCTCTTGTGTTTCCTTCTGGCCCATTACACTCACAGCAAAGTCACCAACCTGTGCACAATCATAACACACTTCTTAAGATTGCTGGAAGTATGGCTTAAATCTTCCTCCTCTTCCTCTTTCTAAGCCTTCTCTTCCTCTTCCTCTCCAATTCTTTCTCAGTCCAGAAACTATCTATGGATATGAAACAACTTGTACCACTAGTTGTGGCTAGTACAATTGCATTTGACCTTGTTCAGTTGAAGCTGTAGCAGTGATTGTTGATTTGGTTCACACTGATTCTTCATAACCAAAGCTTTTCTTCTCCTTCTTATTCTCCCCCAGTTGTATTTCATCAAGTTTTCTGAGAGTTTCTTGGTCCTGTTCTTTCTAGTTGTTGACATATCGGTTTTCTTCAAAGGCTTATATTCTAAGTTTTGTCCTCGAATGATCACTGGCATCATCTTCTTACTGGTGCCCTCTTTCCTTTCCTCAATGTATTATTCTTCTCCAATTCTTGGGATCCTTTTCTCAGCAGTTTTTTCTTCTCTTCTGTATCTTCAGCTTCTTGAGTTGTTCTTTGCAGTTCTCTTACTTCTTCTAAATTATTCCCCTTATCCAGGCATAATACGCATCAGTCTATATCTCTTTCTATTTCTTCTTTGCTAGTCATTGTAGGATAAAATCCTCTTGAATATGAAGCACCTTTAATCTCCAAATCTTCATTGCTTTCTCCATCTTCACTTTCCTCAGAGATCAAATCTCTAGTGTCCTTCTTCTTCCTTCAACTTCAATCACCCCTTCTTTCCTCTCTTGCCAACTTCCTTCTGATCACAGAGTCATATCCACCCATGATCTCCTCTCATGATCATCATCATCATCATCTTCTTCTTCATCTTCAAGTTCCATCTTCCTTAACCTCACTCCACCCTTAGTTTCCAGACGTCTCATTTTCTTCTTACTTTTGGAGTTTTGATTCATCTTTATGGTCGTTTCTGCTTTTCCTCTCTCTTTTATTCAATCACTTTCATCATGTTGATGACGTCAGGGTTAAAATCCCCTCCACTAGCTATGGTTGTTCAATGTCATGCCAACGTTTATTCCCTTTTCCAGATAACCTTGCAATACCATTAACTAAAGGATTACTATTTTCTACTACATCAACAGGAGTAATTACTTTCATAGTTTTTATGTCCTTTTTCCCCCTTGTAACAACTCTTTTATATTCCTTTATTGTAAATTATTTCATTATTTTAGACTATGTAGCCTATAGCTTCCCTCTTATTTATTTTTCCTTTCTTCCCCAGATTAATTAATTAATCAATTAATTTATTCATCAATTTACTTATTTATTCATTTTATTTTATTTTACCAAATTATTGATTAGTGGCAATCTTATCACATCCAATCAGGAAAGTAAATGAAAGTAGTCAACTTCAGAGCAACCCAAAAAATAAAGACCTCTAATCCAGCAACACTACAGCACTCACAAACCCCATTGCTTAATAAACACCCAATTACCTTAATTTTTACAGAATAATGTCAGTACTCGATTTCCCCTCAACTCTAATCAAACCCACTCATGCACAAAAACTCCAAAATGCAATTCTTAATTACATCAATTGATCAGTCTGTTGCCAAGTCCTTGTCAAATTGTCATAACATCAAATATGCTAGGCAACCAAAATATCCTCTATGGGAAGGTACGTTTTGTAAATAGAACAGTACTGGCCTTAGTTTGCTTGATCCGTTGCAGCACATTCTCGCATCCTCCTCCTTCTCGTCTCTCATATGACAAAAGAACAAAGAAACAGACAATAATTTAGTAGTTTATGCACTCACTGAGTTATTTCAACCATTCAATATTCCTCTAGTCACATTCGCTCTAAGAAATAAGCAAACAACTTAACTCAAGAATAGTATAAATAGCTCAATAACATTTTATTTTATTTATTTTTAATCCGTCAACATATCTCTAGTTTATCAATTCGATAGGTCTCAAGAAAACAGTTTCATCGTCAAACAACAGCCGATTTAACAAACAGAATACACTATTAATGTCTAAATCTTTCTCCTCTCTCTTCGTCTGCTCTGAGTCTGCGTCTCCCAGCAGCTCAGTGCAGGCAGGGGAGTGGCATATTTGCCCTACGTAACTCTAAAGTCATGAAATCACGCGCATGCGTAGTTCATACACCAATACGATTTCAGAGTGGATGGAGCTCTCTCCCAGCTAAACAACAGAAAGTAGACACGCCAACTTTACCTCCGTTCTTCATGAGGCAAACAGTAACATTTAACAGAGCTCACAAACCACATAAAACATTGAACACAAATCCTACTTTGAAGTGTCTTAACTTCCCTTTATCCTAATCTGCAGATGTACAGTTATTTCCTTATCCATTACAAAACATCTCTATACACTATTAAAAACTCCTCCCTGTAGGCTCATGATATTCTAATAGTTAGTAAACGTTCTCTTTTTATAGAGACTCATACGTTTTTTAACCTTAGCGTCCTTCCAGGGGGCTCATATATAGTTAACAACTATTAACGTTCTCACCAACGGAGACTCATAAGATTTTTTAACCTTAACTTACGTATTTCCTTATAAAAACAAAAACCCTTATCCTCAACCAAAACATTTATATGTATATATCTCTAACATAAATCGTATCCTAATATGAGTCGACACACAGTTTAAACACAACAGAGACGTCTTTATTTTATTATTTTTCTCGCTCCCACACACCCATACACAGTTTTAAGAGGCTTGTCCCATTCCTATGGACCTCTAAGGTAGTATTCTACCTACATTGCGCCGTATAATTCCATTGTTCCTAAATTTCTGCTACCACGAGTTCCGCGGACATCCCGATGAGCGGTCACATCAATCATATAATTCGTCAACCATAAATTGAGCGGTAACTTGCAACCGAATATATATACCACAACCTCAAGCCCCCTAGGACTCACCTAAATACACCTAACGTGCTTTTTACGATTTTCGGCCCATCCTAATGATCGCCTCCTTAGAGGGCTTCCATAGATTCGCAATGTCCTAATTTGTATACATTTACCTTAGTTCCTGGCCTTATTCCTTCATTGTATTCTTTTTGAATTTTATTCAAGCAAAATATCCCTATAGACACTCCCCCCTTTTTGCGTTGCTTTCAACGCAAACAAATTTAGAACGGACTCCTATCCCACAGCAAATAACAGCAAAGCACACACGCAAGTTCTTAACGGTGCATTCATTCAACGCACACACACAGACACACAAACTAACCAGTGCCCAAAGTAGTGAGAAAACTCACCCTTATCTGCCGGACTCTGGAGCTAGAGTCAGCTCGGCGCCCATGAATAGAACGCTGAGAAAAGACGCATCACGACCAAATACCTCGTCGCCATTTTGTTGTATCTAAAAAATGATGCTAATCTTTGCTGTGAGACCAAGGAGTCCGCTGACGCTGTACTTTGATTGTAAAGGTTTATTTATATCAAAGGGTTCCAGCATCAATTTACAGATATCTGCAGACATCTGGAGAATAACCGGACCCCAATCTGTAATATGTTATTCTGTCCTCCTTTGTTTTAACCAAGTACTATGCCCTATGTAACATAATATGGGTGTTTTCCTACCGACCAATCCCAGGAGGCCACCTAACAGACTTCCTCTGTTTTATGGTGCCCCTATAGAACTACTCCCCAGATGCTCCCTTTAAGCTTAGTCAACATCCTCTAAAACCATTTGAAACCATTAGCAAAGTCATAAATTCCTCAGATACCACATTTGCTAGAGTGCATTTGGATGATCCAGAAGAGGATTGGGAGAATGTCATATGGTCAGATGAAACCAAAATAGAACTTTTTGGTAAAAACTCAACTCGTCGTGTTTGGAGGACAAAGAATGCTGAGTTGCATCCAAAGAACACCATACCTACTGTGAAGCATGGGGGTGGAAACATCATGCTTTGGGGCTGTTTTTCTGCAAACCAGGACGACTGATCCGTGTAAAGGAAAGAATGAATGGGGCCATGTATCGTGAGATTTTGAGTGAAAACCTCCTTCCATCAGCAAGGGCATTGAAGATGAAACGTGGCTGGGTCTATCAGCATGACAATGATCCCAAACACACCGCACCGGGCAACGAAGGAGTGGCTTCGTAAGAAGCATTTCAAGGTCCTGGAGTGGCCTAGCCAGTCTCCAGATCTCAACCCCATAGAAAATCTTTGGAGGGAGTTGAAAGTATGTGTTGCCCAGCGACAGCCCCAAAACATCACTGCTCTAGAGGAGATCTGCATGGAGGAATGGGCCAAAATACCAGCAACAGTGTGTGAAAACCTTGTGAAGACTTACAGAAAACGTTTGACCTGTGTCATTGCCAACAAAGGGTATATAACAAAGTATTGAGAAACTTTGTTATTGACCAAATACTTATTTTCCACCACAATTTGCAAATAAATTCATTAAAAATCCTACAATGTGATTTTCTGCAATTTTTTTTCTCATTTTGTCTGTCATAGTTGACGTGTACCTATGATGAAAATTACAGGCCTCTTTCATCTTTTTAAGTGGGAGAACTTGCACAATTGGTGGCTGACTAAATACTTTTTTTCCCCACTGTACATGTATAAAGTTGTTTCAGATCTACACAAGTGCCTAGGGAGGAGGGGTTAGGGTTTATTCTAATCACATGTCCTAGAGATGTCCCTTATTGGTTAGGGTGTTTGTTATTGGTGTTGTTTGCCTGGGTTTGAGACCAGGTAGGGCAGTTACCCTACTCTCACTTTCTTAGCAATATATGTTAATGCCATCATTGCCATTTTGAATTGCATTTATCAGACATTTCAATTTTTTATATGGAGATTGTGTTAGAACACTTGGAAATATTATTATTATTATATTTTTCATGCGTATTTTTTTATTATGATAATGTGTATAGATTTCTCCTCTTTCATGCATTTCTGGAACTTCGGATACCAGTTTTGTGCCTTTGTGCACGACTTCAAGATGCTTTTTCAGGTTTGATGTGGTGTTTCTGGACCAAGAGATCAATGCTTTTTCAGGTTTGATGTGGTGTTTCTGGACCAAGAGATCAACGCTGCCTTTGCAGAGTTTGACTAAAAGGTTGTTCTCTTTCTCCTCAAGTAACTTCAAATAATGGGAGCATTTCCACAACGAAAAGGTTAAGCGGCTTTACGATAGTCGATTGGATACGGGTTAGCCTACAGCATGAATTCCGTTAGCATGAGACAAGGCTTTAAAAATATATATACTGAACAAAAATATAAAACGCAACATGCAACAATTTCAAAGATCGTATTTTTTTAAGAGTTACAGTTCATATAAAGAAATCATTCAATTCAAAAAAATGTATAAGGCCCTAATCAATGGATTTAATTTACTGGCAATACAGATATGCATCTGTTGGTCACAGATACCTGGTAGGGGCGTGGATCAGAAAACCAGTCACGCACGGCAAGCGGTACCGGAGCGCCAAGTCTAGGTCC
>NC_139997.1:7724460-7806454 GCF_964263955.1 Coregonus lavaretus
CCATTTTTTGGAACACCATTATTTTGTCTTACTGAGATTTACTTCAGGGCCAGGTCTGACAGAATTTGTGCAGAAGATCAAGGTGCTGCTGTAGGCCCTCCTTGGTTGGGGACAGAAGCACCAGATCATCAGCAAACAGCAGACAATTGACTTCAGATTCTAGTAGGGTGAGACCGGGTGCTCTCTCTCTCTCTCTCTCTCTCTCTCTCTCTCTCTCTCTCTCTCTCTCTCTCTCTCTCTCTCTCTCTCTCTCTCTCTCTCTCTCTCTCTCTCTCTATCTCTCTCTCTCTCTCTTTCTCTCTCTCTCTTTCTCTCTCTCTCTCTTTCTACAAAGGTACTAACTCTCTCTCTTCTAATCTCTTTTCCACAGTGAAAAGGAATGACATCTAATACCTGAGGGTACTTCCTTATCACCATCCTGTCAAAAACAGACATGCCCATCATTCACTGGAGGCTTTAGTCCACACAACACAGCACAGCACAGGAAATATCAGGATGCGTCTCAAATGACACCCTATTCCCTATCTAGTGCACTACTTTTGACTAGGGCCCATAGAGCTCTGGTCAAAACAAGTGCAGTACTGTATATAGGGAATAGGGTGTCATTTGGGATGTAAACAAAGTCTCATCTACCTAAGCCAATGGGAATGAGCCCTTTCTCCATTTCCCTCTATTGTAGCTATGCAACCCCAACCTTTATCATACAGTTATTGTAGTCACCACGTGCCCTGATGTGAGACTCTCCCTTTCATATCGTATTTTCAAAGTGTCCATGAATGCTTCCAAAAAAAATGCAAAGAGTTCTGAAGGGAGCTTTTACTAAGCAGGAAGGAAGTTCACAAGAGGACAAGTGGTTGGATTATCTAAAGAAAAATCCTACTCATTCTCAATAGAAATGCTTACTGCATGTGTTGATGTCTGTATAAAGTGTGTTGCAGTTTTTTGTTGGTGTCATGTTGTGCATTATCGACAAACACAGTTTGGGTGTGATGCATTTTTCATAATAACATGCTCTATTCCTCTCATTTATATTTTTCCAGGACTTGTGATCCTACAAAAGTCGTCCAGAAGCATATTTTCACGAAACTTGGTAAGAATGATCTTGATTGAACCTTTTCCAGTTACTGTAGTTCCTCAGAACCATTGTCCATGTTTGTTTGTTAGTGCAACATTAAGCACAGCCTGGTCCCAGATATGTTTGTGTTTGCCGTGACAGAGACAGAGTTGGCAAGTCAGCACAGGCAGATCTAGGACCAGGCATGCTGAGAGCAGCAGAGTCTAAAACATCTGACATGACAAGGTCTTGGTCTGAGGGTCAGTGCTGCTAAGCCACAGGGTACATTTGTATACCCAAATAATCAGTGATTAATGACTACTCTCCACCATTCTTTCCACCATGCTCTCCACCATGCTCTCCACCGTGCTCTCCACCATGCTCTCCACCATGCTCTCCACCGTTCTCTCCACCATTCTCTCCACTGTTCTCTCCACCATTCTCTCCACCGTTCTCTCCACCATTCTCTCCACCGTGCTCTCCACCATGCTCTCCACCATTCTCTCCACCATGCTCTCCACAATTCTCTCCACCGTTCTCTCCACCATTCTCTCCACCGTGCTCTCCACCATGCTCTCCACCATTCTCTCCACCATGCTCTCCACCATGCTCTCCACTGTGCTCTCCACCATGCTCTCCACCGTGCTCTCCACCGTTCTCTCCACCATGCTCTCCACCGTAATCTCCCCTGCTATCTCCACCGTGCTCTCCACCATTCTCTCCCCCATGCTCTCCTTCGTTCTCTCCCCTGTACTCTCCACCGTTATTTCCCAGTGCTCTCCGCCGTACTCTCCCCTGTGCTCTCCACCGTTCTCTCCCCCGTGCTCTCCACCATTCTCTCCCCCGTCCTCTCCACCGTTCTATCCACCATGCTCTCCACCGTGCTCTCCCCTGTTCTCTCCCCCTAGCTCTCCACCGTTCTCTCCCCCGTGCTCTCCACCATTCTCTCCACCGTGCTCTCCACCGTTCTCTCCACCATGCTCTCCACCGTGCTCTCCACTGTTCTCTCCCCCGTGCTCTCCACCATTCTCTCCCCCGTCCTCTCCACCGTGCTCTCCAACTTGCTCTCCACCATTCTCTTCAGGCATATAATTGCAGCGGCCGTCTTGGCCATGCAGGTCTTCCTTGTCTCTTGATCTCAAATAAAACTTATCTAAGAAACATGTTAAAAACACTAAAATGTATCCAAATGTGGCCTATCCATAAGATCAGAACGATGAGTAGGCCTTTCTCACAGTACAGTAGGCAGTATTATTATGTATTTCATCATCAACCAGCACCAACTGTAATCTTCCTCATTTTCCCTGGTAACAGTGACACTCCTCTAGATTCTTCTGAGTCACTGGGTCCGTCCCAAATCGCACCCTATTCCATGTGTAGTGCACTACTTTTCACCAGGGCCCATAGGGAGTCTTAGGGCTCTGGTCAAAAGTAGTGAATAGGTTGCCATTTCAGATGCAGCCACTTTATTGAGGAAATGAGGTCTCTAGAGCACCATGGCTCAGATCCACTTCCACCACAACGCTATGATTGCCTGCTGAATTAATTGTTGAGCTCACACAGATGGATAGGGAATCCATCTCCTTCCCCCGAGATGTCAGAAACTAGATCAGAGTTGAGTGAAACCATCACTAAACCTCTGCACGCCATAGTCAGAGTTGCTCTACAAAAAAGACACAGAGGTTTTATGGTTACAAAAGTAAAAGGAGGAGATTAAATTGTGAGCTCTATGACAACAGAAGGGTGTTCTTCACTTCTCCAACATATTGGTCCACCACTTTTATCAGCTGTGGTTTCAAACTGTTGTCCCATTTCTCCTCCTCCTCTCTCCTCGTTCCGAAATCCTGGATTGACTTGACTAGAGGCATTCCATAGGCGGACTGGGGCTAAAGCTGAGGCTAAAGCTGGGGCTAAAGCTGGGCTAAAGCTGGGGCTAAAGCTAGGTCTTGTCTGGTCCATGCCACCATAAACTGTGAGATGGGTGTGATAGATGCTTGCTGGAGCACGTCTGGGCTCTCTCTCTCTCTCTTTTTCTCTCTCTCTCTCTCCCTCTCTCTCTGTCCTTCCTCACAATGGATGGGTCTGCTGTTCTCATGGTAACACTATCTGCAAAGTCTGAAGATTGCATTTTCCTCAGGACATGTAAGCTGCAGGCAGTGGTCTCTCTCTCTCTCTCTCTCATCTATCTTTTTCTCTCTCTCCATCATCTCTCTCTCTCTCTCTCCCCGCTCTCAATCTCATTTTCTCTCTCCCTTTCTCTCTGACTCTCTTTCTTTCTTTCTTTCTCTCCATCTTCTCTCTCTCTTTCTCTCTCTCTCCCTTTCTCTCGGACTCTCTCTCTCATTCTTTCTCTTTCTCTGTTCATCTTTAGTAGTTCCTCCTCTAGTTCCTCATGTCTTTGTTTAGTCAATGGTCTGGTCTATCTGTCGTCTATCTTGTGAATAATTTCATGATGAATTCCACAGAGGCAGAGGATTATCAGAAGCATTTATTTTTAAGTGTTATTTAATCTTGCATCTTCCATTCCCATTGTTCTATCTCTTATTGTTCCCATTGTTCTATCTCTTATTGTTCCCATTGTTCTATATCTTATTGTTCCCATTGTTCTATCTCTCATTGTTCCCATTGTTCTATCTGTCATTGTTCCCATTGTTCTATCTCTCATTGTTCCCATTGTTCTATATCTTATTGTTCCCATTGTTCTATCTCTTATTGTTCCCATTGTTCTATCTCTTATTGTTCCCATTGTTCTATATCTTATTGTTCAAATTGTTCTATCTCTCATTGTTCCCATTGTTCTATATCTTATTGTTCCCATTGTTCTATCTCTTATTGTTCCCATTGTTCTATATCTTATTGTTCCCATTGTTCTATCTCTCATTGTTCCCATTGTTCTATCCGTCATTGTTCCCATTGTTCTATCTGTCATTGTTCCTATTGTTCTATCTCTCATTGTTCCCATTGTTCTATATCTTATTGTTCCCATTGTTCTATCTCTCATTGTTCCCATTGTTATATATCTCATTGTTCCCATTGTTATATATCTCATTGTTCCCATTGTTCTATATCTTATTGTTCCCATTGTTCTATCTCTTATTGTTCCCATTGTTCTATCTCTTATTGTTCCCATTGTTCTATCTCTCATTGTTCCCATTGTTCTATCCGTCATTGTTCCCATTGTTCTATCTGTCATTGTTCCCATTGTTCTATCTCTCATTGTTCCCATTGTTCTATATCTTATTGTTCCCATTGTTCTATCTCTTATTGTTCCCATTGTTCTATCTCTTATTGTTCCCATTGTGATATATCTTATTGTTCCCATTGTTCTATATCTTATTGTTCTCATTGTTCTATCTCTCATTGTTCCCATTGTTCTATATCTTATTGTTCCCATTGTTCTATATCGTATTGTTCCCATTGTTCTATCTCTCATTGTTCCCATTGTTCTATATGTCATTGTTCCCATTGTTCTATCTCTCATTGTTCCCATTGTTCTATATCTTATTGTTCCCATTGTTCTATCTCTTATTGTTCCCATTGTTCTATATCTTATTGTTCCCATTGTTCTATCTCTCATTGTTCCCATTGTTATATCTCTCATTGTTCCCATTGTTCTATATCTTATTTTTCCCATTGTTCTATCTCTTATTGTTCCCATTGTTCCCATTTTCTATCTCTTATTGTTCCCATTGTTCTAGCACTTATTGTTCCCATTGTTCTATATCTTATTGTTCCCATTGTTCTATATCTTATTGTTCCCATTGTTCTATATATTATTGTTCCCATTGTTCTATCTCTCATTGTTCCCATTGTTCTATCTCTTATTGTTCCCATTGTTCTATCTCTAATTGTTCCCATTGTTCTATATATTATTGTTCCCATTGTTCTATCTCACATTGTTCCCATTGTTCTATCTCTTATTGTTCCCATTGTTCTATCTCTAATTGTTCCCATTGTTCTATATCTTATTGTTCCCATTGTTCTATCTCTTATTGTTCCCATTGTTCCCATTTTCTATCTCTTATTGTTCCCATTGTTCTAGCTCTTATTGTTCCCATTGTTCTATATCTTATTGTTCCCATTGTTCTATCTCTTATTGTTCCCATTGTTATATCTCTTATTGTTCCCATTGTTATAAATCTCATTGTTCCCATTGTTCTATATCTTATTGTTCCCATTGTTCTATCTCTCATTGTTCCCATTGTTCTATATCTTATTGTTCCCATTGTTCTATCTCTTATTGTTCCCATTGTTCCCATTG
Source organism: Coregonus lavaretus (assembly GCF_964263955.1). Lineage (NCBI taxonomy): Eukaryota > Metazoa > Chordata > Actinopteri > Salmoniformes > Salmonidae > Coregonus > Coregonus lavaretus. The sequence continues at coordinate 7,729,776 of NC_139997.1, forward strand.
TTCTATCTCTCATTGTTCCCATTTTCTATCTCTTATTGTTCCCATTGTTCTAGCTCTTATTGTTCCCATTATTCTATATCTTATTGTTCCCATTGTTCTATCTCTCATTGTTCCCATTTTTCTATCTCTTATTGTTTCCATTGTTCTAGCTCTTATTGTTCCCATTGCTCTATCTGTTATTGTTCCCATTGTTCTATCTCTCATTCTTCCCATTGTTCTATATCTTATTGTTCCCATTGTTCTATCTCTTATTGTTCCCATTGTTCTATCTCTCATTGTTCCCATTGTTCTATCTCGTATTGGTCCCATTGTTCTATCTCTTATTGTTCCCATTGTTCTATCTCTTATTGTTCCCATTGTTATATATATCATTGTTCCCATTGTTCTATCTCTTATTGTTCCCACTGTTCTATCTCTCATTGTTCCCATTGTTCTTTCTCTTATTGGTCCCATTGTTCTATCTCTTATTGTTCCCATTGTTCTATCTCTTATTCTTCCCATTGTTCTATATCTTATTGTTCCCATTGTTCTATATCTTATTGTTCCCATTGTTATATATCTAATTTTTCCCATTGTTCTATCTCTTATTGTTCCCATTGTTTTATCTCTTATTGTTCCCATTGTTCTATATCTTATTGTTCCCATTGTTCTATCTATTATTGTTCCCATTGTTCTATCTCTCATTGTTCCCATTTTCTATCTCTTATTGTTCCCATTGTTCTATCTCTTATTCTTCCCATTGTTCTATATCTTATTGTTCCCATTGTTCTATCTCTCATTCTTCCCATTGTTCTATCTTGTATTGTTCCCATTGTTCTATCTCTTATTGTTCCCATTGTTCTATCTCTTATTGTTCCCATTGTTATATATCTTATTGTTTCCATTGTTGTATCTCTCATTCTTCCCATTGTTCTATATCTTATTGTTCCCATTGTTCTATCTCTCATTGTTCCCATTGTTCTATATCTTATTGTTCCCATTGTTCTATCTCTTATTGTTCCCATTGTTCCCATTGTTCTATCTCTCATTGTTCCCATTTTCTATCTCTTATTGTTCCCATTGTTCTAGCTCTTATTGTTCCCATTGTTCTATCTCTTATTGTTCCCATTGTTCTATCTCTCATTGTTCCCATTTTCTATCTCTTATTGTTCCCATTGTTCTATCTCTTATTCTTCCCATTGTTCTATCTCTTATTGTTCCCATTGTTCTATCTCTCATTCTTCCCATTGTTCTATCTCGTATTGTTCCCATTGTTCTATCTCTTATTGTTTCCATTGTTCTATCTCTCATTGTTCCCATTTTCTATATCTTATTGTTCCCATTGTTATATATCTTATTGTTCCCATTGTTGTATCTCTCATTCTTCCCATTGTTCTATATCTTATTGTTCCCATTGTTCTATCTCTTATTGTTCCCATTGTTCTATCTCTCATTGTTCCCATTGTTCTATATCTTATTGTTCCCATTGTTCTATCTCTTATTGTTCCCATTGTTCTATCTCTCATTGTTCCCATTGTTCTATCTCGTATTGTTCCCATTGTTCTATCTCTTATTTTTCCCATTGTTCTATCTCTTATTGTTGCAGACAGACACATTCTGATTGTCCAAACATGGAGTGGACATCTGTGGCTCTTCCAGTGGTGGAAGGAGACCCATCCTGAATATAGATCTACATTTAAACATCACAACCACACACATGCACACACACACACATACACACACACACACACACACGTACACACACACACACACACACGTACACACACACACACACGTACACACACACACACACACTGCCCTGCCAGTCAAAGGAAATTTAAATGAGCTTTCCAATTTCTGGGTGTTAGTAGTGTGTCTCCAGCCCCAGCCTTGTTGCACTGTGTACAGTATGTATAGTGTATATGTATAGTGTATATGTAGAGTATATACAGTATGTAGAGTGTATACAGTATGTAGAGTGTATATGTAGAGTGTATATGTAGAGTGTATACAGTATGTATAGTGTATATGTAGAGTATATACAGTATGTATAGTGTATATGTAGAGTATATACAGTATGTAGAGTGTATATGTAGAGTATATACAGTATGTAGAGTGTATACAGTATGTAGAGTGTATATGTAGAGTGTATACAGTATGTAGAGTATATACAGTATGTAGAGTGTATACAGTATGTAGAGTGTATATGTAGAGTGTATACAGTATGTAGAGTATATACAGTATGTAGAGTGTATACAGTATGTAGAGTGTATATGTAGACTGTATATGTAGAGTATATACAGTATGTAGAGTGTATATGTAGAGTATATACAGTATGTAGAGTGTATACAGTATGTAGAGTGTATACAGTATGTATAGTGTATATGTAGAGTATATACAGTATGTATAGTGTATACAGTATGTAGAGTGTATACAGTATGTATAGTGTATATGTAGAGTATATACAGTATGTAGAGTATATACAGTATGTAGAGTGTATATGTAGAGTATATACAGTATGTAGAGTATATACAGTATGTATAGTGTATATGTAGAGTATATACAGTATGTAGAGTGTATACAGTATGTATAGTGTATACAGTATGTATAGTGTATACAGTATGTAGAGTGTATATGTAGAGTATATACAGTATGTATAGTGTATACCGTATGTATAGTGTATACAGTATGTAGAGTGTATATGTAGAATGTATACAGTATGTAGAGTGTATATGTAGAGTATATACAGTATGTAGAGTATATACAGTATATATAGTGTATACAGTATGTATAGTGTATACAGTATGTAGAGTGTATATGTAGAATGTATACAGTATGTAGAGTGTATATGTAGAGTGTATACAGTATGTAGAGTGTATACAGTATGTAGAGTGTATATGTAGAGTGTATACAGTATGTAGAGTGTATACAGTATGTAGAGTGTGTATGTAGAGTGTATACAGTATGTAGAGTGTATATGTATAGTGTATACAGTATGTAGAGTGTATACAGTATGTAGAGTGTATATGTAGAGTGTATATGTAGAGTGTATACAGTATGTAGAGTGTATACAGTATGTAGAGTGTATATGTAGAGTGTATACAGTATGTATAGTGTATACAGTATGTAGAGTGTATATGTAGAGTGTATACAGTATGTAGAGTGTATATGTAGAGTGTATAGAGTATGTAGAGTGTATACAGTATGTAGAGTGTATATGTAGAGTATATACAGTATGTAGAGTGTATATGTAGAGTGTATACAGTATGTAGAGTATATATGTATAGTGTATACAGTATGTAGAGTGTATATAGTATGTAGAGTGTATATGTAGAGTGCATATGTAGAGTGTATAGAGTATGTAGTGTATACAGTATGTAGAGTGTATATGTAGAGTGTATATGTATAGTGTATACAGTATGTAGAGTGTATATGTAGAGTATATACAGTATGTAGACTGTATATGTAGAGTGTATACAGTATGTGGAGCGTATACAGTATGTAGAGTGTATATGTATAGTGTATACAGTATGTATAGTGTATATGTAGAGTGTATACAGTATGTAGAGTGTATATAGTATGTAGAGTGTATATGTAGAGTGTATAGAGTATGTAGTGTATACAGTATGTAGAGTGTATATGTAGAGTGTATACAGTATGTAGAGTGTATATGTAGAGTGTATACAGTATGTTGAGTGTATATGTAGAGCGTATACAGTATGTAGAGTGTATACAGTATGTAGAGAGTATATGTAGAGTGTATACAGTATGTAGAGTGTATACAGTATGTAGAGTGTTTATGTAGAGTGTATAGAGTATGTAGAGTGTATACAGTATGTAGAGTGTATATGTAGAGTGTATACAGTATGTAGAGTGTATATGTATAGTGTATACAGTATGTAGAATGTATATGTATAGTGTATACATTATGTATAGTATATATGTATGGTGTATACAGTATGTAGAGTGTATATGTATAGTGTATACAGTATGTAGAGTGTATATGTAGAGTGTATACAGTATGTAGAGTGTATACAGTATGTAGTGTATATGTAGAGTGTATACAGTATGTTGAGTGTATATGTAGAGCGTATACAGTATGTAGAGTGTATACAGTATGTAGAGTGTATATGTAGAGTGTATACAGTATGTAGAGTGTATACAGTATGTAGAGTGTATATGTAGAGTGTATAGAGTATGTAGAGTGTATACAGTATGTAGAGTGTATATGTAGAGTGTATACAGTATGTAGAGTGTATATGTAGAGTGTATACAGTATGTAGAGTGTATACAGTATGTAGAGTGTATATGTAGAGTGTATACAGTATGTAGAGTGTATACAGTATGTAGAGTGTATATGTAGAGTGTATACAGTATGTAGAGTGTATATGTAGAGTGTATACAGTTTGTAGAGTGTATACAGTATGTAGAGTGTATACAGTATGTAGAGTGTATACAGTATGTAGAGTGTATATGTAGAGTGTATACAGTATGTAGAGTGTATACAGTATGTAGAGTGTATATGTAGAGTGTATACAGTATGTAGAGTGTATATGTAGAGTGTATACAGTTTGTATAGTGTATACAGTATGTAGAGTGTATACAGTATGTAGAGTGTATACAGTATGTATAGTGTATATGTAGAGTATATACAGTATGTAGAGTGTATATGTAGAGTGTATACAGTATGTATAGTGTATATGTATAGTGTATACAATATATATAGTGTGTACAGTATATATAGTGTATTTGTATAGTGTATAAAGTATGTAGAGTGTATATGTATAGTGTATACAGTATGTAGAGTTTATATGTACGGTGTATACAGTATGTATAGTGTAAATGTATAATGTATATGTGTAGCGTATACAGTATGTATAGTGTATACTGTATGTATAGTGTATATGTATAGTGTATATGTATAGTATATATGTATAGTGTATACAGTATGTATAGTATATATGTATAGTGTATACAGTATATATAGTGTATATGTATAGTGTATACAGTATGTATAGTGTATATGTATGGTGAAGGTGAGCTCAGCTCTTTCACCTTTCCCTCTCCATCGCTTTTCATGTAAATGCATTGTTGTAAACGGAATTAGTCTTGATGTATTGCTGTAATACTGATAAAGTATCAGTGCCGGTAATGTCTTCTTCTTCTTCTTCTTCTTCTTCTTCTTCTTCTTCTTCTTCTTCTTCTTCTTCTTCTTCTTCTTCTTCTTCTTCTTCTTCTTCTTCTTCTTCTTCTTCTTCTTCTTCTTCTTCTTCTTCTTCTTCTTCTTCTCCATCTGCTCAGATGTCTGGCCTGGGCCTCCTAATGGAAAACTAATGACACACCCCTGCTCCTGTCCCTCCGTCCGAGAGGAGAGGGACGTGTGGAGAGGGGGACGGGTGGGACACACACCGACCCTGTCCTCTTACAGAGAGGGAGAGAGAGGGACGTGGGGTGAGGGGGACGGGTGGGACACACACCGACCCTGTCCTCTTACAGAGAGGGAGAGAGAGGGACGTGGGGTGAGGGGGACGGGTGGGACGCACACCGACCCTGTCCTCTTACAGAGAGGGAGAGAGAGGGACGTGGGGTGAGGAGGACGGGTGGGACACACACCGACCCTGTCCTCTTACAGAGAGGGAGAGAGAGGGACGTGGGGTGAGGGGGACGGGTGGGATGCACACCGACCCTGTCCTCTTACAGAGAGGGGGGAGAGAGGGACGTGGGGAGAGGGGGACGGGTGGGATGCACACCGACCCTGTCGCCTTACAGAGAGGGGGGAGAGAGGGACGTGGGGAGAGGGGGATGGGTGGGACGCACACCGACCCTGTCGCCTTACGGAGAGGGAGAGAGAGGGACATGGGGAGAGGGCAGAAAAGAGGAGTGATGGGGAGAGACACAAGGGGAGATAGGGGAGTGGAAGAGACGGGTGGGATGCACCCACCTCTTGTACCCTGTTGCCTTTGAGAGAGAGAGAGAGAGAGAGAGAGAGAGAGAGAGAGAGAGAGAGAGACGGGTGGGACGCGCCCACCTCCTGGACCCTGTCGCCTGTCTTTGTGAGGTGCAGACACTGTCCCTGTCACCTGCTTTGCATACAGGAGGGGCACAGAGGAGGGAGGAGGAAGGAGGGAAGAGAAAGCAAGAGAAATAGAGAGAGATAGGAGAGAAAGATCAGGGAAATAAAGGCAGACAGACACACAGGCAGACAGACAGACACACAGACAGACAGGCAGACAGACAGGCAGGCAGATAGGCAGACAGACAGGTAGACAGATAGGCATACAGACAGGCAGACAGACAGACAGACAGACAGACAGGCAGGCAGACAGGAAGACAGACAGACAGACAGACAGACAGACTAGATTAGACAGGCAGACAGACAGACAGACAGACAGACTAGATTAGACAGGCAGGCAGACAGGCAGAAAGACAGACAGACAGACAGACAGGCAGACAGGCAGACATACAGGCAGACAGGCAGGCAGACAGGCAGGCAGGCAGAGAGACGGATAGATAGACAGGCAGACAGACAGACAGACAGACAGACAGACAGGCAGACAGGTGGCAGGCAGATAGGCAGCCAGGCAGGCAGACAGACTAGAGTAGACAGACAGACAGACAGACAGACAGACAGACAGACAGACAGACAGACAGACAGACAGACAGACAGACAGACAGACAGACAGACAGACAGACAGACAGACAGACAGACAGACAGACAGACAGACAGACAGACAGACAGACAGACAGGCAATAATCACACTGTAATTTCTGACGAGCAACATTGAGCCACAGACATCATCTACACAGGCAATACTACACTGTGCTGTGAACAAAGTAACCTCAGACATTATGTTGAATGTTTCCCTCATGATTCTGCTGCTCACATAAGGTCCAGTCTGTCTACTATAACGGCTTTGTAAGACTTGATGAAAAGGACCCAGAATGAGAGGAGTGTCACACTAGAGAAGATCAGCCATCTGCTCACCTCAAATAAAAGAGAGGGAGAGAAGGGGGGTGGGGGGGTAGGGGGGGGGGGGGCAGAGGCACATGATCAGATGTGTCCTTCAGAAGCTACCTGCCGTTCTATGTGTGTACTCTTTTATCATAACATAAAGGAGACCTTCAGAGAGACTGATACCTTCAGCTGACTAGATAAACCAAGCTGAGAGGAACTAGTCTACGGATTAAAAGAAGCTCCAGAACATTGAGTTAGTTCATTGATGTTTGGTGCATGGATACTGCTGCTCCTGTGACCCTCAGTCTAAACTATGTATCTGTGTGATCATAAAATAAAAGAGAGAATAGATTGTTTTGTCACATGAAGGAGGCCTTCACCTGACTAAATAAAACAAGATGAGAGGAACTACAGATTCACCTTTCATCACCAAGATGAGAGGAACTACAGATTCACCTTACATCACCAAGATGAGAGGAACTACAGATTCACCTTACATCACCAAGATGAGAGGAACTACAGATTCACCTTACATCACCAAGATGAGAGGAACTACAGATTCACCTCACATCACCAAGATGAGAGGAACTACAGATTCACCTCACATCACCAAGATGAGAGGAACTACAGATTCACCTCACATCACCAAGATGAGAGGAACTACAGATTCACCTTACATCACCAAGATGAGAGGAACTACAGATTCACCTTTCATCACCAAGATGAGAGGAACTACAGATTCACCTCACATCACCAAGATGAGAGGAACTACATCTAGAACCACAGTTTAAAAGAAGATCCAAAACACCAGTTAGAAACAGGTCAGAACATTAGTGAGTTAGGTCCATGGATACTGAGAACATTTTGTAGTCGGTTCAGTTGGTACTTAGACCTTGCTTTCTCCTCAGTCTAAAGCGCGAGCACCAAGCCAGCTCCATTTCTCACATTCTCTTTGCAGCTGTTCCTTCTATACAAGTCAGATCTTGAATAGCCTGGGCTCAGAGCTCAGACAGCGGGTTGCTTTGGCATTCAGTTCAGGTCGCTCTCTCTCTCTCTCTCTCTCTCTCTCTCTCTCTCTCTCTTTCTCTCTCTCTCTCTCTCTCTCTCTCTCTCTCTATCTTTTCAGATCACTGCTGCTCTGTCATGATGGCCTGACGTGACACCATCGCGCTGAAAGCCTTGAACCATGTCTTTATCTCTCTCTCTCCCTCTCTCTCTCTCGCGCTCTCGCTCTCTCTCTCTCTCTCGCTCTCGCTCTCTCTGTCTGGCTCATGGTCAAGCTCTCTCTCACTCTACCAACCAACCCATATTGTTAGTACAGATCTGACTACAGCTTGGCAACATCAACTATGTGCGTGCTTTCTGCTCCTTTTGAGCCTAACAGAAAATGTATTAAAATATGGAAATATCTCTCGCTCTTCCCAGCTAACAATTCTAGGGAGAGAGAACGTTTTTGTAATGTTACCAGTAATGTTCCCCTAATGTTTGAGTGTCCAGTTTTCCATTAGTTAGGGGAACATTCTATGTGTGTTAGCAAAAACCTTCTGAGAACCTTCTTTGCATGTTTTGGTGTTAAAGTTAAGAGAACATTCACTTCATGTCAAGCAGAACTTACCTAGAACGTGGTTACAATGTTCTCAGAATATACAACATTAATGTTCTAGACGCATTTTATGGGATGTTGCAAGAACGTTCATGTGTCCAGATTTCTGAAGGTTATGAGATTATTCCGACAACGTCCCACCAGACTAACACAGAACATGGTTGTTACAGTTTTTCTTGATTGCTTGAGCACATTGTCCAAACAGAATTCACTTTTTCAAAACAATTAACCCAAACTGGAACACGTTGGCCAAAATGGAACATTTCATTTGCAAAATGCATTGACTCTCAAAACATGAAATACTTGACACTGCCTCCATCAAAACATACAACTTGTTATCTAATTAAAAGTTATTTCACTTAGTCGTTATACAATGGCCCAATAAATACTAACTACAACTATCAATATACTCTAACATGGTTAATCCTCTTTTATTTGTCTGGGCCATTGGTTGATACTATTATTACTGTGTGCACCATAAAAGGCAACTAAACATATTAGCACAGGGTGGGCTGCATATTTATGTCACTCAAGATCATGAATATCCAGAAACAAAAGGCTTTATTTAACCTTTTTCTTTTTAACTGGAAGCTGAACTATCTTCCTCTACTTAGCCCTCAGCCTCTTACTTGGTCCATTCTTGCAAACAGCAACTCAGAGGTGGCTTCTTTAATGCATGAATAAGGACTGATTGCTGACTGAACAATTGTGCAGAAGAGGTTCACATTCATGAGAATAATTGTATCAGCTCTGACCAAATGTTTTAATTTTGTTTGTCATGATTTACTCAACTTTTTTTTGCGTCTTTTGTATAGAGTTATGTTTACTGTTTTGCAAAAATGTGCTTAGCATTTGCATTGTGTGTGAAAGCGATGAGAAATGACTTACAGTTTTGCTAAAATAATGCTGTTGTGCTCATTCGGTTATGATAGAGATTTCATTAAAAGTGTCTTTGCAATTGATAAAAACTGTAATGTTCTAGACATGTTTCATGGGGACATTGCATGGACATTCATATGTCCTGTTTTCTGGGGGTTAGGAGAACATTCCATCAACATCCCACCAAGATACATTGAGCTCCAAAAGTATTGGGACAGTGGTTCGGGCGTTCGTCACTGGTGACTTGGGTTTGAGTCACGCTACTCTCTCACATTCTTAGCAATAAATGTTAATTTCATTATTTGGCAACAGTTACAACACCCCTATAAGATCTAATAAAGGGGAACTGCACCCGCTTATTTGACCTCGTTTTTTGGCTTGCTACTCAAGAAATGCTGGCGGCCATGACAGAAGCCAAACGTGAGTTGGCTTGGGGGTGTGGTTTGATGTGGGTGTTTCTTGGGTTGCTGTTTCCCCCCCACTCAATCACAACAAACAAACCTCCTGCAGGTTGAGTTCAGGCAGATGTATGGTGAGATGCCGAATTAAGCTTTGAATAGGTCAGTAGCCTACAGAGTAATATGAGAAGAATGTAATTGCTGAATTTATGTAGATATTCTAAACTAAGTGTTTTAATAACTTTCAAATGCAGTAACACACTTACAAGTAAATCGCAGCTCTGTTAAAAGGTACTGTCACACCCGGGCTCTGGGACTCTATATGTTGAGCCAGGGTGTGGTTATTCTATGTGTGTATTTCTGTGTTTGCCTTAGTGACTCCCAATCAGAGGCAACGAGTGTCAGCTGTTCGTTGGTTGTCTCTGATTGGGAGCCATATTTAAACTGTCTGTTTTTCATTCGGGGTTGTGGGATTTTGTTCGTATTTGGTTAGTGTATGACCATTGACTATCACGTCGTCCTTTTGTTGTTTTGATCGTGTGATCATCAAATTTAATAAATATGTTCACATTCAACGCTGCGCCTTGGCCCTTTTCCTCAGACGGTCGTGACAGAAAATCCCACCAAGATGTGACCAAGCAGCGTGTCCAGGAGCCATCGCCAGGGAGATCTCTAACAGATCTCCTTCGCCTCCTCGACTGGGTCAAGCCGAGTGAGGAGGAGAAGGGCTTGACATTGTGGCAGAAGGGCGAACGGCTGGCGAGGGACATGGAGACCTGGTCCACGGGTAGGAGAGACGGCCCGAAAATTTTTAGGGGGGGGCTAACGCCGTGGACGACGGGGCGGCAGGAGACCGCGACAGAGCAGCCCAGCGGGTGTGCAGAGGAGGCCGCCAGGTTAAGGGGGCCACTGGTCACAGAGGAGAGGGAAAGTGTGGAGGCACGGCGAGAGGTACTGGGGTGTGTTACCAGTCCGGTCCGGCCCGTTCCTGATCCCTGCATAGGGCCAGTGGTGTGTGTCCCCAGTACGGTCCGGCCTGTTCCTGTTCCTCGCATCGAGCCTGTGGGGCGCGTCGCCAGCCCGGTCCGGCCCGCTCCTGTTCCCCACACCAAGCCAGTGATGTGCGTCGTCAGTCCGGCACGGCCCGCTCCTGTTCCCCACACCAAGCCAGTGGTGTGCGTCGTCAGTCCGGCACGGCCCGTGCCTGTTCCCCACACCAAGCCAGTGGTGTGCGTCGTCAGTCCGGCACGGCCCGTGCCTGTTCCCCACACCAAGCCAGTGGTGTGCGTCGTCAGTCCGGCACGGCCCGTGCCTGTTCCCCACACCAAGCCAGTGGTGTGCGTCGCCAGTCCGGCCCGGCCTGTTCCGGCCACTCACACCAAGCCTACGGTGCGAGACGTCAGCCTGGTAAGGCCCGTTCCTCCTCCACGCATCAAGCCAGGGGTGTGCATCGTCAGCTGGGTCCGGTCCAGTTCAGCTCCTACCAGCGGGGCCAGATCGGACCAGGGGCGCTATGGGGGGATTATTGGGGGGGGGGTGGTGGGCAAGCCCGGAGCCAGAACCGCCGCCGAGGAGGAATGCCCACCCAGCCCTCCCCTGTTGGGTTCTAGTTGAGGCGCGGTCGCAGTCCGCGCCTTTAGGGGGGGGTACTGTCACACCCGGGCTCTGGGACTCTATATGTTGAGCCAGGGTGTGGTTATTCTATGTGTGTATTTCTGTGTTTGCCTTAGTGACTCCCAATCAGAGGCAACGAGTGTCAGCTGTTCGTTGGTTGTCTCTGATTGGGAGCCATATTTAAACTGTCTGTTTTTCATTCGGGGTTGTGGGATTTTGTTCGTATTTGGTTAGTGTATGACCATTGACTATCACGTCGTCCTTTTGTTGTTTTGATCGTGTGATCATCAAATTTAATAAATATGTTCACATTCAACGCTGCGCCTTGGTCCTTTTCCTCAGACGATCGTGACAGGTACACTCAAGAAAAACTATTTTATTGATCATAGTGATTCAGGAGTAACATTAAAACAGGGTAAAATGCCCCACCAACAATAGACCACTACAGAAAGCCCTAAAATAGCTGAAATAAGTAAATCAAATCAATGATGAGAGAATAGTCATATTAATTGTTAATTGACACAGACATTGTGATGTTGCAGAAAGATTGGAATGTCATGAACCAAGAGGTTGTGAGTTCAAATCCAAGGTGAGGACATGCTGAATAATAATTACTTTTTTAAAAGAACATGCATAATGTAATCATGTTTGTCAAAGTGTGTCAAATTTGAAAGTTGAAAACAGTGTATGTTAAACACTGTGTGTGTGTGTCATTAACCTTGCCAACAGACAAAGAGCTGTGATTGGATCATTAGTTCACCAATCAGAGCCTTGATGGGCTCGGTAACAGTAACAAGGCGTGATTTGTAATGAAACCATTTTTCATTTTTTTTTTTGGGGGGGGGACGTTTCTTTGGGACCATCAGGTGACGTCCTGACAACTGATACACAGAAAGGTTCCCGCAACGTTCCCATGAAACGTGTCTAAAACATTAACATTTGATGTTCTGAGAACATGACCACCATATTCTGTGTATGATTGGTGGAAAGTTGATGGAATATTCTCATAACCCTCAGAAAACTGGACAAAGGAATGTTCTTGCAACGTTCCAATGAAACATGGCTAGAACCTTAAAATTTGATATTCTGAGAACATGGCAACCATGTTCTGGGTACGTTCTGTCTGACATTGAGGGAGTGTTCTCCTAACTTTAACACCAAAACATGTTCCCCTTACTATCGGAAAACTGAACACTCAAACATCTGGGGAACATTGCGGGTAAAATTACAAAATCGTTCTCTCTCCCTAGAATTGTTAGCTGGGAAGCCTGTCACTGTCTACTGTGAGGCCAGAGGATAAACAGAGGACTATCAATCACACAATTTAAGGAACACACCAACACCATACAAGAGTGTTTGCTTGCAGGGGCAGTAAGAAACACTACATAGACCATACATTTGTAATCCAAATCTTGGATGTCATAGGTTGCAGTGTAGCTAATGTCCTTTACTTTTGAAAAAAACAACCACCTTAGATCAAGGTTGAATAAAGATATGGAGGATCTGTGTTCAGTAATGGTGTGTGTGAGGTGTAGTCACTATCTGGAGAAGGAGGTATCTGGGTCTTTATCTGGGTCTTTATCTGGGTCTGGTTGCACGGCTGGTCGCTGGTCGCTGGTGGGGTTTGGGGGAAGTGTGTGCGTGTGTGTTCATGTGTGTGCACTTCCATGCGTGTGTGTCCGTGTGTGTGCCTGCCGTGTGTGTGCCTGCCTGCCGTGTGTGTGTCTGTCTGCCTGCCGTGTGTGTGTGTGTGTGTGGCTGTGTGTGTGCCTGCCTGCCGTGTCTGCCTGCCGTGTGTGTGTGTGTGGCTGTGTGTGTGCCTGCCTGCCGTGTGTGTGTGTGTGGCTGTGTGTGTGTCTGCCTGCCGTGTGTGTGCCTGCCTGCCGTGTGTGTGTGTGGCTGTGTGTGTGTCTGCCTGCCGTGTGTGTGTGTGGCTGTGTGTGTGTCTGCCTGTGTGTGTGTGTGTGGCTGTGTGTGTGTCTGTCTGCCTGTGTGTGTGTGTGTGGCTGTGTGTGTGTCTGCCTGCCATGTGTGTGTGTGGCTATGTGTGTGTGTGTCTGCCTGTGTGTGTGTGGCTGAGGTCTCTTTGTTTGGTTTTGATGGACTCTGCCTGCCTTTGTCAGGGACGTGCCACTCTGTGGCTGTGCTGTGGACAGCTACCATTCCCTCTGAGGGAGAGGGGTCCCCAGCTGGCCACCCCACCGCCACCGTCCTCTCCTCCCCTCCCGGCCTGCAGCTGCGTCTCTGCCTGCCTGTCTGCTCTCCTCTCCTCCTCCATCCAGACAAGGAGGGACACACCACTCCCCCCGGTGGAAGACACCTGTACATGCACCCCCTTCTACCGTGATGGTGAAATACTAAGTATACTAGTGGTGGGGGTAGTGTGTCTCTCCAGTCTGAGGCACCTTGTTCCCTAAATAGTACACTACTTATTATTATTATATTATTATTATTATTATTATTATTATTTTGACCAGAGCTCTAGTGAATGCACTTTGCTGACTGTCTGTTACAGTTGGTTGGGATTTAAATGAGAATTCATTCAGATTTCCAACTGATATCAGAGGGCAAGTCTGTCCAGGTGGGAGGTGTTAGAACACATTAGAATCTCCCTGCAGCCAGCATTCTGTTGGCATGGTAACTAGCGTGCCCACTTGTCAAGCAACAATGCTGTTGTGCATGCCTGGTGTTTGGGATGTGATGTCATCATGGGTGGTGATATTGTCTTAAATCGAATTTCCAGCATTTTAACAATATAGTGTTCATGGGCATTAACAGACATTTAACTGGTTAAACTCAGAGCCCTGTGGGCATTGGTCAAAAGTAGTGCACTATTATATGTAAAGGGTGCCATTTGTGACACAGCCCCTCTATTTAACTGAGCCACCATTCCAGCCTAATCTCCTCTCTCCTGTGCGTTTGACACAGAGAGACAACCTGACAGTCCCATTGCATAACATGCCATTCCATGTCCTTGGCTTATTCTCGGACCCCTGCCCAGCCCTATCGCTGCGGGTCATGCCAGGCTGGGAGCAGAGCTGTCATTCACCTGCATCATTCTATAGTAGAGAGAGAGAGAGAGAGAGAGAGAGAGAGAGAGAGAGAGAGAGAGAGAGAGAGAGAGAGAGAGAGAGAGAGAGAGAGAGAGAGAGAGAGAGAGAGAGAGAGAGAGAGAGAGAGAGAGAGAGAGAGAGAGAGAGAGAGAGAGAGAGAGAGAGAGAGAGAGAGAGAGAGAGAGAGAGAGAGAGAGACAGCGGGAGAGCGAGGTAGATAGATAGATAGATAGATAGATAGATAAATAGATAGATAGATAGATAGATAGATAGATAGATAGATAGATAGATAGATAGATAGATAGATAGATAGATAGATAGATAGATAGATAGATAGATAGATAGATAGATAGATAGATAGATAGATAGATAGATAGATAGATAGATAGATACAGTGAGGGAAAAAAGTATTTGATCCCCTGCTGATTTTGTACGTTCACCCACTGACAAAGAAATGATCAGTCTATCATTTTAATGGTAGGTTTATTTGAACAGTGAGAGACAGAATAACAACAAAAAAATCCAGAAAAACACGTCAAAATTTTTATAAATGTATTTCCATTTTAATGAGGGAAATAAGTATTTGACCCCCTCTCAATCAGAAAGATTTCTGGCTCCCAGGTGTCTTTTATACAGGTAACGAGTTGAGATTAGGAGCACATTCTTAAAGGGAGTGCTCCTAATCTCAGCGTGGTACCTGTATAAAAGACACCTGTCCACAGAAGCAATCAATCAATCAGATTCCAAACTCTCCACATTTTACATTTACATTTACGTCATTTAGCAGACGCTCTTATCCAGAGCGACTTACAAATTGGTGCATTCACCCTATAGCCAGTGGGATAACCACTTTACAATTATTATTATTATTTTTTCCTTTTTTGGGGGGGGGGGGGGGGGGGGGGGGGGGGGTAGAAGGATTACTTTATCCTATCCCAGGTATTCCTTAAAGAGGTGGGGTTTCAAATGTCTCCGGAAGGTGGTGAGTGACTCCGCTTTCCTGGCGTCGTGAGGGAGCTTGTTCCACCATTGGGGTGCCAGAGCATCGAACAGTTTTGACTGGGCTGAGCGGGAACTATGCTTCCGCAGAGGAAGGGGAGCCAGCAGGCCAGAGGTGGATGAACGCAATGCCCTCGTTTGGGTGTAGGGACTGATCAGAGCCTGAAGGTACGGAGGTGCCGTTCCCCTCACTGCTCCATAGGCAAGCACCATGGTCTTGTAACGGATGCGAGCTTCAACTGGAAGCCAGTGGAGTGTGCGGAGGAGGGGGGTGACGTGAGAGAACTTGGGAAGGTTGAACACCAGACGGGCTGCGGCATTCTGGATGAGTTGTAGGGGTTTAATGGCACAGGCAGGGAGCCCAGCCAACAGCGAGTTGCAGTAATCCAGACGGGAGATGACAAGTGCCTGGATTAGGACCTGTGCCGCTTCCTGTGTAAGGCAGGGTCGTACTCTCCGAATGTTGTAGAGCATGAACCTGCAGGATCGGGTCACCGCCTTGATGTTAGCGGAGAACGACAGGGTGTTGTCCAGGGTCACGCCAAGGCTCTTCGCACTCTGGGAGGAGGACACAACGGAGTTGTCAACCGTGATGGCGAGATCATGGAACGGGCAGTCCTTCCCCGGGAGGAAGAGCAGCTCCGTCTTGCCAGGGTTCAGCTTGAGGTGGTGATCCGTCATCCATACTGATATGTCTGCCAGACATGCAGAGATGCGATTCGCCACCTGGTTATCAGAAGGGGGAAAGGAGAAGATTAGTTGTGTATCGTCAGCGTAGCAATGATAGGAGAGGCCATGTGAGGATATGACAGAGCCAAGTGACTTGGTGTATAGGGAGAAAAGGAGAGGGCCTAGAAGTGAGCCCTGGGGGACACCAGTGGTGAGAGCACGTGGTGCGGAGACAGCTTCTCGCCACGCCACTTGGTAGGAGCGACCGGTCAGGTAGGACGCAATCCAGGAGTGAGCCGCGCCGGAGATGCCCAGCTCGGAGAGGGTGGAGAGGAGGATCTGATGGTTCACAGTATCAAAGGCAGCAGACAGCTCTAGAAGGACAAGAGCAGAGGAGAGAGAGTTAGCTGTAGCAGTGTGGAGAGCCTCCGTGACACAGAGAAGAGCAGTCTCAGTTGAATGACCAGTCCTGAAACCTGACTGGTTTGGATCAAGAAGGTCATTCTGAGAGAGATAGCAAGAGAGTTGGCTAAAGACGGCACGCTCAATAGTTTTGGAAAGAAAAGAAAGAAGGGATACTGGTCTGTAGTTGTTGACATCAGTGGGATCGAGTGTTGGTTTTTTGAGAAGGGGTGCAACTCTCGCTCTCTTGAAGACGGAAGGGACATAGCCAGCGGTCAAGGATGAGTTGATCAGCGAGGCGAGGTAGGGGAGAAGGTCACCGGAGATGGTCTGGAGAAGAGAGGAGGGGATGGGGTCAAGCGGGCAGGTTGTTGGGCGGCCTGCAGTCACTAGTGGCAAGATTTTATCTGGAGAGAGAGAGGGGAGAAAGAAGTCAAAGCATAGGGTAGGGCAGTGTGAGCAGGACCAGCAGTGTCATTAGACTTAACAAACGAGGATCGGATGTCGTCAACCTTCTTCTTTTCAAAGTGGTTGACGAAGTCATCCACAGAGAGGGAGGAGGGGGGGGGGGGGGGGGGGGGGGAGGATTCAGCAGTGAGGAGAATGTGGCAAAGAGCTTCCTAGGGTTAGAGGCAGATGCTTGGAATTTAGAGTGGTAGAAAGTGGCCTTAGCAGCAGAAACAGATGAAGAAAATGTAGAGAGGAGGGAGTGAAAATATGCCAGGTCGGCAGGGAGTTTAGTTTTCTTCCATTTCCGCTCAGCTGCCCGGAGCTCTGTTCTGTGAGCTCGCAATGAGTCATCAAGCCACGGAGCTGGAGGGGAGGACCGAGCCGGCCGGGAGGATAGGGGACACAGGGAGTCAAAGGATGCAGAAAGGGAGGAGAGGAGGGTTGAGGAGGCAGAATCAGGAGATAGGAGGGAGAAGGATTGAGCAGAGGGAAGAGATGATAGGATGGAAGAGGAGAGAGTAGTGGGAGAGAGAGAGCGAAGGTTGCGGCGGCGCGTTACCATCTGTGTAGGGGCAGAGTGAGTAGTGTTGGAGGAGAGCGAGAGAGAAAAGGATACAAAGTAGTGGTCGGAGACATGGAGGGGAGTTGCAGTGAGATTAGTAGAAGAGCAACATCTAGTAAAGATGAAGTCAAGCGTATTGCCTGCCTTGTGAGTAGGGGGGACGGTGAGAGGGTGAGGTCAAAAGAGGAGAGGAGTGGAAAGAAGGAGGCAGAGAGAAATGAGTCAAATGTAGACGTAGGGAGGTTCCACCATGGCCAAGACCAAAGAGCTCTCCAAGGATGTCAGGTACAAGATTGTAGACCTACACAAGGCTGGAATGGGCTACAAGACCATCGCCAAGCAGCTTGGTGAGAAGGTGACAACAGTTGGTGCGATTATTCGCAAATGGAAGAAACACAAAAGAACTGTCAATCTCCCTCAGCCTGGGGCTCCATGCAAGATCTCACCTTGTGGAGTTGCAATGATCATGAGAACGGTGAGGAATCAGCCCAGGAGGATCTTGTCAATGATCTCAAGGCAGCTGGGACCATAGTCACCAAGAAAACAATTGGTAACACACTACGCCGTGAAGGACTGAAATCCTGCAGCGCCCGCAAGGTCCCCCTGCTCAAGAAAGCACATATACAGGCCCGTCTGAAATTTGCCAATGAACATATGAATGATTCAGAGGAGAACTGGGTGAAAGTGTTGTGGTCAGATGAGACCAAAATGGAGCTCTTTGGCATCAACTCAACTCGCCGTGTTTGGAGGAGGAGGAATGCTGCCTATGACTCCAAGAACACCATGCCCACCGTCAAACATGGAGGTGGAAACATTATGCTTTGGGGGTGTTTTTCTGCTAAGGGGACAGGACAACTTCATCGCATCAAAGGGACGATGGATGGGGCCATGTACCATCAAATATTAGGTGAGAACCTCCTTCCCTCAGCCAGGGCATTGAAAATGGGTCATGGATGGGTATTCCAACATGACAATGACCCAAAACACACAGCCAAGGCAACAAAGGAGTGGCTCAAGAAGAAGCACATTAAGGTCCTGGAGTGGTCTAGCCAGTCTCCAGACCTTAATCCCACAGAAAATCTGTGGAGAGAGCTGAAGGTTCGATTTGCCAAATGTCAGCCTCGAAACCTTAATGACTTGGAGAAGATCTGCAAAGAGGAGTGGGACAAAATCCCTCCTGAGATGTGTGCAAACCTGGTGGCCAACTACAAGAAACATCTGACCTCTGTGATTGCCAACAAGGGTTTTGCCACCAAGTACTAAGTCATGTTTTGCAGAGGGGTCAAATACTTATTTCCCTAATTAAAATGCAAATCAATTTATAACATTTTTGACATGCGTTTTTCTGGATTGTTTTGTTGTTATTCTGTCTCTCACTGTTCAAATAAACCTACAATTAAAATTATAAACTGATCATGTCTTTGTCAGTGGGCAAATGTACAAAATCAACAGGGGATCAAATACTTTTTTCCTTCACTGTAGATAGATAGATAGATAGATAGATAGATAGATAGATAGATAGATAGATAGATAGATAGATAGATAGATAGATAGATAGATAGATAGATAGATAGATAGATAGATAGATAGATAGATAGATAGATAGATAGATAGATAGATAGATAGATAGATAGATAGATAGATAGATAGATAGATAGATAGATAGGAGAGCGAGGTAGATAGATAGATAGATAGATAGATAGATAGATAGATAGATAGATAGATAGATAGATAGATAGATAGATAGATAGATAGATAGATAGATAGATAGATAGATAGATAGATAGATAGATAGATAGATAGATAGATAGATAGATAGATAGATCGATCGATCCTTAGGCTCTGTTCACAAACACAAACAGACCCCACAGAGCCCCAGGACAGCAGCACAATTAGACCCAACCAAATCATGAGAAAACAAAAAGAGAATTACTTGACATATTGGAAATAATTCACAAAAAAACAGCGCAAACTAGAATTCTATTTGGCCCTAAACAGAGAGTACACAATGGCAGAATACCTGACCACTGTGACTGACCCAAAATTAAGGAAAGCTTTGACTATGTACAGACTCACTGAGCATAGCCTTGCTATTGAGAAAGGCCGCCGTAGGCAGACCTGGCTCTCAAGAGAAGACAGGCTATGTGCACACTGCCCAAAAAATGAGGTGGAAACTGAACTGCACTTCCTAACCTCCTGCCAAATGTATGACCATATTAGAGACACATATTTCCCTCAGATTACACAGACCCACAAAGAATTAAAAAACAAATCCAATTTTGATAAATTCCCATATGTATTGGGTGAAATATCACAGTGTGCCATCACAGCAGCAAGATTTGTGACCTGTTGCCACAAGAAAAGGGCAACCAGTGAAGAACAAACACCATTGTAAATACATCCCATATTTATGTTTATTTATTTTTCCTTTGGTACTTTAACTATTTGCACATAATATGACATTTGAAATGTCTTTATTCTTTTGGAACTTTTGTGAGTGTAATGTGTACTGTAAAACATTTTTATTGTTTATTTCACTTTTGTTGATTACCTATTTCACTTGCTTTGGCAATGTAAACATACACTGCTCAAAAAAATTAAGGGAACACTTAAACAACACAATGTAACTCCAAGTCAATCACACTTCTGTGAAATCAAACTGTCCACTTAGGAAGCAACACTGATTGACAATACATTTCACATGCTGTTGTGCAAATGGAATAGACAACAGGTGGAAATTATAGGCAATTAGCAAGACACCCCCAATAAAGGACTGGTTTTGCAGGTGGTGACCACAGAACATTTCTCAGTTCCTATGCTTCCTGGCTGATGTTTTGGTCATTTTTGAATGCTGGTGGTGCTTTCACTCTAGTGGTAGCATGAGACGGAGTCTACAACCCACACAAGTGGCTCAGGTAGTGCAGCTCATCCAGGATGGCACATCAATGCGAGCTGTGGCAAGAAGGTTTGCTGTGTCTGTCAGCGTAGTGTCCAGAGCATGGAGGCGCTACCAGGAGACAGGCCAGTACATCAGGAGATGTGGAGGAGGCCGTAGGAGGGCAACAACCCAGCAGCAGGACTGCTACCTCCGCCTTTGTGCAAGGAGGAGCAGGAGGAGCACTGCCAGAGCCCTGCAAAATGACCTCCAGCAGGCCACAAATGTGCATGTGTCTGCTCAAACGGTCAGAAACAGACTCCATGAGGGTGGTATGAGGGCCCGACGTCCACAGGTGGGGGTTGTGCTTACAGCCCAACACCGTGCAGGACGTTTGGCATTTGCCAGAGAACAACAAGATTGGCAAATTCGCCACTGGCGCCCTGTGCTCTTCACAGATGAAAGCAGGTTCACACTGAGCACATGTGACAGACGTGACAGAGTCTGGAGACGCCGTGGAGAACGTTCTGCTGCCTGCAACATCCTCCAGCATGACCGGTTTGGCGGTGGGTCAGTCATGGTGTGGGGTGGCATTTCTTTGGGGGGCCGCACAGCCCTCCATGTGCTCGCCAGAGGTAGCCTGACTGCCATTAGGTACCGAGATGAGATTCTCAGACCCCTTGTGAGACCATATGCTGGTGCGGTTGGCCCTGGGTTCCTCCTAATGCAAGACAATGCTAGACCTCATGTGGCTGGAGTGTGTCAGCAGTTCCTGCAAGACGAAGGCATTGATGCTATGGACTGGCCCGCCCGTTCCCCAGACCTGAATCCAATTGAGCACATCTGGGACATCATGTCTCGCTCCATCCACCAACGCCACGTTGCACCACAGACTGTCCAGGAGTTGGCGGATGCTTTAGTCCAGGTCTGGGAGGAGATCCCTCAGGAGACCATCCGCCACCTCATCAGGAGCATGCCCAGGCGTTGTAGGGAGGTCATACAGGCACGTGGAGGCCACACACACTACTTGAGCCTCATTTTGACTTGTTTTAAGGACATTACATCAAAGTTGGATCAGCCTGTAGTGTGGTTTTCCACTTTAATTTTGAGGGTGCAGACCTCCATGGGTTGATAAATTTGATTTCCATTGATAATTTTTGTGTGATTTTGTTGTCAGCACATTCAACCATGTAAAGAAAAAAGTATTTAATAAGATTATTTCATTCATTCAGATCTAGGGTGTGTTATTTTAGTGTTCCCTTAATTTTTTTGAGCAGTGTATGTTTTCCATGCCAATAAAGCCCTTAAATTGAATTGAAATTGAATTGAATTGAGCGAGCGAGAGTGAGAGACGGAGTGAGAGACGGAGAGATAGAGAGAGAGAGAAAGAGAGAGAAAGAGAGAGAAACACAGAGGCACATAATCCCTGCCTGTAAATGTTACTTTAAACTTCCCAAGGCTCAGAGTTCACCCTGAGAATCATTACACACACACACACACACACACACACACACACACACACACACACACACACACACACACACAAGAGGTAGATGGCACTCTAATTGACATGCGGAGGTGGTGGCACCTCTGTGGACTTTGATCATTACAGACAGACAGATATCTGCTGCTACAACACTCATTTACTCCTAGTCTTTGAACGCCACCTCTGTTCTTAATTTGTATTCCTGTGGGACTCTTTTCCAAACTCAAAAGGTAATCTTGTGAATTTGAAGGATTTCTGGATTTCTGAATGTTATTTTCCTACGCTGGTGAAAGTGGATGAAGTATCAATCACGTTCTGATGCTACAATGATGCAATGTTTCACTCTCTTTTCATCTTAAAGGATGAAAGGTTACGTCTGTCAGCTCCCATTGGTTTCTGTTCCAAATCAATGATTTAAGACATCATTAGGGCAATTACAAGCCATAGACAGAGACATAATTAAAATAATTACACCTCTTTTCCATTTAAAGGCTCCCGAGTGGCGCAGCGGTCTAAGGCACTGCATCTCAGTGCTTGAGGTGTCACTACAGACCCCCTGGTTCGATTCCAGGCTGTATCACAACCGGCCGTGATTGGGAGTCCCATAGGGTGGCGCACAATTGGCCCAGCGTCGTCCGGGTTTGGCTGGTGTAGGCCGTCATTGTAAATAAGAATTTGTTCTTAACTGACTTGCCTAGTTAAATAAAGGTAAAATAAATAAAAAAGGTAAAGCAGACTGAGATATTGATACAGCTAAATCTGACCTTTCCTTTGCCTTGTTAAATGTGTCTTGCCCTGGACATGAGAGAGAGAGAGAGAGAGAGAGAGAGAGAGAGAGAGAGAGAGAGAGAGAGAGAGAGAGAGAGAGAGAGAGAGAGAGAGAGAGAGAGAGAGAAGAGAGAGAGAGAGAGAGGGGGGGGGGAGAGAGAGAAGAGAGAGGGGGGAGAGAGAGGGAGAGAGAGAGAGAGAGGGGGGGGGGGGGGGGGAGGGAGAGAGAGAGAGAGAGAGAGAGAGAGAAGAGAGAGAGAGAGAGAGAGAGAGAGAGAGAGAGAGAGAGAGAGACACTTGCCCTGGACATGACCACAGCTAACAATAATAACAGATATAGAAGAATATGTCGAATAGAATTCATAACAACTGACTCCACAGAACATGGAGGCCGTGTATCTAAAAATATGATTAATATCTGATCATACAGTATTTGTATGAACTAAAAGGTTCATCATACAAATGTCCAAGTTTTTGTATTTCGGTTGTTATAAGAACGACAACAACTCAGATTAAAGTGCATGTGAACATTTAATTTTCAATACAATTAAAAGCATTCACAAAAGAGGCAGCGTTTGCAGCAAAGTGCAGCAAAAAGCATTCGATTTAGAAATGCGTACATTCAAGGGCATTTCCTTGAATATAAATATAATAGAAGATCGGAGTAATAATTATATAAATTCTCATGTAAAATCTTAAAACATTTCATAGTAGGAAATGTACAGGTACATAAAACTGAATATATTATTATTTATATACAGATACAAAGTGGCTGACAGATAGAGATTCGTGGATGAGCACCAAGGACCGTATTTTTCACCAAAACTCTTTAGAAAACAGGATGTATTATCGCAGAATTAGAAAAGGATTATAAAGCTTCAGTATAAATAGTCAAATAGAGCTACATTACTGTATAATATATTAAAATCAGAACAGATTCTATTTGCTTTCATTCTAAAGAGAGACCGCCAGACAAAATGTTCTCCCTACTCCTCCCGCTTGGCTATAACCCTTCGATGTTTGAAGATCTGAAGGGTCTGGACAGGTATATAAGGAACATAAGCAGTGTAGTGGTGAAGCTTCCATCATATTGCTTTCACCTTACAGATCTACAAACATCAAAGGGTAAAATAAGGTGTGGTAGCAAATTGAGACATATCACAGGACGACAGGACAACAGGACGACACAGGACGACAGGACGACACAGGACGGCAGGACAACAGGATGACACAGGACGACAGGACGACAGGATGACATGACGATAGGACGACAGGACGACACAGGACGACAGGACGACAGGACGACAGGACGACACAGGACGACAGGACAACACAGGACGACAGGACGACAGGATGACACAGGACGACAGGACCACAGGACGACAGGATGACACAGGACGACAGGACCACAGGACCACAGGACGACAGGATGACACAGGATGACAGGATGACACAGGATGACACAGGACGACAGGACAACAGGACGACAGGATGACACAGGATGACAGGACGATAGGACGACAGGACGACAGAATGACACAGGACGACAGGATGACACAGGATGACACAGGACGACAGGACAACAGGACGACAGGATGACACAGGACGACAGGACGACAGGATGACACAGGATGACACAGGACGACAGGACGACAGGATGACACAGGATGACACAGGACGACAGGATGACACAGGACGACAGGATGACAGGATGACACAGGATGACACAGGACGACAGGACGACAGGACGACACAGGACGACAGGACGACACAGGACGACAGGACGACACAGGACGACAGGACAACAGGATGACACAGGATGACACAGGACGACAGGACGACACAGGACGACAGGACGACACAGGACGACACAGGACGACACAGGACGACAGGACGACACAGGACGACAGGACGACACAGGACGACACAGGACGACAGGACGACACAGGACGACAGGATGACATGACGATAGGACGACAGGACGACACAGGACGACAGGACGACAGGACGACAGGACGACACAGGACGACAGGACAACACAGGACGACAGGACGACAGGATGACACAGGACGGCACAGGACGACAGGACGACACAGGACGACAGGACCACAGGACGACAGGATGACACAGGACGACAGGACGACACAGGACGACAGGACCACAGGACGACAGGACGGCACAGGACGACAGGACGACACAGGACGACAGGACCACAGGACCACAGGATGACACAGGACGACAGGACCACAGGACCACAGGACGACAGGATGACACAGGATGACAGGATGACACAGGATGACACAGGACGACAGGACAACAGGACGACAGGATGACACAGGATGACAGGACGATAGGACGACAGGACGACACAGGACGACAGGATGACACAGGATGACATAGGACGACAGGACAACAGGACGACAGGATGACACAGGACGACAGGACGACAGGATGACACAGGATGACACAGGACGACAGGACGACAGGACGACACAGGACGACAGGATGACACAGGACGACACAGGACGACACAGGACGACACAGGACGACAGGACGACACAGGACGACAGGACGACACAGGACGACACAGGACGACAGGACGACACAGGACGACAGGACGACAGGACGACACAGGACGACAGGACGACAAGACGACACAGGACGACACAGGATGACAGGACGACAGGACGACAGGACGACACAGGACGATAGGACGACAGGACGACACAGGACGACAGGACGACACAGGACGACACAGGACGACACAGGATGACAGGACGACAGGACGACAGGACGACACAGGACGATAGGACGACAGGACGACACAGGACGACAGGACGACAGGACGACACAGGACGACAGGACGACAAGACGACACAGGACGACACAGGATGACAGGACGACAGGACGACACAGGACGACAGGACGACACAGGACGACACAGGACGACAGGATGACACAGGACGACACAGGACGACACAGGATGACAGGACGACAGGACGACAGGACGACAGGACGACACAGGACGATAGGACGACACAGGACGACAGGACGACAGGATGACACAGGACGACAGGACACAGAGAATAGATTGTCCTAGCCAGGATAAGGAGGGCAGTACAGCATATACATATAATTTATAGAATGGACAGCCCCATTAAGTGTACCCATGGCTTTACCAGTCAAATTGCAGTGTGCTAAACAACTGTCCGTTCTATAGATTATATTAATATTCAGTACAATGCAGTATAAGAGCTCTAGTCACTCTTCTTGCAGCTCTCCGTCTCAGTGTTCTCTGGCTGCTCTTTGGCCTTCTTCTGTGAGGCCTTTCCCCTGTTGTGTGCTGCAGTCTTGGACGGGGACCATGGGGTCTTGGAGGTCTCGGGGACCGCTGCGCCGCTCAAGCTCTCGCCGGTGCCCTTCTTAGTGGTCAAGGAGCTATCTGTGGACGGTTTCTTCACTACAGGGGTCTTGGTCTCAGAGGTGAAAATGGTACATGTGGATGGTGATGGCCAGGCAAAGAACGTGCGGTGCACAACAGACTCGATGGGAGCGAAGGGTGAAGAGGAGGAGCCGGTCAGCATCATATTTGTCTGGGGAAAAAAGAAATAGATGGAAGGGTTTTAAGAGAAGGAGAGACAGGGTGGAGTGATGAGAATACACTGACTACAGAATGACTCATAAGGAAGTAGACAGAAGACTTATCAGATGACTTATCAAATGACTTATCAAATGACTTATCAGATTAAATGTAACTTTATTGAGGTGATGGGTGAACTCTAATCTAACAGTTGGGAGCGTTCTGAAAACCTGTGGTTAGATTTATAAGATGTCAAGAGCAGAAGACCTCTCTCAGAGTGAGAGGATTGAGGAGGAATGATGCAACGAGATGAATTATGCAAAATTCTACTGCTAGGGGCAATACTAAGTCTAAAGTTGAGTCATATCTAAATATAAGTAAGGTAGGTCATTCAAATAACATGGACTGGATGCTGTGAGACAGTCAACATGGAGAAAGAATGTTGTTTGATTGCCATAAACATTATGTATCGGGAGGTTTCCCAGATCGAGATTGAAGCCATTTCTGGACTAAAAAGTATTTTCAGAGATTCTCCATTGAGCATGCTTTTTGGTCCAGGTGTAGGCTTTATCTATCTTGATCTGGGTCCAGGAAACTGGCCCTATGTCTTTGTAGAGGCCCTGCCCTGTGAGTGTTAGGGTTAGGGTTCAGGCTAGGGATAGGGTCAGGGTCAGGGGTTAGGATCAGGGTCAGGTTAGTGACTAACTTTGTTGACAACGGTGAAGACGGTGTACAGCAGCATGAGGTGGTGCTTCTGGATGGGCAGGTACTGGGTCTGCTGCAGGGCAAACAGCACCGCTCCTATCAGGGTGATCTTAGTAGGGCTGCACACAGAGTCAGAGGTTAGAGGTAAGAGGTCAACTCAGAGGTCAGCCAGGACAGTAACCTCATCTTTATGGCTATGAACAGATCACAGCAGGTAGGCACTCAGGATCCCCTCTCTCTCTCTCTCTCTCTCTCTCTCTCTCTCTCTCTCTCTCTCTCTCTCTCTCTCTCTCTCTCTCTCTCTCTCTCTCTCTCTCTCTCTCTCTCTCTCTCTCTCTCTCTCTCTCTCTCTCTCTCTCTCTCTCTCTCTCTCTCTCTCTCTCTCTCTCTCTCTCTCTCTCTCTCTCTCTCTCTCTCTCTCTCTCTCTCTCTCTCTCTCTCGAGAATAAGGAGACACTACCAGACATGCATCATCACTCATCACAGGGGTTTTAGAGATCAAAGTCAAAAGTCTACATACTCAGCCAGCCAGTAACCGACGTGTCACTCAGTGATTCTCCTATTCCATCATTGGGTTTCTGTGTACAACATCACACAGACCTAGCCTGGTCTCAGATCTGTTTGTGCTGTAAAGCCTACTGCAGGGGTGTAAACTCATTCCAAGGGGGGCCGAGTGTCTGCAGGTTTTTGGTTTTTCCTTTCAATTAAGACCTAGACAACCAGGTGAGGGGAGTTCCTTACTAATTAGTGACCTTAATTCATCAATCAAGTACAAGGGTGGATCGAAAACCTGCAGACACTCAGCCCTCCATGGAATGAGTTTGACACGTCATTGTAGCAACAGTCATTGTAGCAACGGTCATCAAAATTGTCAATTTGTTTTTGAAACAATTCTAATAAACGCAACAGTTGGACAATGGATGAAGATGAAGATGAAGATCCTCCAAACCTTATAACAATTAATGAGTCCAGGGATTTTGGTGGGAATTCAGATATTCAATTTATTGTCAAATGTTTATTTTATTAATTTTTTTATCTTAGATTGCACTCATATCTACATTTTCTAATGGTATCAGGTATTTTGTGTTAAAATAAAGAAAATGATAATGTGCCTAATTTGCATAAATACACTGGGTGTATTTGCATATATTAATAAATTAACGTAAAGGGGTGGAATGGGGCTGCAACCACCAACACCTTGCTCTATCTAGGGGCCTAGGTCTACATGGACTCACCTGTGCTGTCTAGACTGCCTCATTAATTACTGTTGTTGTCACGTTCTGTTGCATAATTACACACGTGTGTCAAATGCGGATTAAAAATCAACATGCTTGGCTCTAGATTTCACCCATTTACATGTAAACATACTTTACATTGTTTGCGAGATCAGACATAATATCACTATAATCCGAGTGTTCATTTTCGGAAGTTGCTTTCATTTCAGGGAATTTCATTTGTAATCATTTCAACTGTATTAAACTATTACTTTTTTCAATTCCACAAAAATTAACACCCGTAAAAATAAAGTTATCTTTCTTCTCTTTCTTGTGACGTGTCGAGACGATACGTTAAATCCCAGACTAAGCTTTAGCGTTCTTATAGATGCAACGGAGAGACAATGTATTCCACTGAGCCCATTTCAGCCATTACCGGGGTGTGTTTGACAGGTCATCACAAACATTTCCGTGGGCGTAACGTTAACGGGGGGGAAAAATGACAGAAGTATGAAATAGTCGCAGGAGTCAAATTAAAGCAATGAATACAGTGAGATTTAAAAGACAAGTGGATTTTGCTCAAGCACAAGAAAGAGAAAAAGACAGATCCTCAGGTGGGCGAGGCGTTGCTAGTCATTGTCATGCCAAACATAGGATACATTCAGCTTTAATATTGCAGATAGATTGTAACTTCCATCAATGTAATTGTTTGCATCACTTCCTATCCCCCATATGTTTTTTTACAGGGCCGTCTGAAGGTTGCCAATGAACATCTGAATGATTCAGAGGAGAACTGGGTGAAAGTGTTGTGGTCAGATGAGACCAAAATCGAGCTCTTTGGCATCAACTCAACTCGCCGTGTTTGGAGGAGGAGGAATGCTGCCTATGACCCCAAGAACACCATCCCCACCGTCAAACATGGAAGTGGAAACATTATGCTTTGCGGGTGTTTTTCTGCTAAGGGGACAGGACAACTTCACTGCATCAAAGGGACGATGGACGGGGCCATGTACCGTCAAATCTTGGGTGAGAACCTCCTTCCCTCAGCCAGGGCATTGAAAATGGGTCGTGGATGGGTATTCCAGCATGACAATGACCCAAAACACATGGCCAAAGCAACAAAGGAGTGGCTCAAGATAGCATGTGTGAGAAATTGAATATTAGTCAAGTCAAAAGTCACAAACAACTGTAGATTTTGCCGTAACTCTATCCGTTTCATGAAACTGGAGCCTTACAAACTCCGGGTTACCGATGGTGTTAACCAATAATCATGTAAGGTTGTATACGTGTGAGACCTAATATTTGTTCAAAAGTCACATCTATGAATAATTCCAGGTGGTTGTATAGAGAACCCATTCCTGTTGTATGGGACTGTCAGGAATTATCAAGATTACATTGTGGGGATAAATTCCTCCGTAGAGTAGGAGATAATTCTGGGGGACTAGTCAACCTGTTGTACCTATACAGGAAGGGGTGATTCCAGGTGTGGTGTGAAACTGTTTTGAATAACTTGTTATATAGAAGAGGTGGCTAAGGGATTTTTAACAGTACCAACCATGGGAGGCAAATCCTCACAAGAGGTCCCAGAATTTACTGGGGATGAGAAATACATGGAAATTAGAGACAAACGAAATGTGTATTATTTACCTAATAAAAAAATAAAAAATATGGCTTTACTGGGCGACTTGATGTAATTAAACTGGAATCCATGATTAAACAAATGCATGTAAATTGTGGTACTGATCTAAATTAAACAGAAAAGAGAGTAATTAAACTAGAGTCCATGATTAAACAAATGCATGTAAATTGTGGTAATGATCTAAAGAAACAGAAAAGAGAGGAACAGGAGGATTCAGAGCTAAGCTCAGGAGGGAGTCAGTATTAGTCAGGAGATGAGAGAGTAGGAGGGGGCCAGTACCCACTGATAGCCTTACCTAATCTATTGGTGGGGAATGAAAGTGGCCCCAGCAACCATAATATGCCATTTAGCAGACAGGCCATGAACACAGAGGACGTGGCCAGAGCGGTAGAAAGAATGACCCACCCCAAAACAGGAATAGTAAGGATTGGGCTGCCGTTAGAGGGCAGTGGGTTTCAGGGGATGCCCAGAGGGCACTTTTGCCATGGGCCGATCACGGAGAGTATGTTGGGAAAATAACTGAATTGTGTAATAGCCTCAGAGAACATTACCATCGTCATGCAGACTTCTCTAAAGTACATAAGTGTAAACAAGAGAATAGTGAGACTGTCAGCCAGTACTTAGAGAGGGTTAACGATGTGTTTAAACGCAAACAGTGGCATACCCGAGCCAGACCAGAGACAGGGGAATGATACGCCCTACCATCAGCAATTAAAAATATAGCGTTCCTCAGTGGAATGAGACCAGAGATAAGCAGGACCATTAAAAATACTTTGATAGGGTGGAGAAAAGCACAGCAACACATATTGAGGTTAAAAGGTTTGCAGTTTACCAAGAGCAGATTGGGAGAGACCTTAAGGGAGTGCCAACTCTCGGAGAGATAGTGAGGCCAGAACAAAGGAGCAGTGTCCTGGAAATCACAGTCTGTTTTTTTTTTTTTCAGTTCTGCTGGGAGTATATTTGATGATGGGGATTTGTGTTGAATGAGAAGCTAGAGACTTCATAAAATAATAATTGGAATAATAATTATATATTAACTTGCTCACCCAAACGTAGACATATGTCATGGGTGAGACATAATTAATATAATATTGTACAAAGCCAATTTAGGGTTTCCATTAAGGAACGTCAATCACTACATTGGATATTAATACTATGGAGATAAATTCAATATGTGCTGGTCAACTACGGAATGTGTTTGGTGTTATTTGTAGCCTACTTAGAAAGGACAGTTACCTATATCTGCTGTATTCTAAACAATGACAGATTGGGGGTTTCATAAGAGGTGGCTATAATTTTAGTCGATAACAGAGGTAATTAGATTTGAGAAATGTTGAAAAGTAATGTTAGATGGAAAGTCAGCAATAGAGGATAGAGATTGTACAGGGTTTCCTGTGTGAAAAAAAAAGTAATAGAAATTGGGTGATGAGAAATGTTGAATTGCATTGTTTAAGCAAGAATGGCATTCAATTCATGCTTTCTAGTTATGTGTATGCAAATATGTTATTCGTTTTTGGTGGTGTGTGGATAGAATTTACTAATGCCAGGATTTAGTAAACGAAGCAGAGAGATGTAGTGAGAGCAGTGGAAGGGATACCCCACCCTAAAACGGGGGTACACCAGTTCAGAAGAGATATGGAAGGGCTGACCGCCAGCTTTAAGCTGAATACAGGGGAACTAGAGAGGGCAGTCAGACAGATAGTGCTAAAGGACTGGGCGGCAGTGAGAGGAAACTGGGTTCCCGGAGATGGGAATGCGCCGGTTCTAGAGTGGGCAGCAGGAGGGGCTTATGGAGATAAATTGGCACAACTCTGTAATAATCTGAGAGAATATTATCACAGACATGCCGACTTCTCCAAAGTCCACGAGTGTAAGCAGGGAGACAGTGAGACTATTAGTCAATACCTAGAGAGACTGAGTGTCACGATCGTCTGACGAATGAACAGACCAAAGCGCAGCGCGTTGAGCGAACATGACTTTAATTGATAACGCACAAAATACAAAACAAAAGACGACTCGTGAAGTCCACAGTGACAATGACTGTACAGGAACAAAAACCCACAACCACAAGGTGAAAACACACAGTATAAATATGGCTCCCAATCAGAGATAACGAGCCGACAGCTGACACTCGTTACCTCCGATTGGGAGTCACTGACCAAACACGGAAAACAAAACCAATACCAAACACAACAAATGAACACACCCTATACCCAACACAACCAAATGAATACACCCTGGCTCAAACAACACAGTCCCGGAGCCAGAGCGTGACAGTACCCCCCCCTAAAGGCGCGGACTGCGACCGCGCCTCAATACGGGCTAAACAAGGGAGGGCTGGGCGGGCATACCTCCTCGGCGGTGGCTCTGGCTCCGGCCTTGATCCCCACCTCCTCTCCAACCCCCCAAAGTACCCCTGGTCCTGTCTAGCCCCGCTGGCCGGAGCCGGACTGACGACACGCGCCCCTGGCTTGGTGCGTGGAGGACGAACGGGCCTTACCAGGCTGACGACGCGCACCACTGCCTTGGCGCGGGGAGCAGGAATGGGCCGGACCGGGCTGACGAAGCGCACCCTTGACTTGGTGCGGAGAGCGGGACCGGGCCGGACAGGGCTGACGAAACGCACCACAGACTTGGTGCGAGTAGCAGGGACGAGCTGAACCAGGCTGACGACTCGCACCCTTGGCTTGGTGCGAGTGGCAGGAACGGGCTGGACCAGGCTGACGGCTCGCACCCTTGGCTTGGTGCGAGTAGCAGGGACGAGCTGAACCAGGCTGACGACTCGCACCCTTGGCTTGGTGCGAGTAGCAGGAACGGGCTGGACCAAGCCGACGACTCGTACCCCTGGCTTGGTGCGAGTAGCAGGAACAGGCTGGACCAGGCTGGCGACGCGCACCGTAGGTTTGGTGCGAGTGGCAGGAACAGGCCGTGCTGGGCTGGCGACGTACACCGTAGCCTTAGTACGTGGAGCAGGAACAGGCCGGGCTGGGCTGGCGACGCACACCGTAGGCTTCGTACGTGGAGCAGGAACAGGCCGGTCCGTACTGGGAACACACACCACTGGCCTTAACCGGGGATCAGGAACGGGCCGGACCGGACTGGTAACACACCTCAGTCTCTCACGCCGTGCCTCAACTGCTTCCCTCCCTCTACTCGCCAATGGCTCCCGTAATCCGGTAGCCTTCTCTCCACGTCTCTCTGTGGCAGCCTCCTGCTGCCCAGCCGCCCAAGCCATGTGCCCCCCCCAAAAAAACTTTTTGGGGTTGCCTCTCGTCCTTCCGACGATGACCCTGCTGACGCCGTTGCTCCTCTCTCGCCAGGGCCTTGATCTTCCCCCAAGGTCCCTTGCCCCCGAGCATGTCCTCCCAGGACCACGATTTGCCCACCTGGGCCATCGCCAGCCTCTCGATCTCCTTACCAGGCGCCTCCTCCCATGTCCAGTCTCTTTGCTCCTGGACACGCTGCTTGGTCCTTTTGTGGTGGGTTTTTCTGTCACGAATCGTCTGACGAATGAACAGACCAAAGCGCAGCGCGTTGAGCGAACATGACTTTAATTGATAACGCACAAAATACAAAACAAAAGACGACTCGTGAAGTCCACAGTGACAATGACTGTACAGGAACAAAAACCCACAACCACAAGGTGAAAACACACAGTATAAATATGGCTCCCAATCAGAGATAACGAGCCGACAGCTGACACTCGTTACCTCCGATTGGGAGTCACTGACCAAACACGGAAAACAAAACCAATACCAAACACAACAAATGAACACACCCTATACCCAACACAACCAAATGAATACACCCTGGCTCAAACAACACAGTCCCGGAGCCAGAGCGTGACACTGAGAGATGTGCTCAATGCAGTGGATTTATTAAACAATAGGTTTATATTTTAAAAACATCAATGCAACAGGTTGTGATGATTAAAATAATAGAAAGGGGTTATAGGTTTATATTAGAAGGTGTAGTGAACTTAATGAAACGTGGTATTATATAGTGTCTTCCAGGATTGATGGAAGTCTCCTATAGCATTATGTTAAGGGGATGCCTGGGATAAAATATAATGTCTTACTTACACGGAGTATGTGATTGTATTGGCTAATGAATGAAATATGACATTTACAGGGGCGACAGGAACAATAGAAGGGGAGACAGATTTTCCTATAGTGTTGATCAAATAATTGATAATGGATCATTTGAGATGAGATAACATGGAGCAGATTTAGGGGTTCGATAATCATTGTGAGATTTAAAGAGGATATGATCTGAAGGGTAATCAATTAAACATAATCATTGTATACTCTAGGAATTTTGAGTGGTTTTATGGATTAGTTATGAGGAATTAGATTGATACAAACGATTATTGATGAGTTAGGACTGGGGATATCTGTATCATGTTTTGTGTGTACTTACCATTTTTAGATTACTGATGATAATTGAAGGTTAACAAAATGAATAATTTCTCTTCCAGGAGAAAGAGATTCGCTTATCTAATTGGAATGTTGCCCAGGGATAGGGGGAGCAGTTTAGTGGAGTTAGGCAGTATTTAGGTCGTAAAAGTGAGCTACCAAATTAAGTGGGGCCTGGCTATTTTTGGTTGTTGTTTTTTAATTGGGGTTTTCAAATAAAAAAACAACACACCTAGTATGATGTTTATAAAGCCTTGTTATTTTGATTTTAGGGGGTTTTAAACAGGTCAAAGGTGATAAGTCTTAAAGGAGCACACACAGTGAATTTTATGGAGTTTTTCTGTTTTGACTGAGTTTAGGATATACATGATTTCTTATGAGAATAAATGTCATGAGGACTTAATGAACACTTGGGATAAGTAACATTTATGAAATATTTAGAATGATTGTAATGTTTAGTATACTATGGGATGGAACAGTTCGTTGAATGATTTCAATTGCCTCTGAACTCTGTTTTGACTTTCTGGTGTTAATTGATCATCCACACTGGTAAATTCTAAATGCATGAGAAGAGGACTTTAAGATAGTTTATTTTACCAAGTTGAGGGTAATTTATAGTACTGTGAAAAGTGTGAAGAAATTTATAATTTGGCAAATAATATATATGATTCTAACCATTAAAATAACAGAAGAGAGAGAGAGAGCTTTCCCTGAATGAGGGATACCTGTTGCTAGTAAATTGTACTAATCTTGGATTACTTTTACGGGATAGAAGTAAGTTGAGGTATTATCAAATGTTGTCAGCAGGGTTAAAACACTTATCTGGTCCCAGTCAGTTGTCAAAAGAGGAAGTTTCGATAGATAGAGATCTACTGTCACGTACGTTAAGGAACGGGACGGACCAAGGTGCAGCGTGAACGGCGAACATGTTTATTAACTAATAAACACACGAAACAGTAACCAAAACAACAAACTTAACCGTGACGGTCCAAAGGCTAACACACAAGCCTAAACATGAACATAACAAAATCCCACAATGCAGGCAGGAAAACTGGCTGCCTAAGTATGAACCCCAATCAGAGACAACGAGCGACAGCTGCCTCTGATTGGGAACCACACCCGGCCAAACATAGAAATACAAAACCTAGAATATATTCACACCCTGACCAAACTAGCTAGAGTTCTATAGGCCAGGGCGTGACATCTACTTATAGAGAGCTACAGTAGGGCCCCAATTAAGGAAGTTCACAGATGGGTGAAGCAAGGCGCAGTAAATAAGGAAGGAATATGGGTCAAAGACAGCTTACCAATTGTCCCGAAATTACTGTTTAGATATGCTGCAATATTGACACACGGGCAGAGCCATGTGTCAACGGGAGGGATGGATGGTAGAGCAGATTAGACAACACTTTGTTGCATATGGGATTACTAATTATTATTGATTTTTTTTTTTACTTTTGTTCAAGATGTGTTATCTGTGCTCAAAATAATCACCAGGGCAGACAAAGGGCACCTCGGGGTGAGTATCCTCCGGCTAAGTAACCCTTCCAGCAATTGGAAATTGATTTTATAGAGTTATCACGGAGTGAAGGGAAGAAATTTAGAGTAACCCCAGATAAAGATGGGTTATCCCCCTTTGAGAAAGTGTTTGGAAGACCTTACAGAATGCCACAGTTGGCAGGACCAGAACAGGCAGACATAGAACTAGAGAATACACTAGCAGAACACATGAGAAAATTGTTCATTAACCGTATGTCTAAGAATTTGTGTCCTACAGGAGAATTAAAGGAGAAGGTGATTCATAGTATATAACCTGGAGACTGGGTGTGGATCCAATCGTTGAGGAAAAAGGATTGAAAGCAGTCACGCTGGGAGGGACCATAGCAAGTCCTATTGGTAACTGCCTTCGCTATAAGAATAGCTGAGAGAGCCACTTGGGTCCACGTTACCCACTGCAAAAAGGTAGGCCCACATACTAACACAGTTGAACACACACAGAGTTAAAGAGAAGAACTGACCCACTAGGGTTCAGGGGTAAACTCTGTTAACGAAGAAACCCTACCCCGACCTTTCATCACTGTGGGGTGTTTATAGAGGTGTGGGTATGGGGAAGTACCAGGCAGGTGGGTCAGGGACAGGAATGGGATGGCGGTTTTGGGGATTTT
Organism: Coregonus lavaretus; assembly: GCF_964263955.1. Classification (NCBI taxonomy): domain Eukaryota; kingdom Metazoa; phylum Chordata; class Actinopteri; order Salmoniformes; family Salmonidae; genus Coregonus; species Coregonus lavaretus. Next base: position 7,766,186 of record NC_139997.1, read on the forward strand.
GGGGGACTCAGAGCTTCATCATCATGTTAACCATATTATGGATTAATCCAGGTCAACCTAAACAGGGAAATTATGAACAAAATAATACCAAGGCACTGATTCGATCTCGTAGAAATACTGAAACCAAGAAAGACTATTGGGGGAATGATTATTTTAATAGTTAAAGTCAGTTTAGGACAAGATGGGGGATTCAAGATACCATTCGACTTCTCCCATGAAGAGATAGGAGGTTTTGGGGGCTTTGGTAAGAAGGGGGCGTGTACAAGAAAGTTAGGTCCTAGAAGGTATGGTAAATACATTTGCACTGGGGAACGCTCATGTCCTTGGGCAAGGGTGTTTAAACATACCTGGGGAACATACTATGAGAATGGGATGGACGCAGTACACCGATGGGGAATTAAACAAACCCATGATAAATGTAAAACGGAACTGGTGATAACGGTAAAGTCAATTATGCAAGATGACATAGCAAGGAACTATTGGGCCTGTGTTGATGATTTCGGGGCAGATATATGTTTGAGGTTCATTTTTCAGGAGAGAAATGAATCTTCCACCCCCGAGACAGAACAGCAGGTAGATCTAATGTTATCACCAGAGGTACCAAAAAACTAGTCTAATACCAATTGGAAGGCCCTCAGAAGGAATCCTAAATAGCACTAAACCACCAAGGGTAGAATATTTCCTCTTGCAGGAAATGAACCAAGGAGAAGTAGAAGGAATTTCAAATGAGAACTTCTGGGTAAGGTGGATGAACTACACAGCTAGGGCGTTGGGTCAAACGAATTGTTATGCCTGTTCAACAGGTAGGCCAACCCTTGTAACTGCACCTATGCCTCAGACCATGTTCTTTTGTGTGATAGATTTGGGATCAAACCAAACCTCACCTAATTGTTCTGATATTAAAATAACCACTCTTAAAAAGGATAATACTAAGGCACCCCAATTCACCATGAACCCCGGAGATTATCAATGTTATAGACACCAAAGTAATGCGAATCACAGATCAAATTGGAGAAGGGTTTACAACAACGTTTTTCTGGTGGGTTACAATTGATTAAAATGTTGACTGGATTAATTACATCTACAAAGGTTCGTTAATTAGACAAGGGATGCAGTGAAGAGAATCTCAGGCCAACTATCCGCCACCTCACTCATGACCTGCAGAATAGTTTGGTTCTCGAAATGCTTTTAGCAGAGAAGGGCGGATTTACAAGATGGTGGGAGGTCATTGTTGTATATTTATCCCCAACAATACAGCCCCAGATGGTACAGTAACTAGAGCACTGGCAGGTCTCACTGCATTAGGTAAAGAATGGGCTGAGAACTGGGGGGTGAATACATCAATGACTGGTTGGTTTGATCAAATGTTTGGTAAATGGAAAACTATTGTTGTAACTATTTTAGGCGCGGCAATCGCGTCTATGGGTATGCTTGTTCTTTGTGGATGTTGTCTTATTCCCTGTGTCCAAGGGTTGGTGAGCAAGGCGTTGGAGAATGCAGTTTCCCAACAGATGGTGAGATACGGCCCAATCCCGGACTCCGACCTAAGGAATGAAGAATATGACCCACCAGGCTTGGTGGAGGACAACGACGATTCAGATAGTTTGAGACTGGATGTTTTCCTAGAACTATAAATCTCTAGTTTAAAAGTTATTGTAATGATATTTTGTGTATTAAAGTCTTGTTTTAAGTATGATGTACTAGTTAACCGATGTTGCAGGATGTGATGAAGCAAATGTTCTTCACTATAGGCTTAGACTGTTGTTTCCAGATAGTGGGTAAACAGGTTAGGTACCATTGCTAAAGAGTAACGTTACGCTTTTAATCATGGGGTAACCCTGATGAACCTGTATTGAATGAGACAATTTTTAATGTTTTTATATGCAAATCAACTTATATGCTTCAATGTGTGTGATTCATTTCTATAACAACATATATTTTGTGAGTATGTGTGTAATATTTAGTCAAAGGGTGGATTGATAGATTAATTATTAATGACTAATTATTACACCCTGAAACTGTGTGAAATGTGTTAGAATGTGTGAGTGTAGGACCAGTAAAGACTATGACATTGAGCTACTATTTAGCAATGTGAGTAAGAGTTAGACCAGACAACAAAGGACAAGGAGAACTGTCTACAGACAACTGAGAAACCAAGATAAAGGGGACTCCCAATTTAGGGAGGAGAGAAACTGTTAGGCTTTTTAAGGAGTATGCAGGATATTGTGAGGACGGCGATAACTAAGGAATGCATGTGTGTTTGTATGTATGTGTGTGAGTATGTATGTGTGTATGCATGTGTGTGTGTGTGTGTGTGTATTTGTGTGTGTGTGTGTATGTATGTGTGTGTGTGTGTGTGTGTGTGTGTGTGTGTGTGTGTGTGTGTGTGTGTGTGTGTGTGTGTGTGTGTGTGTGTGTGAACTGATGATCAGGAGAGCAGTTTTAAAGTGGAAAACTACAGCCCGCCTAAAGAGGGGAGGGATTTTTGTATGACGTGTGAGTATAAAAGATGGACTCTGAAATTGTGATGGCAGAATTCTCAATGAATAAATCTCTGACTATGCAGACCGGGACTCTGTCCGTTTCTTGATTTTGGTGGACGCACAGAGACACTTAAATAGTTTGTTAAATAATTCATATAATACAAACTGATCCTACAGTATGAGCTCTGGGAGAGGAGGGGACTTACTAACTGATCCTACAGTACGAGCTCTGGGAGAGGAGGGGACTTACTAACTGATCATACAGTACGAGCTCTGGGAGAGGAGGGGACTTACTAACTGATCCTACAGTATGAGCTCTCGGAGAGGAGGGGACTTACTAACTGATCCTACAGTACGAGCTCTGGTAGAGGAGGGGACTTACTAACTGATCCTACAGTATGAGCTCTGGGAGAGGAGGGGACTTACTAACTGATCCTACAGTACGAGCTCTCGGAGAGAAGGGGACTTACTAACTGATCCTACAGTACGAGCTCTGGGAGAGGAGGGGACTTACTAACTGATCCTACAGTATGAGCTCTGGGAGAGGAGGGGACTTACTAACTGATCCTACAGTACGAGCTCTGGGAGAGGAGGGGACTTACTAACTGATCCTACAGTACGAGCTCTGGGAGAGGAGGGGACTTACTAACTGATCATACAGTACGAGCTCTGGGAGAGGAGGGGACTTACTAACTGATCCTACAGTATGAGCTCTGGGATAGGAGGGGACTTACTAACTGATCATACAGTATGAGCTCTGGGAGAGGAGGGGACTTACTAACTGATCCTACAGTATGAGCTCTGGGAGAGAAGGGGACTTACTAACTGATCATACAGTATGAGCTCTGGGAGAGGAGGGGACTTACTAACTGATCCTACAGTATGAGCTCTCGGAGAGGAGGGGACTTACTAACTGATCCTACAGTATGAGCTCTGGGAGAGGAGGGGACTTACTAACTGATCCTACAGTATGAGCTCTGGGAGAGGAGGGGACTTACTAGGTCATCTTGAGAAGCTCATTAGTCTCTGGCTTCCAGACTCCTCTGACCAGCTGTTCAAAATTACTGATCAAACCTCCTCCAGCACCTGAAGAGAAAGAGAGATAGGACTCTGTGTCAATATCCTAGACTGGGATACAGTGCCTTCGGAAAGTATTCAGACACCTAGACTTTTGTTAGGTTACAGCCGTATTCTAAAATTGATAAATCTACACACAATACCCCATAATGACAAAGCAAAAACAGGTTTTTAGACATTTTTGTTAATTAAAAAAAAAAAGAAAAAAAAAAAGGAAATATCACATTTACATAAGTATTCAGACCCTTTACTCAGTACATTGTTGAAACACCTTTGGCAGCGATTACAGCCTCGAGGCTTCTTGGGTATGACACTACAAGCTTGGCACACCTGTATTTGGGGAGTTTCTCCCATTCTTCTCTGCAGATCCTCTCAAGCTCTGTCAGGTTGGATGGGGAGTGTTGCTGCACAGCTATTTTCAGGTCTCTCCAGAGATGTTTGATCGGGTTCAAGTCCGGGCTCTGGCTGGGCCAGTTAAGGACATTCAGAGACTTGTCCCGAAGCCACTCCTGTGTTGTCTTGGCTGTGTACTTAGGGTTGTTGTCCTGTTGGAAGGTGAAACTTTGCCCCAGTCTGAGGTCCTAAGTGCTCTGGAGCAGGTTTTCATTAAGGAGCTCTGCACTTTGCTCCATTCATCTTTGCCTCAATCCTGACTAGTCTCCCAGTCCCTGCCGCTGAAAAACATCCCCACAGCATGATGCTGCCACAACCATGCTTCACCGTAGGGATGGTGCCAGGTTTCCTCCAGATGTGACGCTTGGCATTCAGGCCAGAAAGTTCAATCTTGGTTTCATCAGACCAGAGAATCGTGTTTCTCATGGTCTGAGAGTCTTTAGGTGCCTTTTGGCAAACTCCAAGCAGGCTGTCATGTGCCTTTTACTGAGGAGTGGCTTCTGTCTGGCCACTCTACCATAAAGGCCTGATTGTGGAGTGCTGCAGAGATGGTTGTCCTTCTGGAAGGTTCTCCCATCTCCACAGAGGAACTCTAGAGCTCTGTCAGAGTGACCATCGGGTTCTTGGTCACCTCCCTGCCTCGACACAATCCTGTCTCGGAGCTCTATGAACAATTCCTTCGACCTCATGGCTTGGTTTTTGCTCTGACATACACTGTCAACTGTGGGACCTTATATAGACAGGTCCCACAACAACACATCTGCCACGCTGATCCTCAACACGGGGGCCCCTCAGGGGTGCATGCTCAGTCCCCTCCTGTACTCCCTGTTCACCCATGACTGCATGGCCAAGCACGACTCCAACACCATCATTAAGTTTGCCGATGACACAACAGTGGTAGGCCTGATCACTGACAACGATGAGACAGCCTATAGGGAGGAGGTCAGAGACCTGGCCGTGTGGTGCCAGGATAACAACCTCTCCCTCAATGTGATCAAGACAAAGGAGATGATTGTGGACTACAGGAAAATAAGGACTGAGCACGCCCCCATTCTCATCGACGGGGCTGTAGTGGAGCAGGTTGAGAGCTTCAAGTTCCTTGGTGTCCACATCGCCAACAAACTATCACGGTCCAAACACACCAAGACAGTCGTGAAGAGGGCACGACAAAGCCTATTCCCCCTCAGGAGCCTGAAAAGATTTGGCATGGGTCCTCAGATCCTCAAAAAGTTCTACAGCTGCCCCATCCTGACTGGTTGCATCACCGCCTGGTATGGCAACTGCTCGGCCTCCGACCGCAAGGCACTACAGAGGGTAGTGCGAACGGCCCAGTACATAACTGGGGCCAAGCTTCCTGCCATCCAGGACCTCTATATCAGGCGCTGTCAGAGGAAGGCCCTAAAAATGTCCAAAGATTCCAGCCATAGACTGTTCTCTCTGCTACCGCACGGCAAGTGGTACCGGAGTGCCAAGTCTAGGTCCAAAAGGCTTCTTAACAACTTCTACCCCCAAGCCATAAGACTCCTGAACAGCTAATCAAATGGCTACCCGGACTATTTGCATTGTCCTTCCCAACCCCCCTCCCCCTCTTTTTACGCTGCTGCTACTCTCTGTTTATTATCTATGCATAGTCCCTTTACCTCTACCTACATGTACATATTACCTAAATTACCTAGACTAACCTGTATATAGCCTCGCTACTGTTATTTTACTGTTGCTCTTTAATTATTTGTTATTTTTCTATTTTTCTTATTTTCTTATTTTTTACTTATCAATTTTTTACTTAACACTTATTTTTCTTAAAACTGCATTGTTGGTTAAGGGCTTGTAAGTAAGCATTTCACTGTAAGGTCTACACCTGTTGTATTCGGCGCATGTGACAAATACAATTTGATTTGATTTGATTTGTGTCCCTTTCCCAATCAATTTAATTTACCACAGGTGGACTCCAATCAAGTTGTAGAAACATCTCAAGGATGATCAATGGAAACAGGATGCACCTGAGCTCAATTTCGAGTCTCATAGCAAAGGGTCTGAATACTTATCTAAATAAGGTATTTCTGTTTTTTATTTTTAATACATTTGCCAAAAAATGTCTAAAAACCTGTTTTCGCATTGTCATTATGGGGTATTGTGTGTAGATTGCTGAGTATTTTTTATTTATTTAATCCATTTTAGAATAAGGCTGTAACGTAACAAAATATGGAAAAACTCAAGGGGTCTGAATACTTTCAGAATGCACTGTAGTAGCTTTATAGCCTGCTCCCAGACCTGTTTGTGCTGTCTGGCTCCTACGGTCTGTTTGGCATAACAAGGCGTTTTCTATACAGCACAAACAGATCTGGGACCAGGCTAGTAGCCGAATAGTCTTTAGGTCCAATAAATCCTCAAAGAAGTCAAATCAGAAAGCTCTATTTCTTTGTGGATGCAATGTGTAAGGGCTGCTGGGCTGCTTGCTATTCAAAGCACAGAGCTGAACAGCGAAACTATAATTTTCAGGATCACAATTAGTGTCAAACCAACCTCATGTTATTTAGAAGCATTCGTAAGGAGCAAAGCTCAGGGCATTAATAACCACAATAGTAATGGGTTTAATATCCATTACATTCCTGAAACTTGTCTTATGAATGACTACCAACAGGGCTTTTCTTCCAAATTGATTTATAAACAATTTATATTGAATGCGTGAGAAAGAGTTTATGTCTGTGTACCGCATCTGGGCATATTTTTCGACATGCTTGTCAGTGAGCAGCACACAAACAGTGGTACCAGTAATGTAGTGATAAGAAATAGGTGGGTAAACTCTGACCGTCGGTCGCAGTGAAAAAGGTAACGCTCCCTATGCTTTCAATGCATTTTTCCGCAAAAGGTGGGTAAACTGTTTTTACTTGTGTTTACCCTGAACTACACCACTGAGTGGTACCCTAGAGTAGTGCATTGTGGTCAGAGATTGTCAGAATCTGTATGATTGTGTGTATTGCATTCACAACACATACACTACATGGCAAAAGTATGTGGACACCTGCTCGTCGAACATCTCATTCCAAAATCATGGGCATTAATATGGAGTTGGTCCCCTCTTTGCTGGTATAACAGCCTCCACTCTTATGGGAAGGCTTTCCACTAGATGTTGGAACATTGTGGCGGGGACTTGCTTCCATTCAGCCACAAGAACATTAGTGAGGTCGGGCACTGATATTGGGCATTCCAATTAATCCCAAAGGTTTTCGATGGGGTTGAGGTCAGGGCTCTGTGCAGGCCAGTCAAGTTCTTCACACCGATCTCGAAAAACGATTTCTGTATGGATCTCGCTTTGTGCACGGGGGCATTGTCATACTGAAACAGGAAAGGGCCTTCCCCAAACTGTTGCCACAAAGCACAGAATCATATAGAATGTCATTGTATGCTGTAGCGTTAACATTTCCTTTCAATGGAACTAAGGGGCCTAGCCCGAACCATGAAAAACAGCCCCAGACCATTATTCCTCCTCCACCATTATTCCTCCTCCACCTCCTTTACAGTTGGCACTATGCATTCAGGCAGGTAGCGTTCTCCTGGCATCCGCCAAACCCAGATTCGTCCGTTGGACTGCCAGATGGTGAAGTGTGATTCATCAATCCAGAGAACATGTTTCCACTGCTCCAGAGTCCAATGGCAGTAAGCATTACACCACTCCAGCCGACGCTTGGTATTACGCATGGTGATCTTAGGCTTGTGTGCAGCTGCTCGGCCATGGAAAACCATTTCATGAAGCTCCAGAATAACCATTTTTGTGCTGACGTTGCTTCCAGAGGCAGTTTGGAACTCGGTAGTGAGTGTTGCAACCGAGGACAGGTGATTTTTACGAGCTACGCGCTTCAGCACTCGGCGGTCCCATTCTGTGAGCTTGTGTGGCCTACCACTTTGCGGCTGAGCTGTTGTTACTCCTAGACGTTTCCACTTCACAATAACAGAACTGACAGTTGACCGGGGAAGCTCTAGCAGGGCAGACATTTTACGAACTGACTTCTTGGAAAGTTGGCATCCTATGACGGTGCCACATTGAAAGTCACTGAGCTCTTCAGTACGGGCCATTCTACTGCCAATGTTTGTTTATGGAGATTGCTTGGCTGTGTGCTCGATTTTATACACCTGTCAGCAACTAGTGTGGCTGAAATAGCCGAATCGACTAACTTGAAGAGGTGTACACATACGTTTGGCCATTGTGTCAGTACACAACAAACAAAGGTACTTACCTTAAAAACAAATGATACTATACCATGAAGAGAGACTTTGTCTGTATATGTATATATACTAAACAGTGATATTCCTACCTTCAGCCCATCCTACAGCGATCATCACCAGCAGTCCATCCTTGTACTTGCTGTGTGCCTGAGCCACCCCCCCCAGGACCTTCCATGTGCGGGTCACCTCCTTCATACCCGTCAGCACCAGACGCAGAGGGAAGAGGACAATACAGGAGTACACCACATCCTGGGGGCAGTAGAACACCAGGTACCTAGAACACATTTCCCCCCCAGTGTTTTTATGAATATCGCTAAGCAACAACAGAATAAACTGAAATTTAATTACATACATTCTAATTATATTTCTCAACTCCTAATATTGAGCAAATTACACTAATTGGAGCCAATTACACCCACTGGATAATCTGACATAGGCTTTGAAAAAGCACCTGCTAATAGGCTACCAGTGCAGCATGTGCCGCTGGCTGCTGGTTAGCATTCTTGACTTGGACATTCATTTTTGCCAACACATGGCTAACCTTTGTTTACCAGCTAAACAGCTGCTCTTAGTGAAAATGTATTTGGGGTTACCTTTCTAGCTAATAGGCTATGTTAGAGTTTACGCTTCCTCTTCCAATTACACTGAACAAAAATATAAACGCAACATGTAAAGTGTTGGTCCCATGTTTCATGAGCTGAAACAAAAAATCCCAGACATTTTCCATACGCACAAAAAGCGTATTTCTCTCAAATTTTGTGCACACATTTCTTTACATCCTTGTTAGTGAGCCTTTCTCCTTGGTCAATATAATCGATCCACCTGAGAGGCGTGGCATATCAAGAAGCTGATTAAACAGCATGATCATTACACCGGTGCACCGTCTGCTGGGAACAATAAAAGGCCACTTGAAAATGTCCAGTTTTGTCACACAACACAATGCCAAAGTTTTGAGGGAGCGTGCAATTGGCATGCTGACTGCAGGAATGTCCACCAGAGCTGTTGCCAGAGAATTTCATGTTAATTTCCCTACCACGCCAGCCCAGGACCTCCACATCTGGCTTCTTCACCTGTGGGACCCCTTCTCAGTCATGTTATTTCTATTGACTGATTTCCTTATATGAACTGTAACTCAGTAAAATCTTTGAAATAGTTGCATGTTGCGTTTATATTTTTGTTCAGTATATAATGTGAGGAGGTAAGAATAATGAAATACTATCTACCAAATCTATTATTTTGAAAATGTTGATTACTGATGATAAGACAAGACGTGAAAGAAAAGGGTTGGCTAACATATGTTGGGACCGCCTGGGTCGCCGGTTTGCCTGGGCGGGGGACCCTGGGAAAGAATATACAGTCAGGAAGTAGTAAGCTGAATAAATATAATATCCACGTCCCACTGGAGAACAAACCAATCCTTCAGTGCCTGAGAAATACTACATGGCTGACAGAGTTACAATGTGTGCAGCATAACACTGTTCTTGTTCTTCCGTATGTCATTATCATGGGGGATTGGGAAAGCAAACACAGATTTTAGCAAATACTAATGATTCTGTGGGGTTTTGTGTTTTCTCTATGATGTACATTGACTGGCTTGATCTTGTGTGTTTCTATGATACAGTGACATGTTATGCGACCCAGTTATAATTCATCTTCACAGGCTGGAGCATGGCTAATGGCTAATGGCTGACTAATTGGCTAATTGTCCATTCCTCTGTGTGGTCATTTGCCCGCTCATTTGCATATTCTGTCACGCTAGCACATAGTCATAATCATCCAATGTGGGTGCTATCAAAATCAGAGGAGGCTGGTGGGAGGAGCTACAGGAGGACAGGCTCATTGTATTGGCTGGAATGGAATCAATGGAATGGTATCAAACACATCAAACAAATGGAAGCCACGTTTGACTCCATTCCATTGATTCCATTCCAGCCATTACAATGAGCCCATCCTCCAATAGCTCCTTCCACCAGCCTCCACTGATCAAAATATCCCTAATATGGCTACCACTTAGTTGTATTTTATTAGGGATCCCCATTAGCTGCTCCCAAGGCAGCAGCTACTCTACCATTTATACAGTATAAAGCAAAAGGTAACCAGAACCTGACAAACACAGGTTGTTAAATATCAATCTCCTTTTCCAAGTCTGCTGTCCCCACTTGCTTCAAGATGTCCACCATTGTTCCTGTAGCCAAGAAAGCAAAGGTAACTGAACTAAATTACTATTGCCCCATAGCACTCACTTCTGTCATAATGAAGTGCTTTGAGAGACTAGTTAAGGATCATATCACCTCTACCTTACCTGTCATCCTAGACCCACTTCAATTTGCGTACCGCCCCAATAGATCCACAGACAATGCAATCGCCATCGCACTGCACACTGCCCTGTCCTATCTGGACAAGAGGAATACCTATGTCAGAATGCTGCTCATTGACAATAGTTCAGCCTTCAACACCATAGAACCCTCCAAGCTCATCATTAAGCTCAGGGCCCTGGGTCTGAACCCCGCCCTGTGCAACTGGGTCCTGGACTTCCTGACGGGCCGCCCACCAGGGTGGTGAAGGTTTGCAGACGACACAACAGTAGTAGGCCTCATTACCAACAATGACGAGACAGCCTACAGGGAGGAGGTGAGGGCCCTGGCAGAGTGGTGCCAGGAAAATAACCTCTCCCTCATCATCAACACAACGAAGGAACTGATCGTGGACTTCAGGAGACAGCAGAGGGAGCACGCCCCATCCACATCGACGGGGCCGCAGTGGAGAAGGTGTAAAGCTTCAAGTTCCTCGGCGTACACATCACTGACAATCTGAAATGGTCCACCCACACAGACAGTGTGGTGAAAAAGGCGCAATAGCAACAGCGCCTCTTCAACCTCAGGAGCCTGAAGAAATTCAGTTTGGCCCCTCACAAACTTTTACAGATGCACCATTGAGAGCATCCTGTCGGGCTGTATCACCGCCTGGTATGGCAGCTGCACCGCCCGCAACCGCAGGGCTCTCCAGAGGGCGGTGCGGTCTGCCCAACGCATCACCGGGGGCACACTGCCTGCCCTCCAGGACATCTACAGCACCCGATGTCACAGGAAGGCCAAAAAGATCATCAAGGACATCAACCACCAGAGCCACAGCCTGGTCAGTACAAGTGCATCAAAGCTGGGACCGAGAGACTGAAAAACAGCTTCTATCTCAAGGCCATCAGACTGTTTAATAGCCATCACTAGCCGGCCTCCTCCCAGTACCCTGCCCTGAACTTAGTCACTGTCACTAGCCGGCTACCACCCGGTTACTCAACCCTGCACCTTAGAGGCTGCTGCCCTATGTACATAGCCATGGAATCACTGGTCACTTTAATAATGGAGCACTGGTCACTTTAATCGTGTTTCCATACTGTTTTACTCATTTCATATGTATATACTGTATTCTAGTGAATGCCATCCTATTCAACTATTGCTGTATATATAATATTATATCCTACGTATTCTACATATACACTAAATATTCTATCCACATACTGTCTGTCCATAATGTCTATACATCCCATCACATATATATGTATTTATACTCCGGTCTCATTGCTCGTCCTAATATTTATATAGTTCTTAATTCCATTATTTTACTTTTATATCTGTGTATATTGTTAAGAATTGTTAGATATTACTGCACTGCTGGAGCTAGGAACACAAGCATTTCGCTACACCCCGCAATAACATCTGCTAAATATGTGTATGCGACCAATAACATTTGATTAGACTTTAAATACATGTTGCCTTTCAGCCCATCAGAGGGCACTAAAACACTGTGGTATTGAAGAGGAAGCATGGATGAAGGTGGATGTTTTTTAATGGGTGCTCTTTTACTCAGTCACACTCTGATACATCTGAAATACTATCTACCGAATCTATTATTATATAATCTACAGTTCCCCCAATTATTTTCCCCCAAAATATCATTTTTCAATCACCTGTTTATTTCTGTTTTATAGTGTATCCGGAGTGTGAGAGCCTCATCAGTGGTGTAAAGTACTTAAGTAAAAATACTTTAAAGTACTACTTAAGTCGTTTTTGGGGGGTATCTGTATTTTACTTTACTTTTATATATTTGCCAGCTTTTACTTTTACTTCACTATAATTAAATACACTTCACTACATTCCTGAAGAAAATAATGTACTTTTTACTCCACACATTTTCCATGACACCCAAAAGTACTCGTTACATTACCCTGACACCTAAAAGTACTTGTTACATTTCCCTGACACCCAAAAGTAATCGTTACATTTTTCCTGACACCGAAAAGTCCTCTTTACATTTACCCTGACACCCAAAAGTAGTCATTACATTTTGACAGGAAAATTGTCAAATTCACGTATTTATGAAGAGAACATCCATGGTCGTAACTACTGCCTCTGATCTGGTGAACTCACTAAACACAAATGCTTTGTTTGTAAATTATGTCTGAGTGTTGGAGTGTGCCCCATGCTATCTGAAGAACAAAATATATACAGTTCAAGTCGGAAGTTTACATACACCTTAGCCAAATACATCAGTTTTTCACAATTCCTGACATTTAATCTTAGTAACAATTCCCTGTCTTAGGTCAGTTAGGATCACCACTTTATTTGAAGAATGTGAAATGTCAGAATAATAGTAGAGAGAACGATTTATTTCAGCTTTTATTTATTTCATCACATTCCCAGTGGGTTAGAAGTTTACATACACTCAATTAGTATTTGGTAGCATTGCCTTTAAATTGTTTAACTTGGGTCAAACGTTTCGGGTAGCCTTCCACAAGCTTCCCACAATAAGTTGGGTGAATTTTGGCCCATTCCTCCTGACAGAGCTGGTGTAACTGAGTCAGGTTTGTAGGCCTCCTTGCTCACACACACTTTATATCTAATCTATAGGATTGAGGTCAGGGCTTTGTGATGGCCACTCCAATACCTTGACTTTGTTGTCCTTAAGCCATTTTGCCACAACTTTGGGAAGTATGCTTGGGGTCATTGTCCATTTGGAAGACCCATTTGCGACCAAGCTTTAACTTCCTGACTGATGTCTTGAGATGTTGCTTCAATATATCCACATAATTTTCCTTCCTCATGATGCCATCAATTTTGTGAAGTGCACCAGTCCCTCCTGCAGCAAAGCACCCCCACAGCATGATGCTGCCACCTCCGTGCTTCATGGTTGGGATGGTGTTCTTCGGCTTGCAAGCAACACCCTTTTTCCTCCAAACATAATGATGGTCATTATGGCCAAACAGTTCTATTTTTGTTTCATCAGACCAGAGGACATTTCTCCAAAAAGTATGATCTTTGTCCCCATGTGCAGTTGCATACTGTAGTCTGGCTTTTTTATGGCGGTTTTGGAGCAGTGGCTTCTTCCTTGCTGAGCGGCCTTTCAGGTTATGTCGATATAGGACTTGTTTTACTGTGGATATAGATACTTTTGTACCTGTTTCCTCCAGCATCTTCACAAGGTCCTTTGCTGTTGTTCTGGGATTGATTTGCACTTTTCGCACCAAAGTACGTTCATCTCTAGGAGACAGAACGCGTCTCCTTCCTGAGCGGTATTACGGCTGCGTGTTCCCATGGTGTTTATACTTGCGTACTATTGTTTGTACAGATGAACGTGGTACCTTCAGTCGTTTGGAAATTGCTCCCAAGGATGAACCAGACTTGTGGAGGTCTACAATTTTGTTTCTGAGGTCTTGGATGATTTCTTTTGATTTTCCCATGATGACAAGCAAAGAGTTTGAAGGTAGGCCTTGAAATACATCCACAGGTACACCTCCAATTGACTCAAACGATGTCAGTTAGCCTATCAAAAGCTTCTAAAGCCATGACATCATTTTCTGGAATTTTCCAAGCTGTTTAAAGGCACAGTCAATTTAGTGTATGTAAACTTCTGACCCACTGGAATTATGATACAGTGAATTATAAGTGAAATAATCTGTCTGTAAACAATTGTTGGAAAAATTACTTGTGTCATGCACAAAGTACATGTCCTAACCGACTTGCCAAAACTATAGTTTGTTAACAAGAAATTTGTGGAGTGGTTGAAAAACAAGTTTTAATGACTCCAACCTAAGTGTATGTAAACTTCCGACTTCAACTGTATACAGTACCAGTCAAAAGTTTGGACACCTACTGATTCAAGGGGTTTTCTTTATTTTTACTATTTTCTACATTGTAGAATAATAGTGAAGACATCAAAACTATGAAATAACACACATGGAATCATGTAGTAACCAAAAAAGTGTTCACCAAATCAAAATATATTTTATATTTGAGATTCTTCAAATAGCCACCCATTGCCTTGATGACAGCTTTGCATACTCTTGGCATTCTCTCAACCAACTTCACCTGGAATGCTTTTCCAACAGTCTTGAAGGAGTTCCCACATATGCTGAGCACTTGTTGGTTGCTTTTCCTTCACTCTGCCGTCCGACTCATGCCAAACCATATCAATTGGGTTGAGGTTGGGGGATTGTGGAGGCTAGGTCATCTGATGCAGCACTCCCATCACTCTCCTTCTTGATAAAATAGCCCTTGCATAGCCTGGAGGTGTGTTGGGTCATTGTCCTGTTGAAAAACAAATGATAGTCCCACTAAGCCCAAACCAGATGGGATGGCATATCGCTGCAGAATGCTGTGGTAGCCATGCTGGTTAAGTGTGCCTTGAATTCTAAATAAATCACAGACAGTGTCACCAGTAAAGCACCACCACACCATAACACCTCCTCCTCCATGCTTTACGGTGGGAAATAAACATGCGGAGATCATCCGTTCACCCACACTGCGTCTCACAAAACACGGCGTTTGGAACCATAAATCTCAAATTTGGACTCCAGACCAAAGGACACATTTCCACCGGTCTAATGTCCATTGCTCGTGTTTCTTGGCCCAAGCGGGTCTCTTCTTATTGATGTCCTTTAGTTGTGGTTTCTTTGCAGCAATTCGACCATGAAGGCCTGATTCACACAGTCCCCTCTGAACAGTTGATGTTGAGATGTGTCTGTGACTTGAACTCTGTGAAGCATTTATTTGGGCTGCAATTTCTGAGGCTGGTAACTCTAATGAACTTATCCTCTGCAGCAGAGGTAACTCTGGGTCTTCCATTCCAGTGGCGGTCCTCATGAGAGCCAGTTTCATCATAGCGCTTGATGGTGTTTGCGACTGCGCTTAAAGAAACTTTCAAAGTTCTTAAAATGTTCCGTATTGACTGACCTTCATGTCTTAAAGTAATGATGGACTGTCATTTCTCTTTGCTTATTTGAGCTGTTCTTGCCATAATATGGACTTGGTCTTTTACCAAATAGGGCTATCTTCTGTATACACCCCTACCTTGTCACAACACAACTGATTGTCTCAAACGCATTACGAACAAAATCAATTCCACAAAGAAGGCACACCTGTTAATTGAAATGCATTCCAGATGACTACCCCATGAAGCTGGTTGAGAGAATGACAAGAGTGTGCAAAGCTGTCATCAAAGCAAAGGGTGGCTATTTGAAGAATCTCAAATATAAAATATATTTTGATTTGTTTGTCACGGTTTCGGCCGAGGCTGCTCCTTCTCCTTGTTCGGGCAGGCTTCGGCGGTCGTCGTCTCCGGAGTACTAGCTGCCACCGTTCTATGTTTCTATGTTTGATTGGTTTTGTCTGTTTTGTTACACCTGTTCGTTGTTAGTGTTCATTATGTGTCCTATTTAGTTCTCTTGAGTTTGGTCAGGTGTTGTGTGTAATTGTTCGATGTCACGTGTTGTGTTAGTTCGTTGTTCTGTTCTCTCTATATTGTGTTGTTAGAGAGAGTCCCGCACTTTGTGCGCATTTATTTTGTACTTACCATTGTGCGTAAAGTTCGCCTGTGGCCTGTTGCCGTGGTTGGCTTGTTCCTTGGACTTAACTAAAGACATCTGTTCGAACCTCTGTGTGTCCTGCGTGTGATTCTACGTTACCTCTACACTCAACCCTGACATTGTTTAACATGTCTTTGGTTACTACATGATTCCATATGTGTTATTTCATAGTGTTGATGTCTTCACTATTATTCTACAATGTAAAAAATAGTAAAAATAAAGAAAAATCCTTGAATTAGTAGGTGTGTCCAAACTTTTGACTGGTAATGTATATATATATATATGTAATTGTGCCGTCTGGTTTGCTTAATATAAGGAATTTGAAATGATTTATACTTTGACTTTTGATACTTAAGTATATTTTAGCAATTCCATTTACTTTTGATACTTACAGTGAGGGAAAAAAGTATTTGATCCCCTGCTGATTTTGTACGTTTGCCCACTGACAAAGAAATGATCAGTCTATAATTTTAATGGTAGGTTTATTTGAACAGTGAGAGACAGAATAACAACAAAATCATCCAGAGAAACGCATATCAAAAATGTTATAAATTAATTTGCATTTTAATGAGGGAAATAAGTATTTGACCCCCTCTCAATCAGAAAGATTTCTGGCTCCCAGGTGTCTTTTATACAGGTAACGAGCTGAGATTAGGAGTACACTCTTAAAGGGAGTGCTCATAATCTCAGCTTGTTACCTGTATAAAAGACACCTGTCTACAGAAGCAATCAATCAATCAGATTCCAAACTCTCCACCATGGCCAAGAACAAAGAGCTCTCCAAGGATGTCAGGGACAAGATTGTAGACCTACAAGGCTGGAATGGGCTACAAGACCATCGCCAAGCAGCTTGGTGAGAAGGTGACAACAGTTGGTGCGATTATTCGCAAATGGAAGAAACACAAAATAACTGTCAATCTCCCTCGGCCTGGGGCTCCATGCAAGATCTCACCTCGTGGAGTTGCAATGATCATGAGAACGGTGAGGAATCAGCCCCAAATAACACGGGTGGATGTTGTCAATGATCTCAAGGCAGCTGGGACCATAGTCACCAAGAAAACAATTGGTAACACAATACGCCGTGAAGGACTGATATCCTGCAGCGCCCGCAAGGTCCCCCTGCTCAAGAAAGCACATATACAGGCCCGTCTGAAGTTTGCCATTGAACATCTGAATGATTCAGAGGAGAACTGGGTGAAAGTGTTGTTGTCAGATGAGACCAAAATCGAGCTCTTTGGCATCAACTCAACTCCCTCCTTCCACCCCTCTCTCTTTCCCTCCTTCCGCCCCTCTCTCTCTCTCTCTCTCTCTCTCTCTCTCTCTCTCTCTCTCTCTCTCTCTCTCCCTCCCTCCCCCCATCTCTGTCTCCCTCCCTCCCTCTCTCCTCTCCACTCACCAGATGACCGAGGCCATGAGGACGTTGATGTTCTTGGACAGAGGGGCTATGGGGGCCTCAGCCATCATGAGGGCAGAGAGAATGCCCCCTCCGAAGCAGTACAGCATAGAACTGAACCAGCAGGCAAACGGGCTCCTCCTCGCCACCTCCAGGACTCCTGTAACCCAGTCACCAGCGGAGGTTAGTGTAGTTAATCGAAAACTAAGTCAAATAACGAAAAAGTACAACATTTACATTTACATTTGAGTCATTTCGCAGACGCTCTTATCCAGAGCGACTTACAGTTAGTGAGTGCATACATTTTCATAACATCAAACACAATGTGCAGGATAATGAGAAACCCTGGAGGGGCTTAGAAAAAAGCCTGACTGTAAATCTATTAGCAGAAACTTCATCCTCATCCTCCTAATCATCATCATCATCATCATCATCAATTTTGAAGTAATCAGCTATTGATAGACTTTCTCTAACATCAACATCCTAACCTTATTTTGGAACAATGTGACAGCTACTGATCTGATGGAAAAGGCTGCACTGGGTCTCTGTAAAGCACTTTGTGACAACTGCTGATGTAAAAAGGGCTCTATAAAATACATTTGATTAATTGATTAATTAGAATAAGTCAACAATTATATAGAACAAGGAGTGTATTGTGTATTCTTGTTTAATGCTCTCTACTTGTCAGTTCTAGCAAATATGTTGTTGTAAATCTGCAGAGGAGCTAAAAGCATAGCAGAACAATATGTTCATAGCGAGAGGAGAGATTACAGTGGAGGAGTTTCACATTACAGGAGTGTCACTGTTTGAGGAAGGTCCTTTCAGACTTCCAGGGCTGTTAAACATTCACGAACAGTAGATATACAAATGAGAACCAGGTCAATTCCAGAGACATGATATGTCCTCATCTCGCCTGATTGTTGATTAGTGATGGTATCTGCTCAGTGTCCGTACTGTCTCCCCATATGCAAAGCCTTTCAGGATTGTGTTCATTCATTTTCAGTCAGACTATGGACACTGCCTCAAAGAAAGACATTCTAGATAAACTAGGATCCAGGATCAAGCGGTTTACAGTTCTAACTATGAAGCCATGTAGTTTACAGTTCTAACTATGAAGCCATGTAGTTTACAGTTCTAACTATGAAGCCATGTAGTTTACAGTTCTAACTATGAAGCCATGCAGTTTACAGTTCTAACTATGAAGCCATGTAGTTTACAGTTCTAACTATGAAGCCATGTAGTTTACAGTTCTAACTATGAAGCCATGTAGTTTACAGTTCTAACTATGAAGCCATCCAGTTTACAGTTCTAACTAAGAAGCCATGTAGTTTACAGTTCTAACTATGAAGCCATGTAGTTTACAGTTCTAACTGTGAAGCCATGAGTTCTAACTATGAAGCCATGTAGTTTACAGTTCTAACTATGAAGCCATGCAGTTTACAGTTCTAACTATGAAGTCATGTAGTTTACAGATCTAACTATGAAGCCATGTAGTTTACAGTTCTAACTATGAAGCAATGTAGTTTACAGTTCTAACTATGAAGCCATGAGTTCTAACTATGAAGCCATGTAGTTTACAGTTCTAACTATGAAGCCATGTAGTTTACAGTTCTAACTATGAAGCCATGTAGTTTACAGTTCTAACTATGAAGCCATGTAGTTTACAGTTCTAACTATGAAGCCATGTAGTTTACAGTTCTAACTATGAAGCCATGAGTTCTAACTATGAAGCCATGTAGTTTACAGTTCTAACTATGAAGCCATGTAGTTTACAGTTCTAACTATGAAGCCATGTAGTTTACAGTTCTAACTATGAAGCCATGCAGTTTACAGTTCTAACTATGAAGCCATGTAGTTTACAGATCTAACTATGAAGCCATGTAGTTTACAGTTCTAACTATGAAGCAATGTAGTTTACAGTTCTAACTATGAAGCCATGTAGTTTACAGCTCTAACTGTGAAGCCATGAGTTCTAACTATGAAGCCATGTAGTTTACAGTTCTAACTATGAAGCCATGCAGTTTACAGTTCTAACTATGAAGCCATGTAGTTTACAGATCTAACTATGAAGCCATGTAGTTTACAGTTCTAACTATGAAGCAATGTAGTTTACAGTTCTAATTATGAAGCCATGTAGTTTACAGTTCTAACTGTGAAGCCATGAGTTCTAACTATGAAGCCATGTAGTTTACAGTTCTAACTATGAAGCCATGTAGTTTACAGTTCTAACTATGAAGCCATGCAGTTTACAGTTCTAACTATGAAGCCATGTAGTTTACAGTTCTAACTATGAAGCCATGTAGTTTACAGATCTAACTATGAAGCCATGTAGTTTACAGTTCTAACTATGAAGCCATGTAGTTTACAGTTCTAACTATGAAGCCATGTAGTTTACAGTTCTAACTATGAAGCCATGCAGTTTACAGTTCTAACTATGAAGCCATGCAGTTTACAGTTCTAACTATGAAGCCATGCAGTTTACAGTTCTAACTATGAAGCCATGCAGTTTACAGTTCTAACTATGAAGCCATGTAGTTTACAGTTCTAACTATGAAGCAATGTAGTTTACAGTTCTAACTATGAAGCAATGTAGTTTACAGATCTAACTATGAAGCCATGAGTTCTAACTATGAAGCCATGTAGTTTACAGTTCTAACTATGAAGCCATGTAGTTTACAGTTCTAACTATGAAGCCATGTAGTTTACAGTTCTAACTATGAAGCAATGTAGTTTACAGTTCTAACTATGAAGCAATGTAGTTTACAGTTCTAACTATGAAGCCATGCAGTTTACAGTTCGAACTATGAAGCCATGTAGTTTACAGTTCTAACTGTGAAGCCATGAGTTCTAACTATGAAGCCATGCAGTTTACAGTTCTAACTATGAAGCCATGTAGTTTACAGTTCTAACTATGAAGCCATGTAGTTTACAGTTCTAACTATGAAGCCATCCAGTTTACAGTTCTAACTATGAAGCCATGTAGTTTACAGTTCTAACTATGAAGCCATGTAGTTTACAGTTCTAACTGTGAAGCCATGAGTTCTAACTATGAAGCCATGTAGTTTACAGTTCTAACTATGAAGCCATGCAGTTTACAGTTCTAACTATGAAGTCATGTAGTTTACAGATCTAACTATGAAGCCATGTAGTTTACAGTTCTAACTATGAAGCAATGTAGTTTACAGTTCTAACTATGAAGCCATGAGTTCTAACTATGAAGCCATGTAGTTTACAGTTCTAACTATGAAGCCATGTAGTTTACAGTTCTAACTATGAAGCCATGTAGTTTACAGTTCTAACTATGAAGCCATGTAGTTTACAGTTCTAACTATGAAGCCATGTAGTTTACAGTTCTAACTATGAAGCCATGAGTTCTAACTATGAAGCCATGTAGTTTACAGTTCTAACTATGAAGCCATGTAGTTTACAGTTCTAACTATGAAGCCATGTAGTTTACAGTTCTAACTGTGAAGCCATGAGTTCTAACTATGAAGCCATGCAGTTTACAGTTCTAACTATGAAGCCATGTAGTTTACAGTTCTAACTATGAAGCCATGCAGTTTACAGTTCTAACTATGAAGCCATGCAGTTTACAGTTCTAACTATGAAGCCATGTAGTTTACAGTTCTAACTATGAAGCCATGTAGTTTACAGTTCTAACTATGAAGCCATGAGTTCTAACTATGAAGCCATGTAGTTTACAGTTCTAACTATGAAGCCATGCAGTTTACAGTTCTAACTATGAAGCCATGTAGTTTACAGATCTAACTATGAAGCCATGTAGTTTACAGTTCTAACTATGAAGCAATGTAGTTTACAGTTCTAACTATGAAGCCATGAGTTCTAACTATGAAGCCATGTAGTTTACAGTTCTAACTATGAAGCCATGTAGTTTACAGTTCTAACTATGAAGCCATGAGTTCTAACTATGAAGCCATGTAGTTTACAGTTCTAACTATGAAGCCATGCAGTTTACAGTTCTAACTATGAAGCCATGTAGTTTACAGTTCTAACTCCTGACCACTGTAGGGCCCTTCATAACACTGCAGACGCTTACTTATTTATTTTTGTTTCAATAATTCAACAACAGCAGGGTCAAGCATGTTGTGTTTTGTAAAATACATGTACAGAACCTTACTTACCGTATTTTCCGCACTATAAGGCGCACCGGATTATAAGGCGCACCTTCAATGAATGGCCTATTTTAGAACTGTTTTCATAAATAGGGCGCACCGGATTATAAGGCGCATAGAATAGAAGATACTGCAGTCAAACGTTTGACTGGGGTTGCGTTATGCATCCAGTAGATGGAGCTGTGCTAAAGGGAATGTCAACAAAACAGTCAGATAAAGTCAAACTTTATTAAGCGTTCTGACAACAATTTTGGGGTCTTTATACACACACAAGTGGTGTGGGACTGTGAGTAAGCACAGTACCGGTGTTTACTGACTACGGTAGCCGTAATGCTGCAAGCGGTGCGGCTTTGTAGTTTACCAGTCGTACTGAAACATTTCATTATTATTAAATTGTTTTTATTGGTTTTTCATACTGAAACATTTTGACAGAGCGCCTTGAGCGCCGTGTACAACCAGTATGGATCAACCAACTAACCAATTGATCCATATATAAGGTGCTCCGGATTATAAGGCGCACTGTCGTTTTTTGAGAAAATTAAAGGCTTTTAAGTGCGCCTTATAGTGCGGAAAATACGGTACTTGTCCCGATTTTTTTTATTTAAAACGGAACATTAGAAATGAGAAAATTAGAACAGGATTATAAATGAAAGAGTGGGGAGAGAGATCGAACCCCTGCAGGTCTCCTGGGATAATGAGTGGTCTGGAGTTGGCAGAGTCAATGGTACCGCTAGACTAAACTCCAACAAATAGCCAGCATCAACATATCAAAGGGGAGAGAGGTTTAGAGATATTTAACAGGAGGAACTAACAGCAGTGGGACATTCATTATCACTGGGCATCTTGCACACTCTGTTTAATATCAACAAACATCACATGAAATGGCTACAACAATACGGATTAGTGATTACCCGGGTACACAGTTATAACACACCCATATGCGCGCGTACACACACACACACACACACACACACACAGAAATACACACAAATTAACAACACACAAAATATGCACAAAGGTTCCTCACAACTACAAATCGCAGGCGTCACCGAACCAACAACCAGCGTTTGCACAACCATTGAATATCTGATGAAATCTCATTTTGTGCATCGCTGTTCACCACAGATGGACAGCCAGCTTTGCGCAGCAGTACCCATCTGAACACACACATACGTCAGAACTGACAGCCTCCATGGTCGCCAGCATTTGGCGTTGGAGCATAGTAGTTCATGTTGCAACTGAAGTAGTGGTTAGTTACAGCATATCAATACCACAACAACGTCACTAATCAAAATAATTGTCATCATGCAAATCATCAATTGAAAGCAGGTTGTAGTCAATTGAAAGCAGGTTGTAGTCAATTGAAAGCAGGTTGTAGTCAATTGAAAGCAGGTTGTAGTCAATTGAAAGCAGGTTGTAGTCAATTGAAAGCAGGTTGTAGTCAATTGAAAGCAGGTTGTAGTCAATTGAAAGCAGGTTGTAGTCAATTGAAAGCAGGTTGTAGTCAATTGACGGCAGGTTATAACAGCCTTAATAACCTCTTAATAAGCCTAAAAAACAGTTATATAATTGTGGTTGCAGGATTAGGAGAGAAGCCATGGCTCCTTCTCCATAACACAGACGCAACAAAGCTTAAATACAGCCTGGTCCCAGATCTGTTTGTGCTCTCTTGCCAACTCCTCAGGCAAACAGTTGTCAAGTCCAAACAAACAGATCTGGGACCAGGCTAGGTTAAATAAAGGTTATTAAAAAAAATAAGCATGGAGCGGTAGCCATGCATGCATCAGATCCGGGAAAAAGCCTTCTGGGAAAAAGATTTGTGTCAACAGTGGATCCCTGAAGCTGGGTTTACTCAGAGACATACAATATACATAGTGTATGGTTCGGTCTTAACTATAGCAGTAGTACTGTGGTAGTACTGTAGCAGGTGGATGGGATGGTTACAATAATGACTGGTGAAACAGTTACATACCTGTCTACTGGGACACATAACCTGCAACATCCACAAAGGAACAACATTAATGACTATGTACATTATTTAATACCTACCTATGCAAATAAGTAAAAACTATTCATTTAATGACTTTTTACTATGTAAATGCTACCGTAGGTGTTATCAAAATATGTATAGATAACTAATGCAATTTTCTTGGGATCTTATCAACAACTTTGAAGCTGATATTTACAGACAATCATTTACAGTAGGCCTAGTCCCTAGTGGGTTGAGAAATGTAGCTGTTTTAATTTCTTCTCTTCATATGTACTGATGAGACAGATTATTACACAGCACCAGAACAACAGAGGAGCGCATGGAGTGGGTTATTTTGACACATAGGTCTACAACAGCGTGTTTTGTCACATAGGCCTACAACAGTGTGTTTTGCCATATAAGCCTACAACAGTGTGTTTTGCCACATAGGCCTACAACAGTGTGTTTTGCCACATAGGCCTACAACAGTGTGTTTTGCCACATAGGCCTACAACAGTGTGTTTTGTCACATAGGCCTACAACAGTGTGTTTTGCCACATAGGCCTACAACAGTGTGTTTTGCCACATAGGCCTACAACAGTGTGTTTTGCCACATAGGCCTACAACAGTGTGTTTTGCCACATAGGCCTACAACAGTGTGTTTTGTCACATAGGCCTACAACAGTGTGTTTTGCCATATAAGCCTACAACAGTGTGTTTTGCCACATAGGCCTACAACAGTGTGTTTTGTCACATAGGCCTACAACAGTGTGTTTTGTCACATAGGCCTACAACAGTGTGTTTTGTCACATAGGCCTATAACAGTGTGTTTTGCCATATACAGCAGCAGCGGTGATGAGCTTCCTGCAGTTGAAAAGCAGTTAATGCCTTGAGGCTTTTAAAACAGCCAGCCAAGCAACAGGAACTAAGGAAGGTCGCTGCACCTGTTCAGCATAAGTAAACAGGAGAGGTTTTGTCAACGAATGCTTTTAGTTCCACTGCTAGTTCCACTGCATGCAGCTTCAGTACATTTTTAATTAGTGAAGCTTGTGCTTTGTCTATTAGCCTGGTCCCAGATCAGTTTGTGCTGTCTTGCCAAAGTTCCCAACAGTTTGCAAGAGGCACAAGCATATCTGGGACCAGGCTAATTTGGCAAAACAGCAGAAGCGGACCTGGGACCAGGCTAATAGTCTATTCCTTGCTACAGAGATGCCATTAGGAATGGGTGAACAAGTTATGCTGCCAGCTAGGGGCTGTTATTCATTGAGTGGGTTGTTGCTACTTTGCATATAGAAGAGGTTGTTCGTCGATACAGAAAATCCCTAACGAATGGGTAAACAAGCTTTTCTGCCAGTAAATGGGACTTAAAGAGTGAGTCCAAGAGATGTTTGTGTCCCAAGAGTCCCATAAAGAGCCTAAAAGATTGAATCTACAGTACGTCATGGAAAGGACTGCATGTCCCATAACGTCCCCTTTTGTGAATGACAGTATTTACCCGGTGGATGGACAGTACTGAGAGAAGATAGGCAGTGTTTACACTGTGAAGGTTTGGTGAGCACTTTAATTCTGCATTCTGACAGGTACTGTAGGTAAATTATTATGAATGACACCCAAAAAATGAATGCTTGCTGGAGTACAATCTCTCACCGGGAACTCACTTAGGCACAGAGAGTCCCAAACACCAGCAGAGAGAGACACCCTGTAGAGACAGCTTGTTTAGTTGACCAGTATAGAAGGCATTGTACAGCAGAGGAGGCTGGTGGGAGGAGCTATAGGAGGACGGGCTCATTGTAATGGCTGGAATAGAAAGAAATAGAATGGAGTCAAACGTGTTGTTTACATGTGTTTGATGTGTTAGGTACCATTCCATTATTCCATCCCAGTAAATACAATGAGCCTGTCCTCCTATAGCACCTCCCACCAGCCTCCTCTGATGTACACTATCGCTAAGCAGACTGTGTAGATTACACCATGACCAGCAGGCCTCAAGATACCTTGTGGTAACCAGCTAGATTTGCATTCAGAGGGCATTTACAAGTCAAATCTGACCTGTTGGTGAAGTGAGAAAAAGACCAGATGCAATGACAAACTGAACACAGCTCTGAGCTCTGCCTGCACTTCTGGTGTCGTCCTGGGGACTTGTAGGCTGGTCCCAGATCTGTTTGTGCTGTCTTGTCACATTCAATAACAACAACCACATAGGAGTTGGTTATACAGCACAAACAGATCTGGAACCAGGCTAGAAGAGTTGGCCCCAGTCTGTGATAATTTCACATGCTCTCCAAACAGAAGGGACAGAATGTACTGTAACCTGTCTCACTGTCTTTCTGTAGTTCCGGTCTACAGGGTACATTCATTATGTTGCAAGCAGCAGCTTGTTTCTATAGAGGCCTGTATATAAAACACTTTGATGTGTCTTTAGATGTCGCCCTGAGAGAACAGTCTTATATCACAGAGTCCATTAGAGTTTGGGAGAGACTGGGGAGAGTCTCTCTCTTTCTCTCTCTCTCTCTGCTAGGTCTCCTCTGAGTGCCCTGCTAGAGGATGGAACACTTATTTTTAGGTTACCGATTGTTCACAGTAGAATGACTTATAACTAATGCTCTGTTTTCCATGTTAGACCTCACTCAGTGTAGTTTGGACAGTGCTTGAGATAACTCTTCTGTATAAAGACAAGTAAAAGTGGCCCTGTGAAAAATAATTACAATGTTACTATATATAAGTCTGTAATAAACAGTAAAAGGCAAACTAATGTTCAGTAAAGCTTTTCATTGAGCCTCTAGTCTAGAATGTGGCAGCTATTTTAAGTGAAAATGTAAAGTCCAAGTGCTTTGTGGGAATCATGACAAGATCCAGCGCTGTCTAAAAGTAGAGAGCAGCACCGGTGTTCTAATAAGCTCTGGTGTTCTTTGTGTCTTAAGTTCTACAATCTATCTCTGATATGGCTCTAGACTCCATTCTTATGGCTCTAGACTCCATTCTTATGGCTCTAGACTCCATTCTTATGGCTCTAGACTCCATTCTTATGGCTCTAGACTCCATTATTATGGCTCTAGACTCCATTCTTATTGTTTGTCTTGACGTGTTGTAGAATCCATCAAAATGAAGGCCACAAACATATTGTGTTACACACACACAAATACACACACACACATACACACACACACACACGTACCCAGAGGAGGGGTGATATGAGGACACAAGTAAGTGAAGTACACACAAGTAAGTGAAGCCACTCTGCTCTAAAATAGACATATGTTACACTGTGGTAGCCAGGGACAACAATGGGAGGTTTGTTTTAGACCTAGGCTCAAACACTATTTAAAATAATTTTAAATACTTTATCTGGGCTTGATTGAACTTGCCTGCTGCAATGGAACCAATAGAATAGTTGCAAAAGTGCAAACCTGGTGTATCTGGCACTCCAAGGAGACTAGAGCAAATGCTAAAAGTGTTTGAATCATTTCAAATAGTACTTGGGACTTGAACCCATGTGTGGTTTGTTTGGAGAAAAGGTCAATGTTGAGGCAGTAAAAGTCCACCTGTCTTCATACTGAGCCACTACCAGAGTTACATATAAACATAACCGATTGGGCATAGTGTCAGGCAACTCAAGGTACAGTAGTCCTGTCCTGTACCTACTAGAATTACACATTCTGTGTTATAATCCAGTTTTGTTTATCATTTTATTTGGGCCATGTTTTTCCTCAGTGAGTCTTGAGGCAACCTTGATGCCAGAAAATAACCAGAAAGGAGGACCATTATTGATGGGCCTCGCCTCCCATCCCTGGCACTGAGTATCAAAAGGAATATAATATGTCTGCAAAGCTTCAGCAGTACAGTCTGGATCTAAGTTACAGTAGTATGTGTATGATGAGTCTAATCTCTATGGTTGTGGGAGTGGGAGTACTCAATAAGGGTGTGTGTGTGTGTGTGTGTGTGTGTGTGTGTGTGTGTGTGTGTGTGTGTGTGTGTGTGTGTGTGTGTAAAGATCACTGGGACAACACATTTATTTTGTTCACAAATATGTACTTCAAGCGTGATGTTTAAATACTTCAAGAGTGCAAAAGTGGTGTGACTTGCCCTTATTCATTTCACCTGGGCAAATAGATCAACCATAAATACATTTGGAAAGTGGACTAAAGCATAAATATGTCACTCTTAAAGATTGAGGGATCTCAAAATGTCCATGCAACAATAATCCGTTGCATAATATTATTATGCCATCCAGTTGTGGGGATTTAGAAAATGAAAACATGATGGTAAACGATCTCAATATCAACGTGGCCAAATCGGGAGAATTGTGTAGAATGTTCTCTTAAGTTTCATGTTCTGTCAAACGCTAGAGGCTGAATTCTGTCATTCTGGAGCACAAAGTGTAGCCTTGCCTAACATTCAACAAATTGTCATTAAAATATGAAAAGTAAAGAACCAAAACGTTCAATAGGCTAGTATATTAGGCTATATTAAAAAGTTATAACAATTGTAGTGAGCTAGACCTGTCCAATTCAACCCGTTGTTGAATGTTCTTTGCTTACCTGGCTGTTCTCGAAGTGCCATCACTGACACAATATAGTGCGCCGTGTCAAAGTATGGAAACATGGACAGACCAGCCAGTCCATGGGACAGTTGGTCCAAATTCACAACCCCAAACAAATCCATATTTCTGTTACTGTGGAACCCTTCACTTGGACTGTTCTCTAGTTCTAATCCTCGAGGTGTCAATACGCGGCAGCCGTCCAACTCCGAGCATCAAAGCAGTACGTTTGGTTTATCCCAGGTCTGTCCCTGTCTGTCTTGTCTTCACACCAAAACAGCTGGATCTGACGAAAGTGCAAAAAAGCCGCCAACAGCTGGTTAGCGGATTTATGGGGACCTCCCCTGGTCGCTTAGCAACGGCTCCCTATGGGCACCGGATAGGAAATGCAATGCCATTGAACACTAGGATGCGGAATTCCTGCTACTTCGGTCCGCCATTGCTATGATGTAGCAGATCAAGCAAGCCGAGCTCTCTGATTGGCAAATAGTGGGAGGATTAGCCAATCAGAGGTGTGTGCGTCTAAATGAGTAATGCTACAGGTATTGGACCATATACAGTCACAGTCATAGGACAGGTTCTCGCAATACACGTCTGCACGCACGTGGACACACACACACACACACACACACACACACACACACACACACACACACACATGCATAGGCATATGCAGAGAGTTGCAACTATTTACATCATGGACCCAATTTGTAAGTCGCTCTGGATAAGAGCGTCTGCTAAATGACGTAAATGTAAATGTAAATGTAAATGGTAATTACCTGAGCAGAAGGCTACAGTTATGCACAGGTTATTTTCATTGCAACCGTTTACATGGTAATTGGGTCATTATTGGGCTGCTGTAATATATATATATATATATATTTTAATAGACTTCTTTTTTTTTACTAGAATAAATGCATTTTCTGAACACCCCACAACATTAAGTACATATTAAACCTTCAAGAAAACATATTTTCCCACCTCAGGCATTAAAGGCCTTTTATTATTGTCAATGTTTGTCTGATATGGACACCATTTATCTTCAACCACGATACAGACAATATGGAAGTTGTCTGAATATGATTATAAAAGATATTTGTTATAAAATCAACATTTACCTAATGCTCACGTGTCCCCCAAACCAATTCAATTATTATAAATATAGAATGTGTCACGGATTCTGCCGAGGCTGCTCCTCCTCCTTGCTCGGGCAGGCTTCGGCATTCGCCGTCCCCGGAGTACTAGCTACCACCGTTAGATGTTTCGATGTTAGATTGGTTTTGTCTGTCTATTGCACCTGTGTCCGTTTGTGTCTGATTATGTGTCCTATAAGTTGCCTGCTTTGTGTTGGTTAGTTTGTGTGTTATTGTTACGCCTGTCCGTTTGTTATGTGGGCAGCTTGTCTCTCCCTTTTCTGTTTCCCTTCCTCCTTGTTTTGTCCCCTCTTTTTCTGTTGTATGTGTGTTTGTCCCCTTTATGTGGGTGTGTCTGGAGTGGAGCAGGGGGCGTGCTCAGGATCTGCCTCTCCTGTGCAGCTGCGGGTTGTTTCCAGTGATTCCTGCCTACGCAGCTGCATCCTATTCTCTCATCAACCTGCACTACTTATTCCTGGGCATGGCTCTCCACCGGCGCCAGATCGTTGTTCTTACCAGAGCGGTAACTTGGCTCACCAGTAAAGTATTTTGTCTTTGTCTTCAGCCTGGCTCTCCACTCTCCTTAACCTGTCGTTTGTTTTGTCTTTAGTTTCGGACATACCTCCCAACCTGCCTGCCTTCCTGCCTGTCGGTCTGCCTGCCTGCCTGCCTGCCTGCCTGCCTGCCTGCCTGCCTGCCTCAGCCTCTCCTTCCTCCGGAGCCGACTAGCCCACTCTGTTCCTTTACTTCAGTTGTTTTTGGACTTAGACAATTTGAACTTTTATTAAAATATTTTTGTTTCTTCCACTCCCTTTGTCGTGTTGGTTTCTCTGAGTGCTGGGTTGAACCATAGCCATAACAGAACGATCTGGCCATGGACCCAACAGAGAGACAGCACGGGGCAAACGAAGACAGCTTCCAACAAGCTATCCAGGCTCAAGGAACGTTGCTAGGACAGCATGACCAACTGATTCGGACTCTTTTGGAAAATAATCATCAACTGCTGAACCAGGTGACTCAGTTAACTACACAAGTCTCTAATTTGTCTGTTATCAGTTCTCCATCTCTCTCTGACCCCCAGTTTGATGCACCCCAAGTTGGTTCCTCGGACATGATGCAGGCTTCGTTCCATCGGGAACCCCCTGTCACGTCGCCTGAACCGTTCCATGGAGAATTGGACAAGTGCCGGGGATTTTTGCTTCAGTGTGACTTGATTTTTCGGCAGAGACCACTGTCATTTTCTACTGATTCCTCTAAGGTATATTATGTTCTGGGGTTGTTAAGAGGGAGAGCTCTGGTTTGGGCTGAGGCTGTGTGCTCAAATCAAACTTGGACTGGATTGACTTTCGCTGATTTCTCTGCTAAATTGAAGATTGTTTTTGACCATCCTGACCATGTGGGTAATTCCTCCAAGATACTTTTTAATTTGAGGCAGGGTTCTAACAGTGTGGCAGAGTACTCTATTGAGTTCTGGACGTTGGCAGCGGACTCCAAGTGGAACAATGTGGCACTTCAAGGAGCATTTCTAAACGGTTTGAATGAAGCCATTAAGGATGAACTGGCTGCTCGTGATGAGCCACATGATTTACATTCTCTCGTTTCCCTGTCCATCAAGCTAGACAATCGGTTGCGGGAGAGGCGTCGGGAGAGAGGCGATCGGCCACATCTAGGAGGACGAGTTCCCCAGCCTCCAACCACTCGAGTCTCGCCTCTCCGGAGTCGGCAGCTTCTTGTTCCTGATTCCATCCCGAGCACAGAGGAGGAACCTATGCAAGTGGGTCGAGCTCGACTACCTCCAGCTGTGCGGCAACGGCGCCTCCAGGCGGGTGAGTGCCTGTACTGTGGAGACGCCACACACATTCTGGCTACATGCCCTAAGCGGCCAAAAGACAAGGCTCGCTCGTAACGGTGGGTCTACTTGCGAGCCCAGAGTTAGATCCTGAACCCATCATTCCCCGATTACAAGTACCTGTAACCTTACGTTTCCAGAGTCATTCCCTGCCACTCTCAGCTCTCATAGACTCAGGTGCAGAAGATAACTTTATTAGCCACCAGTTCGTTACACAAGCTCGTATCCCCATGGAGCCACTACCTACCCCCATCCGGGTCACAGCCCTTGATGGGCGCCTCCTCGCGGAGATAACTCATCAAACCACCCCCGTTTCCCTAGTGATTTCTGGCAATCATTGTGAAAGCATTCAGCTAAGAGTTATGTCTGGCTCAGCTACCTCCCTAATCCTTGGCTTCCCCTGGTTGGCTCTTCACAACCCACAAATTGATTGGACACGTCACACCATTCTCAGTTGGAGCACTAACTGCCATTCCGAGTGCCTGAGGTCAGCGGTTCCCCCCACTAAGTGTAACCCAACTCCTCCCTCAGCTCCTCTTGATCTGTCATCTGTCCCCAAAGAATACCATGACTTAGCGGAGGTTTTCAGTAAGGACAAGGCTCTGTCTCTACCACCACATAGGCCTTATGATTGCCCTATTGAACTGCTTCCTGGTGCTCCCTTGCCCTCTAGTCGGTTATACAATATGTCCCGACCGGAAAGAGAGGCAATGGAGCAGTACATTGGTGATTCTCTGGTCTCGGGCATAATCCGTCCCTCGTCGTCTCCTTTGGGTGCAGGTTTCTTTTTCGTGGAAAAGAAGGACAAGTCGTTACGCCCCTGTATCGATTTCAGGGGTTTAAACAACATAACTGTTAAAAACAAGTATCCCCTTCCTCTCATCAACTCAGCTTTTGAACCTCTGCATGGCGCCACAGTGTTTTCCAAGCTCGACCTCAGGAATGCTTATCACCTTGTCCGAATCCGAAAGGGAGATGAGTGGAAAACCGCTTTCAACACTCCACTGGGACATTTTGAGTATTTGGTCATGCCCTTTGGGCTTTCAAATGCCCCTGCGGTTTTCCAAGCCATGGTGAACGATGTTCTTAGGGATTTTTTGAACCGTTTTGTCTTTGTATACCTGGATGATATTCTTGTTTTTTCCAAGTCACCCGAGGAGCATGAGTCACACGTCCGTCAAGTTCTTCAACGGCTCTTGGAGAACAAGCTGTACGTCAAAGCAGAGAAGTGTGAGTTCCACAAACAGTCTACATCGTTCCTTGGATTCATAATTGAGAGCGGGCAGGTGAAGGCGGACCCCGAGAAGATCCGGGCAGTGACGGAATGGCCCACACCCACCACCCGTAAGCAACTTCAACGATTTTTGGGCTTTGCTAACTTCTACCGTAGATTCATTAAGGGTTTTAGTAGAGTGGTGGCACCCCTTACAAGACTCACATCTCCTAAAGTCCCTTTTCGGTGGTCCCCTGAGGCGGAGCAGGCGGTAGGGGTTTTGAAGGAACTGTTTTCCACCTCCCCCGTGTTGATACACCCCAATACCTCTCTGCAGTTTGTTGTGGAGGTGGACGCGTCGGACTCAGGTGTGGGAGCAGTCCTCTCCCAGCGCTCCCCCACTGACCAAAGGCTTCACCCCTGTGCTTTCTTCTCCAAGAAATTGTCACCCACAGAACGGAATTACGACGTTGGAAACCGGGAACTGCTGGCGGTCAAGCTTGCACTGGAAGAATGGCGGCACTGGCTGGATGGAGCTGAATTGCCGTTTGTGGTCTGGACTGACCACAAAAACTTGGCTTACATCCAAGCCACTAAGAGACTCAACTCACGCCAAGCCAGATGGGCCCTGTTTTTTAGTAGGTTTAACTTTATTCTTACATACAGACCGGGGTCAAGAAATGTTAAACCAGATGCTTTGTCCCGCCAGTTTGCTGACCCTTCGGAGACCAGCGAGCCTGAGGCAGTCCTGCCTTCCTCATGCGTCGTGGCGGCTGTTCAGTGGGAGATCGAGTCTCTTGTGAAGACTGCACTTGCCACGGACCCGGGACCGGGTGATGGACCTCCCAACCTACTCTTTGTTCCCGAGACGGTCCGGTCTCAGGTGTTGCAGTGGATTCACACCTCCCGTTTTGCTGGTCACCCTGGGATGAGACGCACGTTGACGCTGCTTAGGAGACATTTTTGGTG
Source organism: Coregonus lavaretus (assembly GCF_964263955.1). Classification (NCBI taxonomy): domain Eukaryota; kingdom Metazoa; phylum Chordata; class Actinopteri; order Salmoniformes; family Salmonidae; genus Coregonus; species Coregonus lavaretus. The sequence goes on from NC_139997.1 coordinate 7,799,417, forward strand.
GCCTTCAATGGAAACTGACGTTCGGGCTTTTGTGGCAGCCTGTTCAACCTGTGCTCGGGGCAAAGCCTCCCATCAGTCCCCTTCGGGGCTGCTGCTACCCCTCCCAGTTCCCAGCCGTCCCTGGTCCCACATTGCCATGGATTTTGTCACCGGCCTACCCAAGTCTGAAGGTAATGATACTATACTTACCATTGTGGACAGATTCTCTAAATCTGTCCACTATATAGCATTACCAAAATTACCGTCTGCCAGTGAGACAGCGGACCTCCTAGTCCAACATGTATTCCGTCCCCATGGAATACCTGTGGACATCGTATCTGATAGAGGCCCACAGTTTACTTCCCGTGTTTGGAAGGGTTTCTGTTCTGCTTTGGGTGCTTCCGTTAGTCTGTCCTCAGGGTTTCATCCCCAGACCAACGGTCAAACTGAAAGAGCCAATCAAAACCTCGAAGCAACCCTTCGTTGTGTGGCTGCTCAACATCCATCATCCTGGGCTAAACATCTGCCCTGGATAGAGTACGCCCACAACTCCCTCACCGCCTCTGCCACCGGTCTTTCACCCTTCGAGGTTACCATGGGTTATCAACCCCCTCTGTTTCCTGCTCAGGAGAAGGAATTGGCTGTTCCTTCGGTTCAGGAGAACCTCCGCCGCTGCCAGAGAGTGTGGAGCGACGCTCGGGAAGCATTGCTTCGGACCACCGACAGGAACAAGACAACAGCGGATAGGAGCAGGACTCCCGCACCTGTGTTTCATCCTGGTCAAGAGGTTTGGCTGTCATCTAAGAACGTACCTCTTCGTACCAAATCACGCAAGCTGTCTCCTCGGTACCTGGGTCCGTTTGTGGTGGAGTCCATCATTAACCCCGCTGCGGTTCGTTTGAAGTTGCCTTCAGCCATGAAGATACACCCTACCTTCCACGTCTCCCAACTGAAACCTGTGTCCTCCAGCCTTTTGTGTCCGCCGGCTGATCCACCTCCACCTGTTCGCCTCATTGACGACCATCCGGCCTACACCGTCAGTAGGCTCCTGGACTCTCGGAGGCGGGGTAGGGGTCTCCAATACCTAGTCGATTGGGAAGGTTATGGACCAGAGGAGAGGTCTTGGGTCCCTAAGCGTTTTGTGTTGGATCCTCAGCTGATCACGGACTTCCATCACGACAACCCTGACAGGCCTGGTGGGTCGCCAGGTGGCGACCATTGAGGGGGGGGTACTGTTATGTGGGCAGCTTGTCTCTCCCTTTTCTGTTTCCCTTCCTCCTTGTTTTGTCCCCTCTTTTTCTGTTGTATGTGTGTTTGTCCCCTTTATGTGGGTGTGTCTGGAGTGGAGCAGGGGGCGTGCTCAGGATCTGCCTCTCCTGTGCAGCTGCGGGTTGTTTCCAGTGATTCCTGCCTACGCAGCTGCATCCTATTCTCTCATCAACCTGCACTACTTATTCCTGGGCATGGCTCTCCACCGGCGCCAGATCGTTGTTCTTACCAGAGCGGTAACTTGGCTCACCAGTAAAGTATTTTGTCTTTGTCTTCAGCCTGGCTCTCCACTCTCCTTAACCTGTCGTTTGTTTTGTCTTTAGTTTCGGACATACCTCCCAACCTGCCTGCCTTCCTGCCTGTCGGTCTGCCTGCCTGCCTGCCTGCCTGCCTGCCTGCCTGCCTGCCTGCCTGCCTCAGCCTCTCCTTCCTCCGGAGCCGACTAGCCCACTCTGTTCCTTTACTTCAGTTGTTTTTGGACTTAGACAATTTGAACTTTTATTAAAATATTTTTGTTTCTTCCACTCCCTTTGTCGTGTTGGTTTCTCTGAGTGCTGGGTTGAACCATAGCCATAACACCGTTAGTGCTGCGTGTTTCTCTATGTTTGTTGTTTTGTTGTTTACGCACAGTTTGCGTAATCGCGTGCCTCTGTTTTGTGTTGAGGCCGTTTATTGTATTTTGCCTAGTGTTTCACTAGTAAAGTCTGTTGGACTAAGCTTCGGTGTCCTGCGCCTGACTCCCACACCACATTTACATCAGCCCTTGACAAATGTATGTAAAATCTCAGAATTTTGCTATATTTAACCCTGAAGTAGAAACGTTATGTGTCAGCGGGCTCATCATTTAAATAAAAAAATGCTTTCAATTCTGAATTTTAACATTCATCTAATCTTCTTGGGATTGTCCTTTTAACATTTCAGACCTAGCTCAGAAAACATTAAATTCATATTTATTCATCTTGCCATTTTATTTAACAAATATTGTCATGTGACGGGGTTGAGGCTAGGGTGACAGTGTTGAATACTGTAACGGGGTTAAAGAGACACATCGGTTTCCGTGTAAACTAGTTTAGTTAATTATCAAAATGGTCCTCTGTAGCTCAATTGGTAGAGCATGGCGCTTGTAACGCCAGCGTAGTGGGTTCGATCCCCGGGACCACCCATACGTTAAAATGTATGCACACATGACTGTAAGTCGCTTTGGATAAAAGCGTCTGCTAAATGGCACATTATTATTATATTATTAAAATCCCTCCAAGATTTACCCCAAAACCCCATTTCATTGTGTGCAACCATGTAATAAGGACGTTAGATATATTTAGAATAATCTGGGTTTTATTAACTGAACTGCAGTAAATATCGAAACAAATAAAAACATCAGGCATTAGGGTAATTCAAAACATTTAACAGTAGGAACATTTTCCAAACGCATTTAGAATGTTAGAACAGCTAAAACTACAGCACTAATGTCAGCATGGCTATCCTTCTTCTCAGGAGCACCATATTCATTCATTCATTCATGGTTTTCTTCCTGAGAGTCTGGCCCACACCGCTCTCAACCTCTACATGGCGGGATGTCACACGCTGTGGGGGTGGAATCACCCTCTCAAGGACTTCATCAAACTGATACCAGTGGATGTTGTCCAGAAAAATATGTTTGGTCCTACACAATGCATACATTTCACTTGTATGAAAAGAAAAAAATGTATGCATTCACTAACTGTAAGTCGCTCTGGATAAGAGCGTCTGCTAAATGACTGAAATGTAAATGTAAAATGTACACTCAGTTCATCCGTGCCGAGGATGACTGGATAAAGGTCATTATCATATTCCACTACACACTACTGCCCAAGAAGACCTGGATTTCCCCACTGGATTTCGTCCACAGGTTGTGGATTTTCCTCATTGGCTGGCTGTTCTGGAGCAGCCAGGACCTTCTCGCTGAAACTGAAGTGCTGTGTGTTAAAGCATGTACAGTTTAGGTCCTTCTTTGTTGAACAAAGGCAGCTGACATCACGAGACATCAGCTCTCCAGGAGCAAAGGTGATGACCTGGTGTATTCTCATGGTGGAGGGCACCGCTTTTATCGGGCTTGGCATCATCTCCATCTCACGTTCAACATTGGCACTCTTCACAAAGAACAGCTTCACTGACGTGTTTGTCTCACAGAGGGCTTTGTAAAGCTCCTGTGCATCACTGATATCACGGCCCTTAGCCACCAACCTGTCCGCCGTTCTCGTCAACATTCCTCCCACACCATCAGGAGCCCCTTTTCCATGGCTTGACTCAAAAAAGTTCCATGTACCAGCTTTGAATCCACGTTTGTGTAATTCTGTTGTGAAAAGCAGGAAGCCTCTCTGCTTATACTGTGTGCAAGGCCCATCACTAAAACAGTGCAATACAGACACTTGTGGATGTGTGGCCTGAAGGTAGTCTAGCACTGGATTGAGGTGTTTCCATATAGCAGGAGGGCCTTTGTGCCTAGAGGGGGAGATCGTTGTGAAGCATATTGGCTCCTGTTGGCCAACATACAGCACCCCAGTATGTAGAGTGGCCTGCTGGTGAGAGGGCCCAAAGTGAACAGCTTAGATCTCCGATGTGTATTTGCAGACATAGTTCTCTGAAAAGTCCACATGGATCAAGGCCTCCTTGATATTCATAAATAAAGTAAATAGCTCAACCCTGTCACAGGTTTACAACCCCATTACAATGAAACGTGACGGGGTTGAGTGTGACGGGGTTGACTTTTTTTTTCGCTCAAAATGGACTCTGCTCCTCATGTGGTGAAGGACAGGAGACCACATGGTGTGCATGATATTAATAGATTGTATATTTTTATGGGTTAAAGTATAATTTTGATAAGTACTAGTTTTCCATCTTTCATGTAACAGGGTTGTTGGTAAGCTCGACGATCCCCACCTGACTTAAAAAAATAAATAAAATACAGATATAAAAGTATGTGATTACTTGCCTGTTTCTGTAACATGCAGTTGAAAATTGTTGAATGATGTCACTTCCTGTTAATGATGGCACATAAGGGTGGACTGACCATTTTTATTGGCAGTTTGGTTGGCGTGACGGGGTTTAGTGTAGACTGAGGGACAGAGCTAAATCACGTGATTTTAATCAATAATCATGCATTTATTTGATAAAAAGACTTTCTCAACAAAATAACACATATATGTTTGCATTAATGGCAAGAGTGATTAATTATGTGCACATTTTAAAATTAATTTCCCAACTAAAAATTAAGTGAAACGCCTGGGGGACATGACACAATTCTTAGTGTCAGTTAAAAAATAAGATTTTTTAATAATAAAGTTGAAATTAATGCTATATTTATTTTAATTAATTATACCGGATATTTCAATTTATATACAAAATCTTTTAACATTTCATTTTGGTGACCCAATACTTGAAATACAATATAAAAAGTCAGAGGGACTGAAATATTACCCGAGCCCAAGAATGACACAATTACATAGACAGACCTACTGCTGTATGCAGGTGTAAGATCTTAATTTGATCACTCTTTTGTTGCTGAGAATCTTCCTGCAGATGAGCTTCGTGATTTACATAAATTCACAAAAAATCCACACTAACACATGGTTATATTAACAGTTTTGCACTTTTAATGCAGCCATTTTGGCCAGCAAATAGCCTAAACACTGATCAAGCAATATTATGGACGAAACGTTCAAATCCTGTTGCTGCAGGATTATTTTGCTGTGACAATATAGGTCAAATTAAGATACTACATCTGTAGGTGCACAATTTATCACTCACTACTGTATAAAATGTACAATTTGTGTAGGCTACCTACTGTAGTCTACCTGCCAAAAAGAATGAGGGGATGCATGTTTTTATGGGGAGGCTTAGTTTGATGAAACAGTCCATGAACAAGAACATACTTAGATCCAGTTTGGGGCTCAACGGGCTCAACGAACCTAAATCATTTTGCCACCTGAGGGCAGCATTGTATAATTATGATTTCTCTGTTCATCAGCAATTGGAAATGTCTGTGGGAAAGCTCCTGCCCAGTACCCACTGATCTGTAATGCGCAGTAAAGACCAGTCGATGGAGACAACAGATCAGATACTTTCACATAAGGACGTGGTGACATTGGTGTTGACTTTATTTGACCAGAAACCTGATAAGTGGGCAAGCTAATGTAATTTTCTATGTTTTCTTGGACAAACATACATGTACAGTAATTGTTACCTAAAGTGAAAGTGAAATACATTTAGTTTCACAACGGATTATAGGCCTATCAGAAGTTCTTATCAGACATGGTGGAAAGTCCCCTTGTGGGTGATGCCACAGCACCGAAACTGTGAAGAATGTATATTAATGCCCTGAGGGCATAGGTAGTACAGAGTAGAAGGAGAGAGTACAGTTTAGGTGATAAGGTAAATGCATCATATAGCAGCAGAACAATTACAAAGTAGGTTACTGTGACAACAACCATGTTTATGCTTGTGAGAGAAGACTGAAAACCAAAGACTTGAGTTGGCACCCCAAGGTAATACCTGCCCTAGGCTTTAGCTCAGCTTGCTGTGGTACGAAGGAGGCACAGATTCAAACCCCATTGTAACCCCCCCCTCAGGAATGTGTGTGTGCCCATATCCTTTACTGATGGACACCACATAATTACAGTGCTCTGCTCTCTAAGTGTTGTATGTCAAAGTGTCTTTCTTCTCTGTGTTGTGGGTAAAGAAATAGTTAGCAGAGTGTGGTCTGGTCTACCAACCACTCCAGGATATGAAATGAGAGAGGGAAACTGGAGAGCTCTTTAACTATTTGTAAACTCCCCCCCTCTCTCTCTCTCTCTCTCTCTTTCCACTCTCGCCCCCTCTCTCTCTCTCTCTCTCTCTCTCTCTCTCTCTCTCTCTCTCTCTCTCTCTCTCTCTCTCTCTCTCTCTCTCTCTCTCTCTCTCTCTCTCTCTCTCGTTCACTCTGCCCTCACAACCCCTGAGTAGAAGAACGAGTTTCAATTGAATGAATGAAGTGTCAGTCATTAACCTCAGTTCTTTACGGAAAGGGAGACAAAACATTCAATTTACGGAAACTATAGGGACAAGACATTCCTACACATACACAAAAGCCACTCACAAACTCCTGAGTGGCTGTTTTGAGTGACTGTTTTCCTCTGGATGTTTGTTATATTAGCTGGATTGACCTCCATGGGCAGCAGCTGTGCCTCTTCCATCTTCCCATTCTCTTTCCCTGTCTGAGTCAGGTCTGATGATTCAGTGGTTGATCCCTCCACTCCGACAACCCCCCTCCCCTGCCTCAGAGTTACAATAGAGCCATTATCATCACCTCTGTGTGTATATCATCAAACACACACAAAAACACACACACACACAGAAATGTGCGCAAACGCACACACACACAGGTTGGGTCCGGGCCAATCATTGGTCGATGCCCGCTGTGTCCCCCAGAGAAGTGTTTGGCTGGGTAGTGGCCCTACCACGTCACGGCTGGCCCAGATGAATAATGCCTGTGTTGAGCAGGGGAGGCAGGGGAGGCAGAGGGCTATAAATCACACATACAGGGAACCACCATGCTCCTCCATCCATAGCCCTACTCTCTCTCTCTCTGCTTATATTTATCTATCTCTTCAGCTCTCTCCCTTTCCCTCTCTCTATCCCCTCTCTCTCTCTCTCTCTCTCTCTCTCTCTCTCTCTCTCTCTATCCCCCTCTCTCTCTCTCTATCCCCCTCTCTCTCTCTCTCCCTCTCTCTCTCTATCCCCTCTCTCTCTCTCTCCCTCTCTCTCTCTATCCCC